>NC_137737.1:135272873-135310373 GCF_963264785.1 Psittacula echo | reverse complement strand
ATATGTATTTATTGTAGAGCAAAGCAATCTGGGATTAAATTTATCTAAGACAGTGCCTTAGAGACTGTGCTAACATGGCAGTATTGCTTCCCAGTACCTGAGCTAGGATTTTGGCCGTGTCGTGCAGCATTACCATGGCAAGAGAGAGACTCCTGGGCCCTGTAGACCCTTCTGTCCCAAGTACTTTTCTTCAAGCCAGACCTGTTTTCTGTTCTCCGCTTTGCCTCTGATCTGTTACCTGATCATAGGCAAGTCACTCAAACCTTCTTGAAACCTTTTGCATGCTGTATATCCTGTCTGGTCTAGATCCACTCCAGATTGCTAGGTCTACCAAATGCTGTGTTGCAGTCGGAGGCCAATATTTGTGCTTCCATAGTAAAAATTCTGGGAAAGAAGCTACTCTTCACCATGTGTTTGTACGGTGCCTCACGCCAGGGAGCACTGATCTATTACAGATAATAAATAGTCATCAAATCACTTATCTTTCTACCAGTTCTGGTTCAGAGGAAGATAAGATCATTCACCTGCAGAACCCTTCATTGGCTGGGAGCCTTTTTGTGCACATTTTCTGTATTAATATCAAGCAGGATTTAGTCTATTAAATTTAAGTGGTACATGGTGTACATGTTCAGTACTGCCAATGCTCTGTTCTTCAATAAACGTGCTGTACATATTTGTTGTAAACATCAGTAGGAATATATGATTTGATGATGTTGAGTTACTCAGGTTCTCTGAGCAGAAATTTGTCGCAATTTTTTTAAAAATACATCTGTAAATAGTTTATTTAAACTTGCAATTATAAAAACTTGCATCGAAGCCTAATTGTACTAATGAAGCCTTTTTAATTTAAATTATAATACTGAAATAGTTCTGTTGCTGAAGCTTCAAAGAAAGTAGGAACATCGAACAATGGAACATTATTAATTAATTACCTGGAGTGAGCACTGAAATGATAAAACTGCCTTTTGGAGCTGCAGCTTCTTTTGCAGGTGCAGAGATAATGTTTTCTTTTCTTGTTAGAACAGGTCATTTCAAAGTGGAAAACAGGTCTGGATAAAAACCACTTTCTCCTCTTCCTGTGTATGATTATGAAATTAATGGAGGAGGCTAAGACACTACCAATCCAAAACAAGAGTAGGGACACATTCCAGACACTGGCATGCAACATTTTAGAGATCTGTAAGCCAGTAATATCATGTTTGTTTGCAGACTGTGTTTTTCTAACATAAATGTATCTGGCTTCTGGTTGAAAACTGGTTTGTATCTTTCACATGTACAGATGTAGAAGTCTGCCTAGAGGCCACAACAGTGATGAAAATGTGCTGGTTTTTTCCTTTGTCACTCAGCTGCAAAGTGAGGACTTCACAATTCTACCTCACAGGCATGCTGAGATGTGATGATACAACTTCCAGCTATACACCGCTACTAAAATCCTAGCTCTGATCCCATTATTTCCCCAGAAACTTATTTGTAAATATAATTAAACTTCTCCAATCTTTTTCTTCCATGAGGCAGTTCAAGTAGTTGGGTGTCTTGACTTAGATTCTTTGTGAGCTTTTAAAAAACAACAACAAATTTAAAACAAGTGACAAACCATGTTCACAAAAGTACTCAATTAAAACAAGTGAAAAACCATGTTCACAAAAGTACTCAATTAAAACAAGTGAAAAACCATGTTCACAAAAGTACTCAAAACAAATGAAAAACCATGTTCACAAAAGTACTCAACTTCTCTCTGTTATGTGGTAGCCATGGACAAAAATGTGACAGAGCCAAAAGAAGGTATTTCTTTGGTACTTTCACAAAATATTTGTGTTCTGTGGAGGTTTGAAAAGACTTAATGTTCCACAACCATCTGTCTTCCCATCCTGACATGAATAAGTGATAGCAATTGCTGCTGGTTTTTTTTTCCTCTGTTGAAAGGTTCATATGTACTGGCCCTATTCTGAAATTTTTTATTGCATAGTGGATCCTGTAGTAGAGCAGCAGGTGCTGGAGCACTTGCCATTTGTATAATGCAAAGTAATTTACCAAGATCATGTGCTCAAAACTTGCCAGAACATCTGGGGTTTTGTGCTTGGTTCCCTGCACATTAGTTTCAGAACTTTTTTGACTTAAGAAATATTTTCCTATGGGAATTATTTCAAAAGCAGAGGGGGGACCATTGGAGTTCTTTGTCATATCTCTAGTTACTAAAGGTCATGAAATTTAATCCAATACTTGAAGACCCTCAGGCAACAAGCCATTGTGCACTAGGCATGGAACAAAAGAGGTCAGGGCACATCCCCTTATGGTCCAAGTAAGTAGGTCAGAAATTACTGGACTATCTTAGTATTGATGTATGTGTGTGCTGGCAAGAAAGGAAGATGTTTCCTAGGACGTGCATCTGTCCACGCTGAGGTGAAGGACATACAGTTCCACCTTGGTTCCAGTCTAGCATGAAGTATGACTAAGGATGACCCCAGTAGATTGGCAGATTTTGCCACCCAGGAATCAATGAGTGTTTTCAATTCTCTGTGTCTGAGTCCTGGTACACTCCAGCTCCTGACGCAAGTCCCACTGGGGCCTGGAGGGGAAGGTTAAAAATACAAGCTACATCTTGCTAAGAGGAGGGTCATAGCCCTCCGGGTGATTAACTGGAGCTTGGAATGTGAGATTTTGTTGTAATCTGTATCTTAATGTTTAACTGCAAGTGTAATGGGAAAACTGAGAGCAATCCCGTACACCCCAAGGCCCCTGAAGGATAGTGACTGAGGCAACTTACAGAGCTACAGGTCCTATGGTTTCAAATGATTTCAAAGTACTAACTGCAGTCTGAATAGGAAACAAATATTGAAGAAGGTTTGTTACTTGTTGAAAACTGCTGCTTCATACGAACTCAGGTTTTGGGTTGTAAGAAAGGGGATCAAATCTGCCAGGGCAGCACTTCTTACCTTTTTAAAGATGTAGAACTCAGACCTGGTTTTCTCATAGTATTTAGTTTTATTTTCCATTTTCAGTAAACTCCCGTCCTTCCATGCATGCTTACCATAGCCGTGACCTGAGCCCATAAGGAGGCTGCTTGCCTAATCACAAATCTACCTGGAGGATGGTTGCAACAGCTTCATCTCAGAGCAGGCTTTTCTTTGATTTCCTATTTTTTTATTCCATCTCTGTTGAAACTGCCTGCAAGCTACGCTCTTAATGTGTGCCATGCTCTTCTAGGCCAATCTGCCCCTGCTGCAGCGGGAGCTGCTGCACTGTGCAAGGCTAGCCAAGCAGAACCCAGCCCAGTACCTCGCCCAGCACGAACAGCTGCTTCTGGATGCCAGCACCACCTCACCTGTTGACTCCTCAGAGCTGCTTCTCGATGTGAACGAAAACGGGAAGAGGCGAACTCCAGACAGGTGAGCACCGCTGTGCCTTTCACACCCTGCTCTTTGTGTATGTGTGGATAGAATCACAATTGGGTTGAAAGGGACCTTTCTTTAAAAGTCAACCTGTCCAATTTCCCTGCAGTAAGCAGGGACATCTTCAACTAGATTGGGTTGCTCAGAGCCATATCCAGCCTGCCTTGAATGTTTTCAGGAATGGGGCATCCACCAGCTCTCTAGGCAACCTGTGCCAGTGTTTCATCACCCTTGTTGTAAAAAATTTGTTCCTTATATCTAGTCTGAACCTACCCTCTTTTAGTTTAAAACCATTATCCCTTGTCCTGTTGTATATGTACATTTATATACAGACATACATACATACATGCATATATATATAATCACAGAATTGTTTAAGTTGTAAAAGACCTTTAAGATCATTGATTCGAACTGTTAGCCCAGCACTGCCATGTCCCTTAGCGCCACATCTACACATCTTGTAAATACCTCAAGATGGTGACACAACCACTTCCCTGGACAGCCTGTTAGTGAAGAAACCCTTTCAATGAAGAAATTTACATGTACATATATATATATGGGTATATAAATGCAATATATGCACACACTGATTCAGGCAGCAAAATCACCTGAGGACACACTCTGGGGATATCCACACAGAAGCAATACTGGCCAGCCAGCACCCTGCTATGTTATGAATAGTATTTCTGTGCAACTTAAAGTCTTGAGCAGCAGATCCATACAAGTCCTTTGTATTTGAGGTTTTGTTAGTATGGGGAGAGTGGCTAGGCACTCTCTATTGGGAGTACAAGGCAAGCTCCAGAGTGCAGTCAGGGCGTTGACTCCTTCTGCTGTGCCATGTTCCCATGTCCATGTATCCAATATTGCATTTCTTCCAAACTGGAGAAATGTTCACCAAAATCTGTTTTTTTGTTGAGCTGAGATAGAGTCCATGCAGAAACAGGGCAAGCAAGTGTGTGTGTTTGAAGCACAGTACCTTTAGGGATGTGGAACAGGTTTTCTTATTTGAATAAAGTTCTTTGTTTAGTGTTGGAAGCAAATGACTCTGGTGGTTATTTATTTTTAACTGTCTTCACATAACAGAGTTAGACATTTGGCTAGCATAAACATTTTACCTTTGGGAGGCCCAAATACTGGATTTTTCTTAGTTTAGTTTGCCATAGATTTTATAGTGTGGAAAATTTTTATAATGCTATTCTGCCAAATGCCGCTACCTGCATGCCCAAGGCATGGCAAGTATCCTAGTTATCTTTTAAATTAAAAAGGCTTGCAATTTTGCACAGATGATATTTTTGTATAGGGACAGGCCAAGTAGCACAAAATGCAAGAGAAACAAAAGTCTTGAAAGCTCACAGTAAAACTTGGAGGTTCTCATAAGCAGAAGTGAACAGTAAAAATTAAAGCAACATAGCCATTAGATAGATAAAAATGTGAAAGTATTTGAAATTAGTTTGCTTTAGATTGTGTTCCAGGATAATCACTAGGGACCAGCAAGAAAATTAATATACCAGCTTCCCATACTCTGCTTGCCATACCAGCAGATAAGCTCTTTTCTGTGTGCTCTTTTCACCATTTTTCCCTGACAACTAGACCAAACTGAATCAGCCATTGGTGTTAACACAAACCTGCTAACTGTATGCAAGAAAGATGATTAATTTTTAGACTTATTCCATGTAGTGCCTTACTGTGTGCAGAAACATTTCCAACGCCGAAATCTAGCTCTCTGGGGCAGTTGTACAGCATAGCCTCAGTCTTTGCAGAATAGTATACCTAAATGTCTATTAAAAAGGCCTCTTAAAATTATCTTGTACATCTTGTGAATAACTTAAATATTAGCATGCTGTAGTCCAGTGTCAGTAGTCCAGTGCTTTTCCTACAAGTAGACAGAACACATTAAGTCATCACATAAGCCTTACAATGTGAGATCTTATTTGACAGAGATTACAGAGTTGAAGAGGGATGTGCCTTCCCGACAGCCCTAGCTCGCTTTTTTGTTAATAGAGTGGTATTACTTGCTTCTCCCATAAGGCCACAAAGGAAAACTGAGCAATTAAATATTTCCTTTGTTTTTCTTCTGTAACATTCTGGAATAACACCCCTTCCCCACTGAGACCTGGTTTGACAGTGCTGAACTTCGGTTATTTTGTAGTAGGTATGGTGTCACCTATGGTGCCTTCAGTACTGGTGGCATGGGAGAGGATGGGTGGTGCAGATATAGAGTTGTATAAGAACTTAGTAATGAAAAGACCCCTTATTAGTCTTATAAAAAGGACATAGGAGTAGCCCATAAGGGGACTGGCAGATCAGAAGAATATTGGATGTTAAAGTCAGCCTTCATCTTTTAATTGAAACTGAGCCCTAGAGCTAGAGAGATTTAACTCTGGTTTATGGATTTTGTCCTTGGTGTTTCAAGTTTGTTTTTGAGTTAAACATGTAGGTGCTCTTGAAACTTCGAAGTCTTAGCTTATGAGGAAGTGCCTTTGGCTTCACAACTAAAGTCTCTCTGGGGCTCCATCCAGCTGAGGGAGTCTTCAGTTCCTCTCCCCTTTGGCTTCACAACTGAAGTTTAACTTCCAGTGTTGTGGGTAAGACCCTGTGTTTGAATTCCCAAGGTCCAGACATGGGGCTGTATTGCAGGGTGTCCCACTGGCCAGCACCTTCTAAGGGGCCAGAGCTGTCAGCCAGCCGCCTCTCTTGATTGCTGCTTGAAATCAGACTCCTTAGTTCTGGGGAAGAGGCATGTAAAAAAAAGAAAATCTAAACAAAAAACAACTTTCTTTTTTGGATCTGGACATGTTTTGCTGTGACAAAAGACTGGACTGCTCAGCTCACCAATTGGAATTGTGCCTTGAGATTAAAAAATAAGGGTTTTTTTGCAGTACCAAACAATTCTGTCTCTGGTTATTTGTACCCAGTTCTCCACTGACTATGATTAAAGCTATACAGAAAAACATAAACCCCTACGTTAGTTTTGGTGGAACTAAGTTTGGTGGAGTAGTCTTGTGTATCCAGAAACACTTGTGCAACAGATTTAGGAAAAAGACAAGATCTCATTGGAAAGATTCTTAAATTTACTGAATGGGAGTTTACATACCTTTTAATTTGGATAATGTAAGTAAATCAACCACAGAAAACTGTCCTCAGAGTCAAAGCATGCCTAGACTGAGTATTGAAACCAAATACTTGTCTGCCTTTATGCTCATTACGCTATTAATTATTTTAATTGTTTACAGAGGAACAGAAGGAAACATCTGGAAATATATATACCTTTTGTTAGATATGTAGTTTTCAAATATACTAATAAAAATACAGTGGAAGATAAGAGGCATGCTTTGCAAGGAGAGTTTGCTGTGACTTTGTGGCTAGAATATGAAGAAATATTACTAAAAGGCAACATCTTTCCAGGGGAACTCGAGGCAGTCGGAATAATTTCTTTTTTTTGAGATATGTCTCTCACTAAATTAAATTGTGGTGTCTTTTTCACTTCTCAAGGGATATGGTGTATGCACGCATGCATTGTATATAATGTGTATGTGCTATTATCTATATCACATATATATATCATATATATCACATATATCAAATATAGACATGTGTATGATACATTTAGTATTTCGTAGAAATGTATATACACACGTTCTTCCATATTTACAGTTTTCTTTTGGGCATGGGTAACTGCATACCATTGATTCCAATAGAGGTGAAAATACAGTAAAGAATTAGGCAAAGGAAGTGGAACCTGTGTGTTGCACATAACCACATCCACCTTGTAATTTTTTGTCAAAGAAAATCCACATGCAAGAATTCTTTTCTGCTTATAATTTCCATCCCTTTTTTGCATATGCATTTTCCAATTCTGTTTATTTATCTACATATCCAAGTCTACTGTATGTGAGGTTTTATAGAGCAGTCTGACAGCAGAGCTTCATGTTTTACTGAATGTTTTCTTGGTGCATATGGTCTGACATGGATGAGCAGCCACGGTGAGATTTTGGAGTCTATTAAACTAGCTCATTAAAAAGATCAATCTGTTTCTGTAATAACACTGGGAACCATCAGTCACTGCAAGAGAGAAAAACTGACACCTGAGGAGACAACACATTTTGGTAATTTGTTCATGACATGTCATGAACAAAGTGTTCACTATATTTTGTTTACAACTTTTGGAGTTTACCTTCTACTGTAGTAAAGCACAAGAACTTGGACCAATGTGAGTTTTTGTTTGGTGAATGAATGCTTGGTTATAAATAGCATGATTTAAAATACATTAACCACAAAAGACTTTTTGCTAATTAGTCATCCCTTGAGCTTGCTGGAAAGGGCTGTATGTGTGTCATACCACAGTGACTCTACATTTATGACAGCTGCCTGTAAAGTGAATATAGGACTGCAAAAAAATCTGTTAGAGTAGCTCTAATTTTGAGTGAGAAGAAAACAAAAATGGTCATGATTGTTCTGTGAGAAAGTACTGCTGTGCTTGCTGTACCCTTGACACCCCTGATAAGGAATTTATGTTGAAGGTACTTGGGAACAGAGACTGACTTTGATAGTTCTGTTAGGTGAATCTTACAGCTGTGCTCCTTGTAAGCCATGTGTATTTATGAGAAATTTTAAAAGAATTTTCCTAATATGAACTATTAGCAAGGAATATTAATATTTTCTGTAACACCGTAGTATAAACAAAATAAGTTTATCACTTCTTTCGTCATCAAAACTGTAGGTAGGAGTACAGTCTAAATCAAAGCATCTCACACAAATAGCTTTCTCTCCTTCTTGCAAGCTGACTTAGGTGTAATTTGAAATTGGTGTAATACTTAAGTTTCTCAGCCAAGGCAGTTTTGCATGGTCAGATTTCTTACTGAGAAAATTATCCATAAATTGCAATAATTTAAAACTGAAATGATAATGTACAAACAACATAAGGTCTGTTAAATGGGTACAGACTAATGACCAGTATCTATTTTGCTATCTTTAATCTGAGTGAATCATGGCTCTAAGTAAAATAACCCCTTGCATGTTTATATCTGAGGGACCCCAACTTCATCATAAGGCCAATTTTCCAGAGGATAGTGTCCATTTATGTGTGCACATTAAGGAAAATGTGACCAACAGGAGCGAGAAAAATTAAAACAAGAAAATGTGTCAGGCTTCCTTACACATTCAGTGTTATTTCATCTCTACAGCTTATTGTTGCTTTGCAAAATCAGACGGATCAGATAAAAATCAGATTAAATCAGATTAAAATTGTGGTGGTTTTGGATTTGGAACTAGTACACACATGAGTCTCCCAGTTGCTGTGAAACAGGAGTGCTTTCCTCAGGCACCTGGGGAAATGATGCTGTCCCAGGGGGGTGAGAAGCAGAACAGTAGGTTGAGTTCAGGGCACCTGAATTATGTCACTCTTCAGTTTTTGTCACTGTATTCAGGATATTCAGATATAGTAAATTTGCCAACGATTCCTGTTCTGATGAGACTTTGGAAGTTAATGCCTGTTAATATCTTTTATGTAGCCAGAAACACAAAATTACTGAAGGTACAGTCTTCATTTGGTATTCTGCTATGTTTTTTATTTAGTCTGTGCAGAAAATATAAGAACAAATTGTAGAATTAAGGTTTTAACACCCAGAAAAGACCTGACAGCTGTTACCCAGCATGACAGCAAAAAAAGGAATTTCATTCAGGTAAATGCGTTTTCAATGGTAATGTTAATTTTTATGTTAGTTAAACTCAGGGCTCTAGACAAAAATGGATATGCTGGTGTGTTGTCCAAGCTAATGCATTGTATTCTAGTTAAGGTAATTAAATTCAAAGCATTCCTAAGAAAACCACAGAAGTGCCTGTACAGTAAGTTGCAAATATATGCATTTGTATGAAAATAGATTATTTAAACATCTTAACCTTAGAGCAGAAAAGGAAAACTGGATTCCTACTGGCCACATTTTTCTGGGTTGCTTTTCGTACATTGAGTGATCAAAAAAGAAAAGGTCAATAAAATTATTTAATTACATACAGTTTCCCACCACCCCCCTCATCCCCCCCATCCCCATTTTAGACATCATTCTAATGGTAATACTGAAGAACTTTCGCAAATGAATAGCTTGGCTTGTACATGAAGGAAAATCCATTCTTTGCTAGCATAATATTTTGCAATTGAAAGATCTGAACATTGAGCTTGAGTAGATATGTGCAAGGAAAACATCAGCAACTGTATGCAACTTGTCTTGGAGAGCCATCAAAAACATCACTAGCCATTGGGAGTTATTGCAAGCAGTTCCATTGTGCCAAATGTCATTAAAAATCTATGCTGGTCCTCAGGTTTTCCTGATTAGGAGTTTTCACAGCCATTCTGTGTTTGCTTTGGAACAAGGTAGATACTTGAACAAAGTATGTCTTTTATGTCTCTGCTCAGAATTAGAACTAATCACTATATGCTGTAGGACTACTGAAAGTAGAGATTTCTCAGCCTCTAGCTTCATGTTTCAGTTGATTGTTTCAGCTCTTCAATTATATGTGTATCCATCCCATCAGCTGGTGATTTCAGTGAAGGCTGCTCGCCCTCCAGCCAAGCTCTTCAAGCCACTCCACTGGAAGGCTCACACTGCTAGTATTTCTCAAATTACACAGATAGTTAGAGAAGGTGAATGTGTCCTGTGTATACTTTGAATGAGCAGCAGTATGAAATGTTCTGCAACGCACACACATGGAGCAAAGTGAAAGAACAAGCTTTAGTTCCTGAAGCTGCATATGTAGATAGGGGTGCATGTTCCTGAGCAGCTCTGCTCATGAAGTGAATTAACATTCCTTTGCTTTGTTTTTCAGAACCAAAGAAAATGGCTTTGACAGAGAGCCTTTGCACTCAGAGCATCCAAGCAAGCGGCCCTGCACTATTAGCCCAGGCCAGCGGTACAGTCCAAATAATGGTTTATCTTATCAGCCCAATGGTCTGCCTCATCCCACCCCACCTCCACCTCAGCATTATCGTTTGGATGATATGGCCATTGCCCACCACTACAGGGACTCATACAGACACCCCAACCACAGGGACCTCAGGGACAGAAACAGACCTATGGGTAAGGCATGTTGATTTTCTGTGTTGGGTTTTTGTTTTAGGTTTCTTTTTTCCTTGCAATCATATTCTGTATTGTGGACAGAGCTTTTTTCTTTTTTTTCTGGTTAAATAATACCTGCCATTCAGATGTAGCCTTTATAGCTGTTTGTCCATCTAGCTGCTTCTAATGGCCTTATTTCAAAGTTATATTTGTAAAAGTAGATTGAATTGTGTCTTCGCTACACTCTAGAGCAAGACAGAAGGAGGAGGAACTCTACTTTCACAGCCATGTAGATGACATGGACACTCAGGTGTCTGACAGGCAAGGATAGGTAGAGCCTTTTACATTTCTAATGCCAGATTTGTGACAATAATAACATTGATGTAGCTTGATTTCAGCTTAGACTAGAGGAAGGTTACTAGCCTTTAGAGAGTGTTATGTGTGTGACATCTCAAGAGAGCGGTGCAACATGGGGGTGTCTGCAGAGGATGCAAACGGCAGAAGCACCAACTACACACAGCAACACATTTTGGTTTACTGGGATGTCTGATTCTCTTGCATTTGCCTGGCTTGCTTAGCATCTGCACTTACTATTCTTCTTGGTTTTAAACAAAAATTCAATATACGAAGAACATTTACAAATATTCAGCATCTGTATATTGGAGGCTAAACAAAGAACAAGTGTCGGTTCCTCTTGAGTGTTGGTAATAAATACTGGCTTGGTTGTATCATGTTGTCAGCTGTTCTGATATATGTGCTACATTTTAACCACATGTTGTTTAAACATCTGTGAAGGGATGAACCCTTAATGGTGCTCTGTTGACATGGTAGTAATTACTGCATTTAGTGAAATAACACTGAGTTTATACTAATATTTTTCAACTCTGAAGAACAGCTAATATTCAGTACTCTGAGTTACCAAATAATTGCCTTGCTGACTTCTTCAAGTACTGCAAGTGAAAATTTCTATATTGTATTTTATGCTATGTATATATTAAAATAGTATATAATCAGAAACGCGTATGTCCATTCCTGAAAGGTCATCTTGCAACCTACAGAACCTGCAAAATTGAACACATTGAGTAAAACGGTAGCGTCTTGTGTTGGGATAAGTGCTAAAAAGAACTTAGAGCAAAGATTTTAAGCATCTATTTATTTTTGTAGTGACATTCCTGGTGCTAGACCGGGTAATATATGATATGTTTGTCTGATAGGCTCTTTTTTCTTTTTTTTTTTCCTTCCTAGAGGACTTCCAACATTGTAAATATGATTTGCTCCTTTTTGGCAGGGTTGCATGGCACACGTCAAGAAGAAATGATTGATCACAGGCTAACAGACAGAGAATGGGCAGAAGAGTGGAAACACCTTGACCATGTAAGGGCTGAATGTACTTCTATGTGTAATTGTCTGAAAGGAGCACTTCTAAGAAAGGATTTTTTTTTTTCTTTTAAAACAAATCTGAATTCCAGTGTGTGTTTTGAAAACGTTGATATTTAGATCAGAGGTCTCACTATTCCCCATTAGGTAGCTCATACCAGGCCTTGCTGTTAAGTGCTTCCTGCAGTACCCTAATTATTACAGGCTGCCAAATAGGGAATGGATTCTGCTCTATAAACCCTGGATCTGGGGCACATCGGATTTGTTCTTTGAATTTATTAGTTCTGGCATGACTTTTGGACCAGATCTCCTGGCCTCTCTGGTGCCATGTGACACTAGTGGTGGGACTACAGTCTGTTTAATCTTTTTCTCCCTGTCTTTGCCCTTTCCCTCAGAAATTCATACCTGTACAGTTTAGGATCACCATGAAAGGATTGCCATTCTTAAAACAAGACTGAAATTTTTCAGCTGTATTTGAGATAACAGGGGGATTATTGATATAACTCCTTCATTATTAAACCCCAGGCACTCAGCACGTTAGTTTTCTGTATTTCTCTGTCAATTTATGAATAAAGTATTCTTTTTTTCTTTTTTTTTTCTTTTTTTTTGTGTTTATCTGCTCCATCCATTGCTGCGAATAGCTGTTAAACTGTATAATGGACATGGTGGAAAAAACTAGGCGATCTCTCACTGTACTACGGAGATGTCAAGAAGCAGATCGTGAGGAGCTCAATTACTGGATACGGCGGTACAGTGATGCAGAAGATTTAAAAAAAGGTGGTAACAGCAGCAGTAGTCATTCCAGACAGCAGAGTCCAGTGAATCCAGATCCAGTTACATTAGGTACAGTATTCTCATTAAAATTGTTTACTGGTCCTCTTTCACCTCAGCTAAGTGCTAGATGAAATTCATATTGGTTCTTCTGATTCTTCTTGCAAGATAGCCAAGAAATATTCCTCTCTGCTGGCTACTGAATGAATTGGAGGTGGTATGCCCTAATAGTCACATTTATGTGTGGAATAGCTTGGGGGTTGGATGATGCTTGCTAATTTGCTTTCTATTCAGCAATGTCTGAGAGTGGTGGAGTGGGAGGACAAGCTATCACACAGGGATGGCAGAGCAGCAAGATGTGCACTGACTCTGTTCCTCCTATCTCCCTCTCTTGCTTGCTTGATTAAGGAAATCTGTAGGTGCTTCTGGATTGTTAACACTGCAAAACAAAGGGCTTTCACCTTCTCAAAGTAGGTGACTTAACTTGGAAGTTGTCTTTCTAAGGAGATGAAGGGAGATACAAAGATATGGGGGCTTCTTAGCTGTACTTGGCACTTCTGGGCTGTACTTGGTTTCCATGTAAGAAAGAAACAACATCTGGAATGCTCGCATGATCCTCCTAGGTCTGTGTCCACCACTGTAGCTCATGCAGGTGTGTCTGAGCTAGTTTGGGTACTGCTCGCTGTGTAGTTACACTGAGCCGCTCAAAGCTCAGCTGGAGCTGCAAAGCCCACTTACAAGGAGCAGACCAAGCAGATGGACTTTAGCCCTTGCAGACCTTCACAGTCACACTCACAACAATACCTCACGCAACTACTCCAAGATGACTCTGCTGTGTAAACCCAAGCTTTTATTTTGTGGGCTTTCTGTAATTTATTATGTTGGCCTGCTTATTCCTCATCCCCTCACTTTTATGGCAGATGTGGTAAAGAAACACATCTTATTTATGCACTGTTGTTGTTATCTGCTCTTCTGAAGAAAACAGAAAGTGGATTACTTGTGTAATATTTATCTTAAAAAACAAAAAAGTTGTCCATATTGAATGTCATCTGCTCAAAATCATCATAAACTGTGGTCATTAGTAGAATTGCTTGTGTGCTCTTTTGGAACTATACAGCTTTAAATAAAGCTGTTTTCCTTTTGCCCTTAAGAAGAACTTATTAAATCTAAAACTTACTTAAGTGCAAATAGAAATTGAGAAAAACAAACCCAATGCCCTCTCTAACCTCCTCTTGGTAAATCTCTAGAGTATTATTGTAATATTTAGTGCCTCTTGATAACAGCCAAACCTTTTTGTGTGTGTGTGTGTGTCAAATGATCTGAGCCAATAGCTCTATAAATTAGCTTCAGTCAATGAAAGGAAGGGTTATGGAAATGCTGTTCCCAAGTTCACTAATAAGTCTAGTCCCAAGAGGAGCCCTTCTCAGAAAGAAGCATTCAGGTAATGGGTTGTATGAATAGTGTTAAATGTAATGTAAAGAAAGACTCATAAATATGGCATCTGAAATGTCGATCACATCTGCAGCTTCGGGAAGAGCACTTGTCAGGAAGCCCCTAGAGCAAAAGCAGTGGTACCCTTCTCTAGTAGAGCTATGATGCAAAAAGAGCTAGGCCGCAGTGCTCGTATCTACAGTTAGTACATAAAAGAAATGAAAGGAAACTGAGTTTTTGTCATTTTTCCAACAAAATGGAACTCAAGACTTTAATCAAAACTTTATAAATAAGAGTACAGTCCAAGAAAAATAGTGATAACTTCAACAGCAGAGGCAGCAAAAGATAAAATGAAGATCAAACATACAGTTATGTCCCTATATTGCCATTTTGTTTGCGTATTTGTCAAAATGAATTCTTGGAAACAGCAAAGTCTGTTTGCCTCAAAAGACTTTATATGGCCCAGCCTTCAGCATCGAACACACCAGTCACCTCTGCAGTACTATGGGTACAATTGATCTGGTTGGAATGAGTCCATTCCAAATTTAACATGTCCATTTTGGTTATTTGGCTTTAAAAACTAGTTCTGAGACTCATGGACATGAAGCTTGGATTGCTTCAGTGATGTAGGATCCATCTCAATTGTAGATATCAATAACAAGTGCTTTTATGTCTTGACATGTCAGGCAGAAAATACTTCAGAGTCTATGGGAAGGTAGTCCTTGAATTTCCTCAAACCAGGTTGTAATCTAGTTAACAAAATGAAAACTCCTAACATTCAGAGGTATAATAAAATTGAAGCAGTGTCTGTGAGCCTTGAGACACTGCTCTGTTTAGGGCTTTTTATTTTAGTTTTGAAGTGAGATGGAGGGGGTTGAAAAATTCTTCCAGTATTTTAATTAAGGTGCCACAACATGTAAATATTGTTTTTTTGCTGCAAGGTTTCTAAATGTCAGTGATTCCCTTTTGTACTTTTTTTTTAAGGAGGTAATCCACTCTTTAAACCCATCTTGTCATCTCCACTAGCAAGAGGAAAAAACCAAAAGTGGGCCATATGGCTACATTGTGCCTTTGTTTTTTTTTCTTTACAATTAAAATATCATCACTGAAGTGATAAGTTCTCACTATAAACATTACACCATGGTCTTCATAGATAGCTCTCACTGAAAAAAATCTTAGCTGAAATTTAGCATAGATATTGAGTCCAAAAGAAATTGAAGAAAATTCTGGTTGTCGTCTGACAAAGATTTTTGTGGTTCTTTTAATTTGACATCCTTGTAAATCACATTGAGCTTGACAGTTTGCAGCATCTGATCGATATTTTTCTCTTGGTATTTTTAATTAAGAAATCAAATGAAATATTTGATCATTCATTTTAATGCAGTGAAATCCAATACACACATTAGCCAGCTACAACAGGTTACAAGCTCTCATTATTCTCCAAGAGTGTGTTGAAAGTAAGATGGGTCCATTCTTTTCAGTCTGAATAATACATGTTTATGAAAATCAAAAAAATGACTCAGACTTTATATATATTCACCTGATGAACTTTGATGGTCTATGAAGTGAATAATACATCACCCAGCTCCTCCATTTCTGCTGAAGAATTTCAGTACTACATACTGCAGCAGGACTGCAACTTTCACCCTAATAGTGAATAATCACACGTATCAGACATTGTATACTGAAATACACACAGATAAATTAAAGATGAGGGTTCTTCAACATTGTGGGTTATAAACAAGATCTATAACCGTATTGAGTGCAGCTGTGGCTCTAGATAAGTGGTGTAGACACACATCAGAAGGTCTGCAGTGATGCTGATATTTTGTGTTTGTTGAATTGGTTTGAATGGAAATCTAACAAAATAGAGCTTGAAATCTCCAACTGAAGAGTGCCAATACCTGCACTATTTTCCCTAGGAAGCCAGGATTATCAGAAGTGTATGAATTTATCAAAAAAATACAGTTTGGCCATTTCTTAATACATTTTAAAGTGTTAACCCTTTCAGAGGCAGTTTATATTGTATTAAAGGTTGTTCACCCTCATACTTTAGTGTTAACCAAGGCATTCTTGTCAATACATGTCTAGTTATGCTGCGATTATAAAATCTTTACCTTTTACAGATAATTAGCATTGCTGTGATATGCATAGTATTCTCAACATGAGATAATGGGAATGCTGTGAATACCACAATAACATTTGTAACTTGTAATTCAAGAATATAAGACCTCTGTAATACTGGTCACTGATGATACTAAGTATTGTTCTTAATCCACTTGCTTCAGAGGAGGTTTGGGCTGGATTGTGGTGTACTGAATTGCATGCTGTTAAAGCTACGGCTGCAGAAACATTGTGTGTTTGTATTCTCGGTACTTGGTTTTGACTTGATCTTGGTTGAGGATGATTCAGTAATGCAATACCTGTATGGTTTTCATTTTCTCATTCTTTTAAAATGAGAACACAACTGTATTTTTATCACAATTTCCCATGTGGTCAGTGTGTTGTAGTAGCCACAAAAAGGTATTAAAGGGCAAAGAAGGGCAGAGATGCATATAAAAATACTTGAAACTCATGCCCCCCAACAAGGTTAGCAAGGTAGTCTCATTCAGTATTAACGCTCCTTGGAATTTGTATCTTTTATGTGTGTGTGTATATATAAATATAAATAAATATATACACACACACACATATCTGTCTCATTAATTGGAGTGGCACACTTGTGAGCTTGACTGTGAGAAACAAGGCAATGAATATTTGATGTTTGTTGCTCTGAGATATTTCTTGTTTGTTGTCTGTGTCCCACCAATGTTGTTACATTTGTTATAGGGTAGAATGAAGCAAAACTTGCTTATGAAATATGAAAAGTACTGATATACATAGGAAAGCATATATTTCATATATGAAATAATCTCTAGTTCAGTGCTGCAGCTTTTATTATTTTTGAGCCCTGATGTTCACTATGGCATATAAGGTATTGTTGTCACTGCCAGTATTTTCATAAATACCATAAATTCTAAAAGATCCTCAAAAGATCAGATGTTCATCTCTATTTCTTAATATTTAGTTATTATAGACTTGGATGTCATTGTCCAATGATAAAAACCTCCATTCTTTTGTATTGTCAACCTATCTTCTGTTTCTTCTTTCCAAATATGGATTAGGCTTTTTGACAGTTTTGAATACAGCTTTCCCTTTTAAGTCTTTCTATTCTGTTTTCTTCAGTCCTTATTATCTTGTGAGAGTTCATATCCTTTATTTGGTCCTAGTTTTTCATCTCAGTTTCACTTCCCAGATCCGTATTTATTTCTCCTCTTACAAGTCTCCATACCTCTTTCAGTACTTTCAGCACCTATTCTCTTTATATTAAAACACCAAAAATAACCAGTCTACAAGATATTTCTACTCATTAAACTCCAGAAACCTGGTGTTTAATTGATCAATTAACTATCGATGATCCTTATGGTTGAATGTGTTCTTGAAATAAATACACTGGGGCCCATGTGGAACCCAGCACCATATTTTCACAACAGGATTTTTTTTTTTTTGGTGGCTGTTTTCTTTCTTATATATATTTTTAAAAATAATACATTATGTTATTCCCTGCTGTTCAATAGCACGTGAGGGCTGAACCAGAGACCAATTTTTGTGCTTTTTCCTCATGTGTATTCTTGTGTTCCAGTCCAACAACTTTCTTGCTGAAAAGTTTGTTTCACATTAAAATAGAAAATTCCAAAACAGTTTTGATTTCAAAATCTGTTTTATTTTTACTTCATTTAAGTTCTTCACAGACAAGTACTGGTTACTGTCATGTATATGGGCCTTTTATTTTCCTTGTTGAGCTTTTTCATCTGGTTCAGTAGGAGCCAGACTGATTACCAACAAGTGCTTTCAAGTCATGCCTTGCCATGAATTTCGAGTCAGTTCAGTCGTGCACATCCCGTTGTTCTGTATAATAACATTCTTGCATTCTCACCATTAACAAACCTTTGTATTATGTTTGACATGTAAAGCCTTCTCTGATATCCTTTTCTTTATAAGTTGCTGTGTCACTTCAGATTATTCCTATTTTTGTCTGATTTCATCCTGTTTCCTTCCAGGCCAAATTTACTTTGACTTCTAGGCACTACAGTCAGTCAGTTAATATAATGAATTTTCCTCATTGTGGCTTCTTGCAGTTGGTTTAACATTTTGCATTTTAGGGACTTCACTCAATTAATGTTACATTTAGTTTGAGTTTGCCAGACATCCGAGTTAAAATTTTTTGTGGCTTAGTTTTAGTGAGTAAGTTCTGTGATTCTTAATCTGAAGGCCACCTTACCTTAAAAAATAATAGTCATGTAAGACTTTTATCCTCTGGTCATGTCCTGTAGTTTAGCCCCAAAAGAAGATTGTTTTCATGGACTCATCAACACTGACTAAACAATAGCCATGTTAATAATATTTTTTTGCTTGGAAAATATGGTTTTTATTATCTTCATAAATGCTTCTTGTCTTTTTTTTTTTTTTTTTTTGTGCACCATTCCAAACTATGGGAAAGACTCTCACAAGCTCTTGATTTAATTCTTCTTGCAGAGGATCTCATTCCTCATGTAAATAATTTGTGGTTGGAATAAGAGCTTGATTGATGTTTATGTTTTGGAAATTTTAACAATTAGCTGGCAATCTGGTCATTTATGTCATTGAATTCCATTTTTGGAAAGCCATGTGTACCAAAAAATTAGCTCCACATCTCTTTTATTTTTAACACGATGTGCCACAGTAAAGAGCTTAAATCAAGGTTATGATCCCCTTGCAGTGGATAGTATCTTAAATAACAGACAGGAAAGTCAGCACAAGGTACAAGACATGAATGCAGCAAACCTCTTGTTTTGCTGCATTTGGGGTCTGGTTGGGTCTTTTCCTGCAGGTAATGTCCAGAAAGCAAATTTTATGAGTGTTTTAATTTTTCGCCTTTAGTTTTCCTGAGCTTTTGAGTAATGTTTGCTGGTGCTGCCTCTATCCCTGACTGAACCGGCGCTGTGCCCACGAGTCTAAAAGCCTCCAAGGGATGAGAGAAGGGTACACAAGGACATTTGTTGTCTCCAGAACCATATGAGCCAGGTGGTACGGAGAATTTTTCCATTTTCAGCATCAGGTCTGAAGTCCTCTATGAAGTTGATTAAAGCAATGTAAATCGTTATCTGTTTTACAGAATCGTGCACACACACCCTTGTCATTTTATGCTTGAGAGGTGTGAAATTCTGCCTACAATTTTCATCCCATACTTTAGTGACAAACAGAAGAGCTGGGGAAATCCACTCAGCTGCCTGTCAGATGGGAAGATTCAGTCCACCCAGTTGATGTCTGCAGATTCACATGCTAGAAATAGCATCTGTGGAACGGTGCACAGGGATTGGGATTCCCTACTGTCCACATAGCTGAAACAGCCCCTGTCATTTTCACCTTTAATAGCTGTCTCCAATACTGTCATCTCTTAAATGTGTTCAAGTGTCTGTAGCTGTGGTGGGTTGACTCAGGCTAGATGCCAGATGCCCACCAAAGCCCACCACTCCCTTCTTCCTGAGCTCAGTTCAGTCCTGAATTTCTCTACCTCCTCCCCCATAGTGTTACAGGGGGACAGGAAATGGGGGTTGTGGTCAGTTCATCACAGGGTGTCTTTGTCACTCCTTCCTCCTCAGGGGAGGACTCCTCACACTCTTCCCCTTCTTCAGCATGGGGTCCCTCCCTCTGGAGACAGTCCATGAACTTCTCCAACATGGGTTCTTCACGGAGGCTGCAGTTCTTCATGAACTGCTCCAGCATGGATCCCTTCCATGGGATGCAGTCTTTCAGGAGCAGACTGCTCCAGCGTGGGTCTCCTGTAGCATCTCAAGTTCTGCCAGCAAACCTGCTCCAGCGTGGGCTTCCTATGGGATCACAACCTCCTTTGGGCATCCCTCTGCTCTGACCTGAGGTCCTCCACGGGCTGCAGGGAAATCTCTGCTTCAGTGCCTAAAGCACCTCCTCCCCTATTTCTTCGCTGCCCTTGGGGTCTGCAGAGCTGTTTCTCCCACATATTCTCACTCCTGTCTCTGGCTGTTGTTGCTCCTGTGCTGTAACTTTTTCCCCTTCTTAACTGTATTTATCCCAGAGGTGCTACCACCATCACTGATGGGCTCAGCCTTGGCCAGCAATGGGTCTGTCTTGGAGCCAGCTGCATTGGCTCTGTTGGACATAGGGGAAGGTTCTGGCAGCTTCTCACAGAAGCCACCCCTGTAGCCTCTCTGCTACCAAAACCTTGCCATGAAGAAACAATACAGTATCCTATCGTACATAAATAGTATTTCATGCATATGTATGCTGGTGTAAACAACCATTTGCAAAACCTAATGATTGAAACTTTTTCTTAAAAGTACTACTTTTTGACCAAGTTAGTGAATGATAACTTTAGGATACAAACCTGAATATATTTAGTGAAAATTATTATTCAAAGAATAACGTGCACTTCTGTTATGTTTCAAACTCAGACATCAAACAGGATGTTTAATTTCTAGCAACATCTCCAAGATTTAAACCTTATCTCTAATGTAATAATCAAGTATTTTAATGGTTGAATTCTGTCACACAGGCAGTAGTAATCATGGCAATGAACTTACCTTTATGTAGCTTTTGGTTGGTTGTTTTTTTTGTTTTCTATTTGTCCTCAATGACTTCGAAGAAATAGTTAATCAGGTTTTAAATTGTATTTGAAAGGAGCAGCTTTTTGTCTGCTGAGAACCTGCATGCTGAATTTCAGGCCAAAGTGAATTTTCTTTCTGTATTGTCTGATCTCGTGACTTTGAAGTCCATGTGGAGGGGATCTTACTGATTTCAGAGCTCTTAGGCTCAGGCCCAGAGGTTAAACCCTTTTAAAAAAGAGGAGGGGGAAAGAGCTGTCAAAATGTGATTGAAATATACAGGTGAATTACTGGCTTCAGCTCCAGTGAGGTTGTTTGGCAGCATATGTGTTTAGGGGCTTAACCTAAAGTTAAAGGTTCTGTTTTTCAAACTCATGCAGCTACAGTTGCCAACATGGGCTCAGATGAAGGAGAGCGTCACTCTGAACATAGAGAAACACCCTTTTCTTTTTATGTGGACATCTTGGCTTTTATCTCTGCCTGTCAGTAGCCATTCTGTTTTCACAGAGCAGAAGCACCAAACCCAGGCTGTTGCCCTCTTTCTTCTTTTCATAAATATAATGACAAAGGATGAAGCACATCACTCCCTCAGTTGGTCTCGCAAAGCCAGCCTTGAAAGCGTGGAAACTATTATATAGAGTTGACTTGAAATGCTGTAAAATAAAAATAAAGCAAACTAGTCTCAGCTTGGCTTAAGATGAGACACTTGAGTCCTCAGCACTGATCTGTCTATGTGACATTCATGAGCTATAGCCACAGGATCCATTTGTTTTGAGTAAAAATAAATTAATGGGATTTTTTTTTTTGTCTGAGCAATAAGGGAAGGGAAAAGGTATTTCTCTAAGCCTTGTTCTCAACAAGCAAGCATTGCTTACTATGTTCTTTCTTTTTCCCTCCACGCCTCCTCTGCCTGCAGAATCGCATCGGGAATTTCTTCACAGGCCTGCGTCTGGATACGTGCCAGAGGAGATCTGGAAGAAAGCTGGTAAGAACTGTTTAAAAACACCAGCTTAGTCTTCTGACAGCTGTGTGCAGTTGTTAATGCACTGATGTGAGGAATGGAAGGAAGGGGGGGAAAAAGAGCATACTAGTAACAAGAAGAAATTGCATTTAATAATCTTAAACTGGAACTGATCAAGTTATGAAATAATCTTTATAATAGAAGCATCTGCTGCTATAGTTGGGGGGGTGTCGGTACTTCCATTAAGGACCCCTGTTTTCAGGGGTTATAATGGTTTCAGGCTGAAACTTGATCAGCTTAAGTTTCAGCCTGTTAGTAATTTAAAAGAAAAAGTTTGTGTGGGATTTTTTTTTTTTTTAAGCATCAAGGTTCTCACCTAGTTGAAGGTAAGAATTCCCAAAGGAGGGGAAAAAAGCCATTAAAGGAAAACCTTCAGCTGTGCAGTGTAACTGTTCTTCATTTAAAAAAGATTCTGTGCGTGTCAGCCCCCAGTGAAGTCTGTGCTCACAAACCTGCAAAGTTTTAAATGCAAGTATGCAAGATTGCGTCTCTGCAGCTGCTTTGGGTGGTTTCATGGGCATTGACAGTGGCTTCCCTGAGCTTGGAAAGCACCCTGGGCAGATGTTTTGATTGTGCAGAATTTTCTTTAACACTAAAACTGCCTGAGCACAAGAATTTCCTGGCGAGGATCCCATTGCGCTGCTGGAGTTAAGCCTTTGCTGTTTTGACACTGATATCAGAGCTTCCTTGTTTTCAGAGAGGCCAGGAGTTAGTTCTTGAACTCCAGTGAGGTAGATGAGTTTCTATATATATGCTCATACACACAGGCACACCTTCTGAACACCTGTATAATCATGAAGTCTACAGCAGCTATCTAAGCAGGAGTTAATAATTAAAAGGCAAATATGCAGGAGTTTCAATGCTTTCTCATCAAATCTCCTGTAACTGCTCACAGCTTTTTGTTGTATATCAAACTAGATATAGAAAATATGTGTAAAAATGTTCTGCTGGCATGTTGTTGCATCAGATGAGAAGCTGTGGTTTCGTATGATGTGGACTTATCATGTAAAGTCTGTATCTGTCAACATGTTAATATTTTTGGAACTCTATTGCATTTTCTATGAAAAATAACAAAACAATCAACATATTTTTCTTCTGTCCAAGGAAAGTGTAGCCTTCTTAATGCCCAAAAGTATTTTCATAGTTTGTTTTGCCACACTCATACAGCAAAGATAAAACATAATGGACCCAGGAAATCTCAGTAAGAGGAGCATTTTTCAGTTGAATTTCAGGAACTTTATTCCTCTTGCAAAATGTAGGGTTTGATGTCATTTGGCATTTTGGGTAATTTATGACTCCTAGACGCTGTACAAATAGAATAAAAAAAGGTTTCTTCATAAGCTAGCAACACAAATTACTTGAAGCTTTTGGCTGGAGTTATAAAATTGGATGTGCATTCACATTGCATATATCTACAAATGGGAGTGTACACTACCCATGACATGTCAACTTGTGAACATGTCATCAGTTCATTTGAAAGAAAGTTTTTCTTTTCATCCGATTTCCAGTCTCTATTTTTATGCAGCTCGTTGTATTAACTGAGCATGCCTCTGAATTGGAGACTAAAAAAAGTCGGACTCTATACAGGATGTATACCTGTATCTGTTACTAAGAGTAGTAAAACATCAGAAAGCACACTGCATTTCATAAATCATGGACCTTTATTTTCAGGGGTGTGCGCTGAAATTGGAGGTCTCCACAATCTCATAATCAGTTCAAGGCAGTAAAGGTGCTATTCAGCTCTGTAAGAATAGGTCTCTAGTGCCATTTGACATGCTTTGTAGTTTCCTGGGCTAGGCTGCAACTGCCAGTCAAGAAGTCTGCAAATCTCTCACAAGTCATTTCTGCTGGCTCAGTGTGGATCTTGGTATCTCAAAAGTCCATAAAGACAGATGTGTAGATAGCTGAATCAAGTATAAAAGTCTGATTGGGGTGCTGAATCCATTGAACTGAAATGATTTCACATAAAATGATTAATAAACACCATCAAAAGTGTGAAGAAGGGTATTCACTTTAAACTTCTGGAGACTGATAAACTCCAGTGCAATTCCTGAAATATAGCAAGTTAAGTACGTGCTTTTGTATTGTTGGAGCAAGCGCGTAGTACACAGCACCTTGTGAATTAAAGCCATGTGAGTCCAATTCAGTTTCATACATCAGTAGAAAAGAGTCATCAGTTCCCTGATTAACCCTATTGAATTATGGATATGTAGATTAAGAGTACAAGCCAAATTACTGGTGCCCCTCAGTGGACAAGAGAGAGGTGTGTTAAGAGGATCAGTCTGATCATAGGTTGAAGGACTTGCTCTCTGGAAGTACCTATTTCTTTTTATTAAATATTGAGGGGGTCCCAGCCCCCTGTGGGCTGCTGCCTTAGCTTCTTTCTGTGTCATGAGGAAACTCAGGAAATGCAGAGGAGAAGAGTGCTGATACCATTCTTGGTCTTCATAGCTCAGCATTGTTAAGGCAAATAAAATCTCCTTCACTGTCACCCATAACTTTTCCTATATATATATTAGAGGTTTTATTGTTATTTAAAACTATGAAGCCTTCATTATCTGTCTATAAAATATCTGTAGGTAGTGGAAACATTTCTTTTGAGAAGATGTGCAGAAAATCAGTGACTTTATCTAGTTCATTGAGTGTTCATGAGTTCACACTATATTGGAATAATGGTGGGGTATTGTTACCAAAACTCCTGACATATTTTAACTATTTTTTTCACACTTAATATGGCACAACACAAATTGTTGTCAAAGTTAATTGAAATACTAAAGTCCAATCCATAGTTTATGCCAACTAAAAAGTATCAGTCAGGCCTATGACCTCATAAGCACTTTTAGCATCTTCACACCCTCAGAAGCTTTGCAAAAAATCTTATGCAATATAGAAGTTAGAACATAAAGTTCAATTTCTACATTTGGACTGAAAAGAAGTAGAATATGTAGGATGAAAAGCTATAAAGTTATGAATCTCTGTAAAATGTTGGAGTGTTGTGCTTCTGTTTAATGTAATTGTTTAAACTAGCATTTCTAACCACTGCAAACACCTCAATGAAAAGCTAAATTTATATGATGTAATGAAAGTGCATCATGCCATACAAAGATAATTTCTATTTGTAGTAAATATCACCAAGAATATAGGTTTTCTGAAAGAAACCTGCTATGTTAGTAACTGCAGTTCGTAGACACAAAATGTCTGTATTTAAGTTGCCTCATTTTTATGAAAATTGGTAATAAAATTGCATCTGTATGTCTGCTTGTGTATATTTCTTTTCTCACGATCAGTGAATGTTTGCAGTTGATAATAAATATTCAAGCACCTTGCAAATGTCCTACCAATTCCCTTTTCTGATCTGTATGTGCCTGTGGGACTAGAATAGGAATGCATAATTTAAATATAAATTGCCTGATTTGCATATACAATTAGTCTAGCTGCAGCTTTGATCGTAAGCAAAAATTATTGTCCTGTATTGCCACATAGATAGAATTTTAATTCACCTTGAATATTCAAAGTAAATTAAGCTTTAGCTGTATGGTTGAAGGGTATGATTTTTCCCTCTCCTGAGGCTTTCTCCTAAACAACATTTACAGTAGGGCATATTTTCAGCCTCATAAAAATAAAAGCATAGGTTTTATCTCTAAGTGCCCCCCCCCAAAAAAAAAAAAAATCACAAAAAACCCACAAAACCCTCCAACAAACTTCAGTTGAAACATCTCTCACAGACATGCACACACATAACAAACACATAGAGTAATAGAATGCTTTTTTCATTGTAATTAATTCAGTTTTAGTCAGTGTATAGCTTGAAGTCTTTATTATCATTTGTTAATAACTGAAAATGGAGAATTCATATAGTCCTTATTTTTTAAAAATAACAATTGCAGAGCTAGAGATGTGACTCAGGAGAGTTACTGACTTAGTATCTGTACCTAAGAGTTAGGTCTATGTGCATGCACACAAATACATGGGCTAAATACATGGACTAAAACTCAAACCTGTAACACGGTTGTAATACTTAGATTTTAATCTACAGTAAAACATTTTTATTAGATATCTATGTTTTTAATTAAACAGAACATTTAATTAAGGTGGTTTTTAAGTGGATGAAACAATTAAGTGCAAACACTTGAATGAAACATGTCATAATTAGTTTTAATAGAGTGTTAATTGGTACTAGGTTTGCCAAGTTAATAATTACTGCTTATTAAATTTTCAATTAATCATTGTCATTTTGCTTTGAATAAAGATGAAAATTAGATAAACTAATTCAGAGGGAGGATGGTTTCCTTGTTAATTAGAGCAGTTAATTAGAAAAAAAAAAGAAATTACTTGTTTTACTTGTCAATTAAGAGTGTTCATTAGTAAAATCTTTGCACTCTTCCTGCATCAAAACCTAAATAACTAATTTGTGACAATCCATGTTTTCCGGAGTAAAGATATGACACTAGTACATACACCAAAGAAACAGCTACTACTGCCTTAGTTATTTTACAAGAAGGATGAAGGTTTGAATTTAATGAAGTGGCGTGCTTCTGCACAGTGTTAATTGTGCACTGAAGCCTTGCTGGCTTGGGTGTGCTAAAGAGCTCAGTGGAGCCAGGAAGTCAAGTCTTCACAGTGTAAACATGGGTTTGAAGGAGAGATCAAGATGTCAAATGATTGTTCATAAACAAATTTTTAATTTGGCTCATAAAATTATATGTCCAGGAAAAGGTCTTAGACCAATGATTTTGGGTTTTTTTTTAATAACTTTGGGGTTTTTTTTAACTTCTTGTATTTTTTTTTTAACATATGGGAAAAAAAAACTGTTAATGACTATAAATTCTGTCTTAATTTCCAGAGCTTAAAAATACATTTTTGAAAAATTCTGCAATATTATGTCTTATATAATAATTCTTGCCAAACATATTCATAAATCTGGTGTGCTACAAAACCACTTTTCCAAGTAAAATATTCAAGAATATTACAAAAACTACACAGCAGAGATCTGAAGTGTCTCTACTTAAATTACTGACTGTCACTCAAAATAGCAAGAATCATCACAAAGCATTAGAGACTTTGGTGATCAGAAAGAAGCACCTGGGTGGTCTTGAAGAGTCTTGAGGAACCATGTTCCTCTATGTCTTTCTGCTGAAAATGAAAACTCAATGATGCATTTCATGCATCGGTCCTATGCAGCTCAGTGCCAAACCTCCTGTGCTAATGAGGATTTCTTCCCTCCTTTGCAGAGGAAGCTGTCAATGAAGTAAAGCGTCAGGCGATGGCCGAGTTGCAGAAGGCAGTGTCAGAGGCAGAGCGGAAGGCTCACGACATGATCACTTCCGAGAGAGCCAAGATGGAGCGCACGGTTGCCGAAGCCAAGCGCCAGGCTGCAGAGGATGCACTAGCTGTCATCAATCAGCAGGAGGATTCAAGCGAGGTAAGGTCTTAGCTGGGCAGGCATCACCTGTCCAAGCTAGCTTTAATCTGGCACCAGCTATTTGTGCACCTTGGGAGTTCAGTGCACACTATTAACTGTTTGCACAGTTGTTTTGGACGTATACCTCGAGTGCATGCTGAGCTCCAAATTTTCTTGGCTGTGTTGTAATCTGAGCCCAAAATAGCTAGTGAACTTGAGCTGTGTTCTGACCCGTTAACTGCTGTTGAGGGTTACATATAATGCACTCATTTCTGTTCTAATTTAGCTTTTTGGTGGCTTTATTTTTAAAGCTCTTCAAACTGCTTCAAATCTATATTGAATAGATAACAAAATTGCTCCATGGAAAATATTTCATACTGAAATCTTATTTAAACAAAGAAATGATTTATGTAAGAGAGAGCAAGGTGGATAAAAGTTTGCCTGGCAAAGTATTGGATGTAGAAGTGATTAACAAATGATGGTTCCTGTAGGACAGAATGTGAATGTAGATTTGCAAGTGTTTCTTTGTTCTGAATGTGTTGTTTTGACTGCAGGGAGTAGTTGAGATTTGAGGCGTGGACAAACAGTTTCTGGAAGTAGGAAAAATAGGCTGAAAGAGCATCAAAGAGTAAACCAAAAATAAGTGTGTTAAGCCTTGATTTACTTTCTGACCTGAGAGCAGGAGCCTTGAATTGCTGCAGTATGGGACGTCCAGCAGCATGGCTGGCTGGAAGCTGGGAGTGAAAGAGCAGCATGGATTTGACCAGTGCTGCAGAAGTCTACATAGCAATTAAATTTTACATCCAAATTTAATCTCCTAAGTTAAAACTGCCCTTAAAACCAGACATGAGAAAGAAAATAACATTAGTTAAAAGTGGTTTGTGTATAATCTTCATCTCTTCAGGATCACTGAAATGAAAGTATTTATTGTTCTTGTACTAAGATCTTGGATGTAGTAACGCCCCTTTTTAATATAAATTTTAAATGGCAGAGATTTGGAAAAAAGAGTAGGTAGCAGTACCTGTTGGGTGGGTCATACATTTGTGTATTTTTGTGTCAAAGCACTCCTCATGGTCTGGATGGGCAGTGTTGCAGAAGAGTCATTGAAGTTGAAAGATGCAGATGAGCTAGCTGCAGCATGCTGAGAAAACTGGCAGAAATCACAAGCAGATAAGTCAGTGGCATGCTGCAGTATGCATCCATAATTTGAGGGAGTGCAAGATTTTAATTCATACCAGGCTTCTCTGGAGATGAAAGACCATTGTGGGATCACTGAATGCCCAGAGTTTCTCCTTAATGTGTAGCAGATGAAAAAGGAGGAGACAAAAGGAATTGATTTCCAGCATCTGAAAGTTTCTCAGGAAGAAAGGGACTAGGGGAAGTGTATGTACCATTTAAGTACTAACTGTTCCATTGTAGATTAAATGAGACACAAAATGCCAATAAATTGAATTTATATCTGAGATACTCAAGGACATTTTCCTTGCACTATGTTCATAAAAAGGGCATTTTTCTGACTTAGCATCATTAAAGAGCTGTCATTTTTTGTGTATGTATCTACAAGACTCCTATTGTTAAACCAAAATTACAAAGGTAAATGCCTTTGGAAGAAACAGCAAATTAAATCTGTTTAGTGAGCTGATACAGTGTAGGCGGGGATAGAGGAAGTACTTATGTGCGAATGCATACAGCCGATTCTTCCTCAAGCAAATGTGCATCCAAAGAAATGTGTGTAGAGTTTGTGTGCTGTAATTAACTCTTGAGCAGTCATATAGCTCTGGAAGAAGCTGTATAACAACAGATATCTTTACTTCTTCTCCAGCAGAATTGCTTATGAGGTTGTTCGCTTTTTGGAAACAAGACTTTAAAAAAAGACAATTCTTTTAGTTGCATTCTAATGAAATAGGTCTCATAGGATTTTTGATCTTCTCAGGGCTGTTGTACATCCTCAGGGAGGTTACAAGCCTCCTGGACCTAGAAGTGAAGTCTGGTGTCCTGGTCCTGCAGCCTTCACACCTGTGGTCATCAGTGTGGCTGTTTTGAGGTGAAAAATGCAAGTTCTAGTAAATCTGCAGAGATAACTCACGTTTGTTCAGTTTGTGTTTATGGATGCTTGATTAACTGTGAAGGGAGATTACAGTGATACTTATTTGAGAGTTAGAGGTATCTATTAAGTTTTTATAATTGGCTCCTCTTCAGCTTCTAATGATGTCAAACTCCAAACACTTGGGGCAGTGCTTTGGTTAACCTGCTAACTCAGGCTTTTTTTGTTAACTGCTATAAGAATGGACCAGACTTTTCCTTCATCTTTGAGGACAGGAGATGAATTTGCCAGTGTTTGAAAAGTGTTATGATATCTTGTGTTTATCGGGGTTGAGGAATAAAACTTCACATTTGCTTTGATGTTCATTATATCCCAATATCGCTTTATAAACATCCCTCCTCATTTGTCTAGGTTGTAAGTCTCCATAAACTTCTCTCTGCAACTTTCAGCAAAATGCTCCCAGAAATGCAGATGCCTGTATACTAAAGGCACTGGAGTAGTATTTCCAGGACTAGATTATTTCAAGTGCCAAATAAGAGAATGCTGAAGAGCAGCTCATGCTGTTTTACAGGTCTAGAGGAAGGCTGAGCATCACACCTCATTTCTTATCCTTGGCTCTAAGGATATCTTGCACTACCTTGCAAGAGATACTATCTTGCACTAAAGCCTGGAAGAGAGCTCTGTATAGACTGCTATATAATGTCCATGCAGTTCCTGACAGAGTGTTTCTCCCATGGTTGTCATTTGTTTTTTTCAGCTGTTGAAACTATGAATGGAGATAGGAATTTGGCACCAGATTTCCAGTGTATCATATATGAAACATTTTATTCTGCTCTTGTGAAACTCCACTTGGAGTATTGTGTGCAGTTCTGGTGTCCTCAACATAAGAAGCACATAGAGGTGTTGGATCAAGTCCAGTGGAGGGCCATGAGGATGATCAGGGGGCTGGAGCACCTCCCGTATGAAGACAGGCTGAGAAAGTTGGGGCTGTTCAGCCTGGAGAAGAGAAGACTGCGTGGAGACCTCATAGCAGCCTTCCAGTATCTGAAGGGGGCCTATAAGGATGCTGGAGAGGGACTATTCATCAGGGACTGTAGTGACAGAACAAGGGGTAACGGGTTTAAGCTTAAACAGGGGGAGTTCAGGTTAAATACAAGGAAAAAGTTCTTTACAGTGAGGGTGGTGAAGCACTGGAATAGGTTGAGAAAAGAAGTGGTGAATGCTCCATCCTTGACCATGTTCAAGGCCAGGTTGCACAGAGCTCTGGGCGCCATGGTCTAGTATAAGGTGTCTATGGCAGGGGAGTTAGACTGTAGTGACAGGACAAGGGGTAACGGGTTCAAACTGAAACAGGGGAAGTTTAGATTGGATATAAGGAAGAAATTCTTTACTGAGAGGGTGGTGAGGCACTGGAATGGGTTGCCCAGGGAGGTTGTGAATGCTCCATCCTTGGTGGTGTTCAAGGCCAGGTTGGATGAGGCCTTGGGTGGCATGGTTAGTGTGGGGTGTCCCTGCCCATGGCAGGGGGATTGGAACTTGATGATCTTAAGGTCCTTTCCAACCCTAACTATTCTATGATTCTATGATCTTAAGGTCATTTCCAACCCAAATCATTCTATGAGTCTATGATTTTCATCTGATATGGCCATTCCCTGTCTATTGGCAAGGTTTCTTCCTTACAGCTCTTCATTTATTAGTCAACAAAATGCAACCTGGACCTAGCTGAGGCTTCTTGAAGCTGCTCTGGTGTGAGAACTTTGTGCACTGATTTTTGCTGCAATCTTCTCCAGAGCTCAAAGTGATAACTACTTCTAAGACTCAAGATTTTTGTAATTATTGTAATTTTAAGATAATATGTAGTCTCCTCATCCAAGAGCTTTCAGTGGTCTCATGGAGAGAAGTGGATTTTTTTTTGATTTGTTGTTGTGGTGGTGGTGGTTTTTGTGTTTTGTGGGGTTTTTTTTCTGATTTTATTTGGGTTTTTTGTGTGTTTTCTTTTGCTTTGATTTTAACCCAAAAAGTAGCATCCCTGAGTGCAAGATTGTCTTCAAAAAAACAGTGAAATTGAGCATGTTGAACTGACCAGTGCAAAATAAAGGTTGTTGAGGACAGTGAGAGAACTGGTAGGGGAGGTGTGATATTTGGAAGCATCTTAACTTTTAAGAAACAGTCTGCAATATTTTCAGAATTACCACAATCCATAGCATAGTTTTAATTTCTGACCCTGACTTGATCCCCTGTTGAACTATTGCTTTTTGCATTATGTTTGAATTGTTCAATACGGAGAATCATAGAATTGTTCAATACATAGAATAATAAAATGGTTAGGATTGGAAAAGGCCTTAAGATCATCCAGTTCCAACCCTCCTGCCAGGGGCAGGGACACCTTCCACTAGACCACGTTGCTCAATGACCTTTCCAACCTGGCCTGAAGGATTTAACTCACAGTGCCACTGCTTCATTTTCTGTACATGTACTTTCTAAAGGTTTCCATAGTTTCTTGGCCCTTGCAACTGACCAGGACATGTTCATTATTTTCTGTTACTCTGATGAGGGAAAGTTGAAGACCAGCTAACAAAGCATACTGCTGTTGGAAAGCAGAAGACAAGAGAAGGCCTCAGCATGGTGTTCCTGAACCACAAAGTATTTCTTCACCAGTTCTTTACAGTTGCTTGACAAAAGATGACCCATTCATCAGCAGTTGGCTTGGCTGAGTACAGAAACGTGTGGGCAACCTACTCTTCAACGACTGTTGTGCTTGCTTTGACTGCAATGTACTGTTAATGCAAACCATTTTTAGTAGTAAGAGTGAACAGCTTAGCAAAGAGACTGGCTAGCCGGAGCGTAGCAGGGGAAAAAATTATCAAAACATCTGTCTTTCTGCTATGGTATAAAATGCCACTGAAAACTCTGTGTTCTTCCTCACTTTTGAGTAGGGTGGGGGCTGGGGACAGAGAAGGAACACAAATGTTTCAGTTCTCTCTACTTTAAGCAGATGCTGACATCTGCTCAGATAAAACAAGTATGTAACTGGTCCAACACTGCTTTTAAGAGATGTGTAATGTTAGGGCTTGTTTATATTGCAGCAGTTTATGTTGTATGTGAATATCACACTTAGTTGACATTTTGAAGACAGCTGGGTTCAATCTCTGCTGACCAGTCCTTTGAGACCAGGACTGTGCCAGCAAACCTGACTAAGCAGCAGATGCTGTGATTCAGGCAAGCCTATTTTTCAGGCTGTTATTAAATTTAATACCTATGTCAGCTAATGTTTAATTTTTTTTGGCTGGGCATCTCTTAGAAAGTAGCACATCGTCCTCTGCAGTGGTGGGTGGTACGGAGGCGCCAGAGCCATGTGTTCTGTGCAGGATCAGTCCAGATGTGATGAGCCATGTGTTCTGTGCAGAATCAGTCCAGATGTGATGCGAACATTGGCACTGCCCCAGACTGCTAAGCTAAGCCTGGCTAGCCAGCTTGCACATCTCTTCTGTATGCTTCTCTGCGCTTCTGTTTTCAGGATTTAGCTTCTCTCATGCTGACTTGTGTGAACACAGATGTACTTCACACAACAAACAGTGGCTTGGGCAAGCTTGGAGTATTCAGTGATAGGTGTAACTTTATTAGAAGCATTTAAAAGTTTGAATATCTTTGTATGGAGAGCTGCACTGTGATGCAGTGTGGGAATTTCCAAAGTACCAATGTGTTTCCCTTCCTGACAGGTCTTGGTTAGAATTTTTATAAACAGCTTTGCTGTTTTTTTACACTGGTGTTCAGTGGCTCATACAGCCCTCATTTAAGCCACTGTGGTTTTAGTGATTTCTACATGTTCATTTTCTTGTGGTTATCGGTGATAGAGTTTTGAATACCATGGGCATTGCAGAACTGGGAAAAATCTGGGTTCTTCAAACCCAGCCATGCTTCTTTTCATGCTAAACTGGGTAAATTTGTCAAAGATGACAGTTCAGGGTTTGGTGCTGTATTTGCAGCATTTCAGCCTTTCAGAGCTCATCATCTTTTTGACATGTCACAGTCCGTTTGTTGGCTTGTTTTGTGGGTTTCTTTTTTAAGCAAGCTCTTCACTGAGTCTCAGCTAGAGGTGTCAGAGGAAAGCAGTACTCAACTGTGGTTGAATATTTCAAAGATGAAAGCAACAGGTTGGGGACAGTTATTGACAAATATATGTCCTGGTACTGGACACAGAAATGGAGACCATTTGTTTTGAAGAATTTCCATGATGGCAAATAGGAGTTTCTTGAGTTCTGTTGTTTGAAGATGGAAGCTTAACTGCATGAGAATTAAGAGTCTGACCTAAGATAAGGCTGTGACCTAAGAATGATGTTCCTTGTCAGTTGAAAGAGGAGGATGAAATATGATCAGTGGCATAAATTCGGAGCGAGATTCCCATCTGGTGTAATTTAGTCCAATTTCATTGAATTAATCCATTTTCAAGGTAGTGAAGTTAAATTGAATTACGTAGTCTAAGAATCTGGCCTTTTGTATAACCTCACTGTTTCACAGGAAAATCAATGCAGAGTTAAATTGTAATCCAGTCCTCCTCATAGTTCATAGTTTTAACTACATCTGGAACTCTATAAAGCTTGAGCTGGAAGTGCAGCATCGTAGGTGACTACGTAAAGACCTGGTGGAAGATATACCAGGAGAGGCTTTGAAAGATCTGCTACTCCCTTTCTCAGTGACTGATCAACTCTAGCTGTGTCACTGCTATAAGATAACTGCTTTACCTGTGGTTTAGTGATGGAGATTCTCCAGTGCCCCTAGGCAATTTGTGCTTGTCCTTTAAAAGATTCTTCATTCTTCTTTCCAGTTTTTCTTGCTGATGTTTGATCCCCTTACTTCTTCTATGCATCTGTGTAGACATGGTCATTGCCTTTTTCACTTCAGTAGCTTCCAAGACGCTTGGGTCCTTGCATCCCCTCTCAGGCTACCGTCTCTCCTGAGTTTAACAATCTGAATTCATTCAGTCTCATCTCATAGCTTGTGTTTGTCTGATTTCAGATTATTCCAGCTGCCTTTCTCTGAGTTCTTTCCAAGTATTTTCGTCGTACTTGATTTGCTGTATTTGAAATTCATCATAGAATCGTAGAATCATAGAATGGTTAGGGTTGGAAAGGACCTTAAGATCACCTAGTTCCTACCCCCATGCCATGGGCAGGAACACCTCACACTAAACCATGTCACCCAAGGCTCATCTCAACCTGGACAGTAATCCAGGCTGTATCTTGCTAGTGCTAGGAAATGGAGTCTTAAATCATGTGTAAAACAGTCTATAGTCTTGCTTATATGCCCTTGTATGATGATTGCCACCTTGTCACCAACACAACATTGTGGGCCCCTATTATCTCTGAGATGCTATCTGCACAGTTCAGCCAGGTTGCTCCATTTTGCTGTGTCCTGGGTTCAGCAGCAGCAGTCATTTTTTCTTCTTCTTAGTAGCTGCTGCAGCGCTGTGTTTTTGACTTTCGGCCTGGGAATGGAGCTGATAACAGCGATGTTTAGACTGACCAAGGACTTTGTGAGTCTCATGCTCTGCCAGGGAGGAGGAGAAGGTGGGAGGAAGCAGGGACAGGACACCTGACCCAAACTAGCGAAAGAGGTATTCCATACCACAGCACGTCATGCCCAGGAGGTAGAACTGAGAGTCCCCGGAAGGGCTGGATGACTGCGGGGTGGGGGTGAGGTACCGGTTGGTGAGCGGTTGTATTCTCTTCCTTGTTATTTCCTTTATCATTATTACTATTAGTGGTAGCAGTAGTGATTTGTGTTATACCTTAGTTATTAAACTGTTCTTATCTCAACCCGTGGGAGTTGCATTCTTTTGATTCTCCTCCCTGTCCCTCCAGGAGTGGGGGGAAGAAAGGTGGGGGGGGAAGTAGACTGCGTGGCTCTAATTTACAGCCGGGGCTTAAACCACGACATGCTGGTACTTGCTAGAGCTTCCCAGGAGGGAAGATATCTTGAGCATGCTCAATCCCATAAAAAGCTGGAGCTCTGTTCGTGATATTTGTTCAACTGGAAATATGTGAGCAGGGGCATGTGAAACACAGCCCAGGCTACTAGCTGGCATCTTGAACCTAACTAGTCTTCAGTAGAATTTGGCCTTTGGCACTATCAGCCAGCAGTGTGAACAGAAAGCATCTGCTGCCAAAGGTGGTGGTGCCTGAGCCTAATCTTTGCTGCTGTTTTTCACTACTCGCACATGAGAAGAAGCAATGAATGGCCTCAGTGGTGAAGGCTACGTAGGACAGGAAGTTCTGCATGTCAAATCCAGCTACTATCGCCTGCAAGCTTCCCATGGCATGTGAGCTTCTTTATGCTAATTTGTACTGTAATAATTGTGAAATGTAATAAGTTGTTGCATAAATGTGAACTGTAAATTTTATTTTGAAATTCTTGTATTTTATGTGCTTTTATTCCCCAATGACACTAAAGCTGTAATGACCTGTTAAATTAGAAATATTATGTCCAATGGACAAAATCACTTTCAGGCAATGTAGGACACATTAAGTAATCATGTAAGGAGCCAGCTTAGAGCTTTGTCACTTCATTAAAATCTTGCACTTATGTATCACTTCTTGTGTTCTGTATAGGCTGATAGTTAATTGATGACTATTTTAATAAGAATGTTAAGCCAATACTGCTAAAATCGAATTACTGTTTTCTGACCTCAATACAGATCTTGTGGCAAGATACTGAACTATCATATGGTAGCTCTGGTCACATCTGAAGACAGTTCTGTCTGTGCAGATAGGCCTTCTCCAAAAGAGAAGAAGAGAAGAAAAATTAAGATACCCTAGAAGCTGGCCTGTATTAACTAGACAGATATTTGAATAAATCAGTTTGCCATCCTCAAAATAATTCCAGCACAATTAAAGCATGCACTTTAATGCTGCAGTCAGATCTACACAAGGAAGAGATTCCTGCAGCTAGGCAGGTGCTGGCTGATTTCAGCATTATTATTCCATGTGGGGAAAAGTGTCTTTTCAGAACAGTCTGCATGGCGAGGTTTTGCACATGTGTATGTGTTTTCAGATGAAGGGATAAAAGGCCAAACTCTGGGCTGGCAATTTAGTTGGAAATGAACAGCTAGGAGGTCATCAGGAGCGGCAGTAGGTGGAAATTCTGTGCAAGCACGGCTAGAGGAGAATTACACCATGTTTACCGATCACAGTGCAAGCATCAAGAAGGCAAAGTGAAACTTCACAAGTACGATGTGAATGTTGAGAAATACTAGTCTAGCAAAAGAAGGAGAATGCAGGTATATCACAATTTGTTCTCTTTCTGGCCAGTAGGATAAGGCATTTTCTCTCTTTGAAATGCTAACACAAAGTTGTCAGGTCAGTGTACGCATAAATATGTCTGTGCATGCATGTGCTTATGTACAGGGTTCTACATTTTTCATTGTGGAGATATAAGGTCTCTTAATGAAAAGGTGTTTAAGAATAGCACAGCTACCAATTTCCAAAGGTGGTTTTACCTCTCCAGCACCGGACAGAGTTTGAGCAAAATGAACCTGAAACAATGAATACTGAATCAAAAACAGGTGATGCCAGACAAGGAGTCTGAATTCCCAGCATTTTACTACCAGAAACATCTGTTTCTGTGTGTTTGTAATTCGTAATTTCACCTTTTTTTTAAAGTGTTTTTAAAGATGGGAACAATTTTATGAATTAAAAAAAAAAAAAGGCCCCAACACATGTATCTATAATTGCCTGCTTTAGTCTGTGTGTTTAATCAGTATGGATTGAGAATGCCATGTATGTTTGATTTCAGTCTCAAAGAGCAATTGAGCACTGGACAGTTACTCTTCCCCCATCTGCCACTATTAGTCTAGGAGAAAAACCCACCAAGCAAACAATCATCAACCAAAAAAAAAAAATAAACCAAACCCCCCAAAAATCCAGCAAAAAGGGGGAGCATGGAACTAACATAGAGATATTTTCTAAAGAAGCCACTTGATTCCAATTAAATGTCTAATTTCCTTAAAATATTGGTTTGGATTTAGTTCTTTCTTTGACTCTGAAATTGCAAAATTTTTTTTATGTAGTTGAGGAATATCACTTAAAGATTGGCCATGTTCCAGTATCCAGCTGGCATAGCTATACAGTGTGTGAAAGTGAATAGCATACATATTCTGCGGTGGCTTCCCCATCCTGCCAAAGATTTAGGCTCCAGCTTAACTGTTCCCTGCCAGAAGTGCCGCTGAGTCAAATGGCATTACTCAGATGATTAAAATCGAAGTTTTCCTGGGTAACAAGTCTTACCTGTGTATTAGATCTTTTTCTCCCTTTCATCTTGTGCACATTTGGAGAAGCACTTTTTTATCCTGTGCATGTTTTA
>NC_137737.1:134782873-135267873 GCF_963264785.1 Psittacula echo | reverse complement strand
CAGGGGTACTTTCGGGTACATGCAGGGCTTAATTAACCGTGCTATCTCCAGAAGTAAATCCATCTATAGCATGATTGCTGCAGAAATTAAGACTGCCCTAGCAGGAGAACACCATCAACATGATTTCCATTTATATCCAGTTATTTGGTCCTACCTCTGTACCATGGTCTCCTGTGTGAGTACATGGACATTGCTGATTCAGACATTGGTGTTTTGCTGGTGCAAAACATCCTCCCTGAACTCATGTAATTCTCTTGCTTCTTGTAAATTGTTAGTATTTTTTAAGACAGTAATTATTGACCTAGACCTTGAAAATACTTAAATTGGGATTTGATAATGGAATTAACATTGCTCCCATGCCCTGCACCCCCCAAAAGTGGAAAGGAAATGTATGCATTACAAAGTGTATTTAATGGATCAACACTTCTTGTAGATAAGATCCTTCTAAAAGGATCTTATTTTGGTTGGGTTTGCAGCAGAATCATAGATATAACCAAATGTTTCTAAGACTCTTAATACAGAGCATCAGCTCTTCACCTTGTTAAGCAAACAGAGGAGGTATATTTTGTCCGTTTTACAAATTGGTGTAAGATAAAGAGGAGGCACAGTGGCATAAATAAATGCATCGTGAAGACATGTGAAATGAGTTTTTATTTTTTAAGTCAGAACTCCAGCACTGACCTGAGCCCTATTCTAAGGCTCTTACTTGCCTTCCAGTAATTTGATTCATTTCTCTCATCATCCGCGCAATCTGTACTCTCAAAAGCATTTTGGTGTTCAGAGTTTCTGTAAGAGCTGGTCTCAAGAAAGCCCAATGTTTGTGAACAGCCACACTGAAACTGGGAGGTCTGTGTCTCAGCAGGGGCCATGGCCTTGACTCTAGAAAGGGCCATTGCCAAGTAAGAGCTGATTTTTGACCTTTCCAGTTACACTGCCATTAAATGGCATTTAGAGTGGGAAGGGAATTTGAGCACAGAGTTGTCTATTTTCAAACCCCGGTCTTCAGAGAACAGAAGATAATTGTCAGCCTACACCGTGTGTTGGGAAATGCGAACTATGAAGACTGAGAGGTTCTGCACTTGGAGTGGCTTTTTCTTTGTGTGTTATGCTGCTGTGCCTGACTTTGTAACCTGTGGGGCAGGTAAGATGTAGGCTTTTTACCATGTTTACTCATTTTTATTCCCCACCCCATATAGCAAACTGCCTGATCCTGTGTTAACGGAGCAAACTAAGGGTGTAGCATTAGCACTCATAACTGCTTTTCTCTTCTCTGCCTTAGTGTGATATGAGTGAGCCAAAACTAGGGTGCTTTGCTTCCTATTTTGGGATCTTTGGAGAAATGGTGGCAAATTTGAAATGTCTGTCAGAAGGGAAGGAAACTTGATGAGATTTGAGCCAGGAGTTACCTGTTTGCTGCTTCATCTCCCATTTTCTGAGGCATACCCAGGAGGGTTAGGTTGCACTTGCATCTTGACCAAAGAGGAGCTGAAAAGTAAACTCAAGTTTTGAGTTTTGTGCTCCCTGCTATAGCTGTTTTCCTGCTCCTGTAGCTCACTTGGATTTCTCCATTGGTTATTTCAGCTCTCAGACTGTTGATTCCTGTGATGTATGCACCGTTATTGGAGCTGAATTTTCTCATATGTACTGGGCACAGCAGTAGGAACAAACAGCAACTGCTGAATCACTGGGTTTTCCTTCACATGTCTATAGTCAGTATCACTATTGAGCTCGAGAAGAGCCAGAGAGCACTCTCTCCCATTGCACCCAGCCAGAGCTCCTGTCACTGCCATGCTGTGGCTATCCCAGGCAGAGAGAGGCAGTTTCTGAATGGGTCACTACTGGCAGTGGATTTTGCTGTTCCCCTCACACAACCAAAGTAATGTCATGTGATGGGAGACAGAGCCAGTCAAGCACTGATCCTGTTCATCTCCTGTTCTCAGAAGGGTTTGCACCCCCTTCCTACCTCTGCTCTTCACCGGTCTTGTTCACAGGACCTTATCATCTGACCTAGCTCTCCCTCAGTGATACTCACAGAGCAGACAAAACAGCACATCAGCCCTGGTTGCTCCAGCCCACATTGCGTTAAAGTGAAAAGGTAAGGACTTTTTATTTCTGCATATCCCTTGCTGTGCTGTTCCTGTTTCCCATCTTCCCCAGCCCACTGCACCATGAGGCTTGGCTTGGGAAGAAGGAACCGCTGAGGTAAGGGTGGCTGGAAGGAAAACTGAGGTGCTATAATTGACTAGATGGGCCTGAAGCAGGCTGGGCTACATTGGGCTGAGTGAGAGGAGACCTGTGGTTTTTTTCCTGGCTGTTTCTGCCCTTGCTTTGCCCTTCAGGTCTGAGCACTGTGCTGCCATTTTGCTATCCATAAAATTGAGTTAACAGTGCTTCCACCTCTCCAAACGCATGCCGAGGCCACCAGAGGAAAGCACAATGCACAAGGTAAGTATTTATTTTAACAGCAAGACACCTATCCTGGGGACACTTGAAAAAAAGGGGCTAGATAGAGCAGAAGAATGTAAACACGCTAGCTTTGAAGGCTAAGGCAATCTTGTTCAGTCTAGATCAAACTCCAGCTTCTAGGCATGGGCACAAGCCCAAGAGTACACAAAGTGTATGCACAGTTCAGTAAGCACACTGGCGTCCCTGGGCTGCATCGGGCAGACACTAATGACAAAGGAGGAATTAAACACCAGAGTGCAGTGACAGAGTTATGTTTCCTTAGAAATCATTAAACCCAAAGGCAAGTTGTTTTATAAAGGAAACACCCTGTGTAAAGTGCAAGAGATGAGAAATGACAGGGAATTGGCTCCCAACCATACTACACGCTTGGAAAAATCAGCACATGTAGACTTGTGTGATTTCTCTAGCATCAGTTTGTTTTTACATTATATGCAACTTAAGGTAAAATGCACTGAGATCCCATCCCAGAGCTTTTGATTTAACCAGGCAGCATGGCTGTGTAAAGGCAGTTACTACTTCTATCTCCCCACTGGAGAGCTGGCTCCTGTAAGGTCAGTCAGTGTGTATATGAGAAGGAAGTGTACTGAAACTTTGTTTCAGCACTGGCCTCAGCAGCTCAGAGGCCAACACCTTCTCCAGGGCCACAGCCAGCCCAGAAAAGGGGGCTGTGAAGAGCACAGACATTCAAGCTGTACCATAAAAACACTTTTTCCCCTTTTTACTCTGATAAGAACTACACATGCTCCAAAGGAGCCTGAGTCTCTTCTCCTCTCCCAAGTACACAGCAAGACAAGGAGCCATGTGGACTGCTGCATTCCACTTGGCGATGCTGTCATGGCAGTGGATAAATCCAGCTTTTGGAGGACCCTTGGAAGCATCTTTTCATCTTTGCATCTTACAAAGACCAAATGGATTCTTTGAGTCTTTTTTTTTTTTTTTCCCATTTTTATTTTTGGATGGGAGAAAACCACAAGAAAGACTGACATTAAAGTTTCTGTGGATGCCCCTTCTGCTTGCACGTATGTCCAGGCTTGCACACTGGGACAACATTGGCTATCAGCGCAAAGTGTCTGCCACCCATCTGAGCCCATGCACTGCAGTTTGTAGAGCTGTGCTCTCAGTGCCTGCTCCCAAACCAGCCCTTTATATCGAGTGTTAAAGTTCTTTACGTTTGGTAGTTTAGCATTCTCTAAAACTTCTTCACTTTTTTATAGCTTATATTTTTAAACTAATGTAAAAAACATTTCTTGAAGCCTGACGTCAGTTGTGGTTGATGGACTTTGTTTATTCATGCCAGTTAACAGGCTAAACAGAGGTCTACTGTACTTTTGCAAGCAATCTTAATCCCTTTGAATGAATAGCACAAAGAAAAAGATGGGTTGACAGAGGCAGTTAGCAGAGATCATACTTACACATGTTTGTTTTCAGTAATTAGTCACAGTGTTAATAGAAACATCCACTTTAAGCAAAGACTGCTGATTTGCACAAACAGAGGGCCATATGCTCTGGTGGGTGTGGAAGGGGGTTGATAAAGCTAAAAACTTTTCAGGAATTTTTATATGTGAAAACTTGCCATTATGTTTTTTCATTTATTTATCCAGTTCAATTATTTTCACACCAGTTAGGTTTTGTAATATTTTCCACTTGAAAATGTCAGAATAAAACCACAGGGCTCCCTGGTCACCTTCTCTCACTCGCTTTTTCTCACACACACACACATAGAGAACAAGAGAGTTTTTAAGTGGCTGTCTATTGCTAAGGGCTTACATATGGATAGCATATGAAAATGAACTAGGCTGTAGGTGTTTTAACAATGTAATTTAGAGTATGTCGCCTTTCTTACTTTTCCAATAGTATCAGACAGGGTTTGCTGCCAGACTCTGAAAGCAATTGCTGCCTTTTACAAAGATTTATTATTTTTTAGTGATATGATAGACTAATACTGGCTCCAAAGGGGGAGATACGCTGAGTTGTTAACATATCCCTTTGATTCCAGCCTATTCTGTTCCTGTCAAGTGTAACGGGAAAACTTCCTATATGTTATGAAATCTATTCAATTGCACCTCTCTCCATTCTTTTTTTTCTTTTTTTTTTTTTTTAATAATAAATCTAATAATTGTTTTAACTTCAAACAGAAGCTGGTTTTGTGGACAAAATCATACCTTCACTTTCACTAAGAGCATCGGTTTTCAAGAGAAAGGAAGCTGCTTGAGTTTGTGTGTTTGCTTTTTATTCATTATTGTGTTTTTAGGCATGTTTATAATATACTGAGCATGGTGCTTTTGGCTTTACTCGTGTGAAACATTTGATTTCTTACAATTCATTCTCTTGTAACAGGCCCAGATGCTCCAAGCAGTACTTGGGACACCCAAATCACAAGTCCTAGGGTGTGTTCCTGATTACATGTGGGGAGGTTCTGACAGGGACAAGCATCCTCCTCCTTTGCTGTTCCTCTGCAGCTGGTTTTCTGCCACGCATCCCTAGTGGGGCCTGGACACTTGCTTAGTAATTTGTTAATTACTAAATCACAGTGGTCTAGTTACAAAGCAATTTACCACTGAATCTACTGCCTGATGCAAAATACTATTCTCAGTTTTACTGACATGAATAGTTGAAAGAGGATAAGTGCATATCTATTTGCAGATCTTTTAGAGAAACAGAAATGAATTCACCATTTGCATTACCAAAAATCCCAGGCCCAAACCGTCCAGGAACGCACACATATACACAAAGACGATGACAGAAATAGTTCTGGCACATTGCATGTCTAAGGCATCTTAGACTACCTTTCAGTGGCCATTTTGGTCATCCACATCTTCTCTACTATTGTTATAGTTTCTCCCACAAGTTGCATATTGTCTCTCTCGATGAACTGACCGTGTAGACAGATCTTTACATAGAAGTCAAGTCCATAGTAAACAGCCTAAGGATGCAACCACTGCCAATACATATTTCAGTGTGAGTGAAGGGAAAACTGGTGGGAAAACATGGTTGTACTGTGTAAAAAGCTGCTGCAGAACAAAGACAATACTCTGTTCTCCATTTCTGTGGGTAAGAGAAAGGGAAATGATGGTCTGAGATTATAGCAATGCTTTAGGTTAGATATTGGGAAAGATTCCTCCTGGGAAGGATGTTAGAACCTAAGAAAAGACTGGCTGAGAGTGAAATCCCTGTGACAAGAAGGATGTTAAGGTCAGCCTATACAAACGTCTGTCTGACTGGGGCGATATAACTGATTCTGTCTTGGGACTGGGATGGACTGGCTGAGTCTCAGTGTCCTTAAGAAACCTGCTTTCCTGGTCACTGCAGTAAGCCACAATGTTACCCTGCATTGCCCTTCTCATTTGCTCCAAAACAGTGCTATTTTCAAGAGTTTCTGCTGGACAAAGGCTTTAATGTGTAGCTATGGCAATTAGAGGCCTTCAGCTGTTTCCATGATGGTGTTCTCACGGCTGGCTGCTGTTGGCCCAGGTTTGTGTGGCGTTGGTACGTCCTTTCTCTCTTTTCCCAAGGCATCACTGCTAAGGGCTTTGGCCGTTCATCAGTGATGAGTAAAGCTGGATAAATGGACAGGCTGCACTGGCTGCAACAGAGCCGATGCTCTGCAGGAAGCCGGCAGCCAGTGTGGTTCAGCTACATCTTTGTCTTTACTAATCTGGCTGGTTTTCCCTATGGGTGACTTGGGGCTTTGAGCCTGGGGCTGTCCATGTGGCAGCGAGGAGGAGATGTGCTGCAAGCAGAGGTGAGAGCTGTAGACAGGGTGGCAGACTTCGTTCGGAAACTCTGGAGTCAGAGCTGGGCTGCTTTTGGCTCCCTTTTCGTCCCAGGGTAGTGGCATCCCAGCAGTTTGGCTTTGAGTCACTGTGGTAATTCATGGTTAAAATCATCATTCTTGGCACATGCACTGAAGATTAAAAGAAAACAGGAAAAAACCCTCTCCAAATGACAGATTTACATACCAGGAGGAAGAAACCCCACATAAAAATCTGATTTGAAGAACACAATTATTATATTTTAGCCTCATTTCACTAACCATTTTATTGACTGAAAAAGGAGCTACCTCAAGACTACAGATCTGAAGTGCTAACAAATTAAAACCATCCCTGAAGGAGAAAGACCACTAATCTGACGCACGCCTCCCAAAAGAATTTCCGAAGATCTATAAATGCCATGTGCTGAATAGACAGCATTTCTTTTAAGGTGCAGGCATTTTTTTCTTTCCTGAGTGACTGACCAAACACAGTCGAAAAGGGAAGGAAGAAAGACAAAAGACACCACATAAGAAAAACAAGAACGCTATACCAGCACAAAATACCAGCCAACGTACATATGGGAACACTTATTTGATCATCTAAATATGCTTATTTTATACAGTGGATGTCCAAAAGTGATTGCATTTGCACTGGTTCACTTAGCGTAAGAAGTAAAGTTGGCCCAATATCCATATTCCATAAACAGAGGTAATAAATTAAAGAAGCTGAGGCTCTTGCTGCCAAAGCATATCTAAAATGTGAGCCAGAACCAGAGCACAGCTAAGAAGTTTTGGAGAAAAACAGAGAGAAAAAAAAAGCTGGTATTTTGTAATTAAAATTACTCTTTGAAACACAGGAAAAGAACTGTGAGAGAAGACTCTGGAGGCCTTGGCAGTGTTTCCCCACCAGGTCAAGGAGCAATGGTGCCTTTCTCCGAACAGGGGCACTTGTCCCATCACTCCTGCTTACGTGTACCTGCAAATCTCCCAGCCTTGGAGAGAGATCATGTTGTGGCATGCCTGAAGGGTTGTATCTCATGCTGGGTTCACTTTCACATCATATCTTAAAGTTACACTTCACACCATAATGAAACACATGCACTTATGTTATGAAATACATAAACTGACAATACATATGTGCTTTAATATAAGCCAGAGAATGCATAGTATGTTCTCAGTGGCCATTCAACACCTGAAGATAAACACCTTCATTACAGCTCTGGGAGCAGCTGGCTAGTCCCAGGGAATAGTGAGGGAGAAAATCATTATTTCAGCAGAATCCTCCTTTACATGAAGTAGACTTCTGATAACTTCATATGATGACAGGCCTCCAGGAAAGCCTCCTGAAAAGCCTTAAGGCTGTGCAGAAACAAAGACATGAAAATATTAGGCGTACCTTGGCATTTACATAAAGGCAGCCACTTGCTGCTTTCCACTCTCTGTGAACTGCCAAACCGGTGTAATTGTGTGCTGAAACCTTGTGTAGGTCACTCAGAGTAAATTTCAGCCATACATCATATCCTGTATGACCTAATGTGAGATGAGCTGTCAGATGGGTTCCCTCTGTTTACGCTGATCTGTCTTCATTTTAGCCATGTGTGCTGTGGAAGGCAACAGGGTTTCTTTCTAGCAGATGACTTCCAGTTTTCATGCGATAAAATGTTGCTGGCCTGTTATTTTTGGAAGAAACTTCTGATTTGACAGGAATAGCATGAAAGTATTCAGAGGAATGGGTCCTAGCTTTTCTAAAGCACTGCCCAGGAGTGCAGCTCACTGACAGAGCCATCCCTATGCCAGTTGACCTCCTCCATGGCACTTTGATAATGCTTTGCTACTCAGTGGTGGCTGAAGGTGGCAAGCAAGCTGCTGCACTGCAAACTGGTGGTGAGATGGTGTCGTGTGGATGCAATTTGTTAGTAGGTAGGACGAGGCCATGCTGGAGCCAGTGACGAGGTGCAGGAGCCAAGGAGTAGGCTCCAGAGGGCTTGCAAATGGAGCCAGGTGAAGGGACAGCTGTTAACAGGCATGGGCATCACTCGCGCCTTGGAACCAGAGTGCAGACCTTGCTGGAGAAACAAATCATTCTTGGATGATGTCCACTTGGAAACTGTTCCTCAGGAGGAGGCAGAGGTTTCCATCCAGGGGATTGCTCAGGCAGGCTTGCATCCCTTTTTTTTGAGTCACTTTTCCCTCCTCTTACCAAGCACTCTCCCTCAGCCTGCTTTGCCTGATGCAAGCCATGTGGGCTAGAGAGCTGAACTGCAGTACATGGGAACCATGTCTGTGTTCATTGTAAGTATTGTCACTCTTCAGGCCATAAACTTCCCAAGGAGCCTTATTTTTCCTGTTAATATGGAAATTGAATATTACAGAAACTCCTCACTAAAATGATGATGTTCACTTACTTCATGTGGTAACATGGATTGACATGAACATATGCTGCTGACATGTTAGAAAAGCAGCTATATCTGCTCTCAAACTTGTTAGAACCCACTCATAGGACGCATATCCAAACTGAGTAAAAAAAGGGTTGTTACTGTGAAAAATCGAAGTATTCCAAAACTATTCCAGTAAATTTCTTCATTTCAAGGTTAAGAAAAAAATTGCCCTGTAAATAACGTAGAGTGACTCAGAGGAGATATCCTACTGGACTTCACTGAAGGAAGCTCTAGCATTAAAATGCATGCTGTCCTTAAAAAGAAAGGACTTTATGAGGACACAGTGCATCATAAAAATCAATAGGGTTTCATATGTCTCTTATCCATGCCTCTAAGGATATGTAATCCCATTCTTCTCCTTAATTCACACTGGGATAACAGCAAATACTAAAACAAGCATGTGGTTGTATGCACATACTGACATCTCCTTATTCATTTTCTTGTTCATCTTCATGCATATGGCATAAGCTTTTTTGTCCCATTTGAACCCAAGCCACCAATATTTAAAAATCTCTAATGTTTACTGCAAACCAATTGGCCAAAACCACATTTCTGGCCATCCTCACCAAAATGTTTCATTTTAATAATATCAGAACATTTTGATTCTGTCTTAAATATTTATATTTTTAAACTCCTTTAACACTACAAATTAACTGCCCTTTTGAAAGTCTGAAAATCACAAGTCATTTTGTTTAGAAAGGGTGGGATGTGAATAATTGCTCACTGTTCCTGTTGCTTAAAGCTGTTGCTCAAATGTGACTCAATAAAATTGGTGTTTTTCTGTGGGTAGATTCAAGGTTTGGTGGATTGCTATTCACTAACAAAAAAATCGCAGATGTTTTAGTGGGCAATTCATTTTAGTTCTGTCTTAAGTAGTGCCACTAAGCATTATTTTTGAGTTTTGTGTTTTGAGGACACCAAGAAATTCAGAAAGCCGAAGTTTTTCTTCAGTTAGCTGGCAATGCTGAGTGCTTGCTGCAAGCAGAGGCCATTAAGGGAAAGATGGATGAGGAATAAAGAATGAAGAATTTGGAACTACCACAAGAACTGGTTGAGGCAGACTGGGTCAACTGGAATGAAAGGAGGAGAGACACATAGCGAAAAAGTAAAATCCTAGGAGAGATGATCAGTTTAACAACATTTGTGGGGTCACTCTTAGCCATCCCTTCTTTATCCCTCTGGGTATATGGGTTTTGCAGAGCCCCTGGCTCTCCGAAGTTGTCTGAGATACACTTCCTGTATATATATGTGAACAACTCTCCTTCCTCCCCTTATATGCAAGCTTTGGACAAGACGTCTCTCTGCTGTCTCTGACTGCAGGTGTTTCAGTGTCACCAACCAAAACCAGATGAAGCATGATTCGAGCCCAGTGCTGAGGTTTCTGGGCTAGAGGTGAGACTTTGCGCTTGCTCCATATTACGGAAGAGGAATGCTGATGGAGACAGGTTTCTGACCCTGTCTGTCTAGGCATAGCACTTTCATCTCAGCTGAAAATACCACTTTAAGGTAAATGGTCCACTTAACACCTCTCTTTTCTGTTTAAAGGTCAGGTATTTTCTGAGTACTTTAAAAGCTGATGATTTCTGAGAATGTCACTGCTGTTTGTTATGTCTCATGAGGATACTGGGAAAGTGTAATCCAAATTTGGATCATATAAATCAAGGAGTCAATACAAAGAATTATTCTTTACCGCTTCTGTACTCCCCCACTCTGGTTTTGGTTCAACAGATCTTCTCAGCAGTATTTTCCCAGGTCTGGGGAACCAAGCATGGTGCAGATCCAACCCTGAAGATCCCAGTGATTCAGGCTGTGCATGGGTCACTGCCAGGTAACCAGTGCCTGCTCTGAGGGGCAGCTCTGAGTATTGGGCTCGATGTGGGCTAAGGAGAGAAGACAGATCTGTGTTTTGACCCTCCAGCTCCCCCTTGTCAGTGGGGAAGTAGAGATTTCTGTCTTTCAGGGGAGAGGGAGGAAGGTCCTAAGAGCTCCGCCTGCCTCTTCTCCCCATGGGACGTATAGCAGCTTGACAGCCTTTCTCGGTCCTTCATATCGTCTAGGTTCCAACCCCTCTCCTCTCTCATACCACCAGGTTTAGGATCTGGGGCTGTCCTGAAGAGTGCCTAAATTTAAACTTCTGAAAACATGGAGGTACAAGGTGACTGCAGATATAACCCTAATGTTTCCTGGAGGAAATTCAAGTGAAACATTGCTCTTTCAGATAATCTAGGAATTATCTGTTTAATATATAGGACCAAAAAAAAAAAAAAAAACAACAAAAAACAAACCCAACAAAAAAACAACCCAGAATAATAATCAAACAACACATCAAATGGTTTAAACCAAAAGTACATAGCATTGTCAGGGAGGGAGGCTCTCGAGTGATTAGAACCAGAGAAAAATAGGTCTCGAAGGGACTTCAGGAGGTCATGTAGTCACTTCCCTGGCCCCCAGCCAGTTTGGTTATGTGTGTGTTTTTCCCCAACAGATGTTAGCCCAAATTGTTGAGACCGCCAGTGATGGAGACTCCATGTCTTCCCCAGGCAATCTATTCTAGTGCTTCCCTAATTGTACCATTAGAAAGTTTTCCCTAATGCCTCAGAAAATTTTTATACACTTCCTTTGCAGGGGTTGAACTCCACCACTTCTTGACCTATCCCCTGTAGATGCAGAGGGCAAAGTTATGCCTTTCCTCTTCACAGCAACCTTCATGCACTAAAAAGGCTGTTACCAAACCCTCCCCCTCTCTATTTTTCTTGAGACCACACTGAGCTAATTCCTTCACTATTTCCTCCAAAGTCACACTTTTTTTAGACCTCTTGTTGGTTTCTTTTGGACATGCTCAAATTTGTCCACATACATCTTAAATTACAGCCATATTTATGCATGGAACAAATAAATACTGTTTGTCCAAGTATCTCTCTGCAACACTACTTTTTATACACCCCACACAATGTTTGCCTTTTTCATGATACAGCTTTGCAAAGCAATTTTGTTCTCACAGACCTCAGATTTGTGATCAATCCTGTCAAGTGCGGCAGCTTGCATTTTCACCATGGAAATTCATCCTGTGTGTTTTCCAGGCCATTTCACTGGTTTCCCAAGGGCGCTTTGAATTCTAATGCACTCCTGCAATGTACTTGCAGCTCCTCCCAGTAGTATCATCTGCTAATTTATATAGCACACCCCCTTTCCCATCATTTAGATATGATAGCATTGGACAAAACAGACTCTAGCATCCTGCATCCTCCCATCCAAGCAGCTCTTTCCTTTTGAGAGCAAACCTTTGTCGACTGCTCTGTGGGTACAGGTATCAGAACAGCTTGCACACAGCCTACAGATTATACTGTTTGCTTGTGATTGTGAGCCTTGTGCAACTGTCAAAACCTGTTTTGAAGTGAAGATAGCTGCTTCTCCCTCTATTTCAAATGTTTTGTACTTGGGAGATCCAAGCTGGATGCTAACCTTTTCACCTTCTAGTTCCTCCAGAGAAGTTTGTTTGCTTATTTGTGAAGAATTTTTCAGAGACTGCATTTAAGCTGGCAGCTCTGTGATCCTCTGAGTCTACTTTCTTGGGTTTTTTATTGCCCCTTCCTTTCCCCTGACCTTTTCCAGACTCCTGGTAACCCAGCTACTCTCCACAAGGCCTCAGTGATAACTGCTGACAAGCCAGAGATATCCTTGTGTCAGACAAGGAAGCTCAGCCAATTAAAAATGTGAGCCTACTTAATTCTTCTCTGGCTTGTTCTTTCCCTATTACAGTCTTTTGCCCTTGGAATTAATGATGTTAACTACCTGGTCACTGCTATAGGGATGATACATGAAGAAAAAGCATTAAACACATCTGTAATGTGCTGCTTTCCACCAGTCTTTTCCTTTCTAGAAATGTACTTGTAGGGTGATTCCTTCTTGTCCTTGATGCCTTTATTCTTACTTGCTTGCATTCTTTTACACCCACCTTTAGTAATGTCACCTACTGCTTACTTCCTATATTTCCTCTTGAGTTTGAGATCAACGTAGAGCTCATGATTTTGCTAAATTTGTATGTATCTATAGCTGATTCCTTCTTCTGATTCTTTGGGAACCTGCCAGCTTGTTTCATCTTTTCCTTAAAGTGCCTTCCATGAGGCTTGGCCTATCAATCCTTTGCAGTTACTGAAGTTTGCCTTCTTGCATTTAATTTTTTGATTCTCTTCATGAAGATCATAAACTTTGTCATTTTGTGTTCACTCTGACACAAATTGCTTTTTACCTTTGTATTTTCATCCCCTCCTTCTCTATTGTTAGGAAAAAAATATTTTACTGTTTCATCCTCCTTGTAAAAAATTGTCTTCCAAGGAGTGGCTGAACAGTCTGCATTCTTTGCTATATTATTTCCCTTTTGTACAGTTAAAATCCCTCACTATTTCCATATCTTGCTTAGTGTGATTCTGTTAATAAAAGCTTGTGTCTCGTTAATCTGATCTGCTCTAGAGGCCTCCCCTTCTGCTGCAAGGTGGTGAGCCTCCTTCTTTTCTTAATCATTTTAAGAGACTGCCAGGGGTCTAACTCAATCTGTCTCATAGTGAATTTAGGAGACAAGGGTATGTAAGGCAATAGCTTCTCTCTTCCCCATGCCTGTCTTTCTAGAATGATTTATAAATAATGTTAACGTTCAGATAATTTTAAATAATCAGTATCTTCTTTGTTGTGGTGATAGTATCATTTTCTTGATTATATATTAAGATTTACATCTCAGTTTCAAACTAATATTCTTATACTTCACCAACTGAAACGCAACCGTCAGTTACCCAGCAAAGGAAACTTCATGATAGAAATGCAACATTAAAACAGTAACCTCATTCTAAAGCCACAGCCTCACTTAATATTGCAGTCTATGGATTTTTAGGGTCAGATTCTGAGACTTCCCTCCCTAGACCAAGCTTCATGTCCAGGAACAGTACCCACAGATGTCCAGGTGTGAGGCAGCGATCTGCTTACATAAAGTAACCATGTGTTTTTCCAAGGAAGTATCCCCAGAGAGAGTGGATGCTAAATCCCAGATGCACTAAGAATTCACAGAGCAACTTGCCAAGAGCAAAATGCTTAAACCAGCTCTTTCACATGGAGGACAAGGATGAGGAGCCACACCACCTAATAACGGCTTGTTAGAGGACTCAGGAGAGGATTGGATGAATCCAGGGTGAAATATCTGCCTCTGCCTGGACAGATTTGCGTCCCCATCACCCACCCAGTGAGCTGAACTTCCTGAAATGCTAAGCTAGAGGGACAGGGTGAGGCAGAAGCTAAATGGAGGATCCAGAGGTCAACATAAGATCTGAAAAATCCTCAAAATGTCAGGTAGAGACAGAAGTCCCTGAGAGTTCAGCCTTGGCTCAAGCGATTTTCCTGTTACTCACCATCCTTTCTCCCATGAACAAAAATAAACCGATCTGTTCTTGTGGCATTCCTAAGCTGCAGTCTCAAGGCTATATTGTTACGTGTGCATGTAGCTGCTGTTAGCTCTAATAATGTGTGCATTGTTCAGGGTGCAAACCGAGAGCTCTACTGTCACCACCCATTACAGCAAGTAATGCTTTCGGACTTCAGTGGCCCCGCCAGTCGGCTGAGGAGCCAAGGCTTGCCAAAATTGGTACCTAATGCTTCTGTTTTTGAAAGCAGGGAGCTGCTCAGTCCTGGGGAGATTCTGCAGACATAGGTAGCGGGAAGGATAACAGAAGCTGTCTTCATCTGACGACAGTGTCCAGCTGGTCAAGGAAAATGACGCAGAAGTGCCAAAGGAAAGCACTATTTCTTTCTCAGGAAAAGACATGTGGTACAGCTGCCTGCATAGTAAGGAGAGATTTGGCTGAGTAAGTGAGGCTGGGTAAAACATCTGTTTTGTGTTTCACAGGCTTTTGACAGCAAAACAGAGTTATTCTGGGGGTTTTACAAGTCTTGCAGTCATTTTAAACAATGTTTTTGCCAAGTTTTCCACTTTTTGCTAAATAAGATTGCTTTTGATATCAAGACGTGACTTTACTTCAGAAAAAAAAAAGTCGTAAATGTCTGCCATTACCTACATTCCCTTTCCCTACCTTTTTCTTTTTTTCTTTTAAATTTCCTAACCCAGCTTTTAAATATCCATTCCAGAACTTTGAGAGAATTTCTGCTGGTGATACAAAGAGAAAGGTTTCTTTCATGAACAAACTAATGGTTTCTTTTAGAAGAGAATTACATATGCTGCTGCCTTATTTTTTCCCTCCCCCTCTAACTCTTGGTTTCCAGATGTAGCAAAAGCTGGTTTGAGCAGAAGAACATATGTTTTCAGCATGAATTCTGTTGGCAGGGTACTGCTGCACAGTACTGCAGAGTTGCTGCAAGCCATCCCTGACCGGCATACATGTATAATGTGCTCTAGAGATTATCTTGCTTCATTTTTATACTCCTTCTCCTCCCTTCAGCAAGTTTCACTTTAATACAACACTTCAGACTTTGTGCTCTGTTCCACTGCTGAACACCTGAATGCTCCTATCAATAAAAAAGTTACAAACTGAGCTCTCCCAGACACAGGGAAAAGGCAGCTAACTTTAATCCATGCCTTCAGCATCCCTCTACTTTGATCTGCATCTGAAGCATGTGGTCGTTCATATATGTTAATTAAAAAAATAAATTATGTTGTCCGGTGCTCTAGTTTTAGGCTGAAAAAATTGTAACAACAGAAGGACCTTACATGTGGTCCTCAGTGTTTATAGAGATCTTCCTCTCAGCATATTAAAAATAAATAGGATCCTTTACATTTATCTGGTGATACTTGGCTCAAGCCAACTTTGGACCATCTTCTGGCTCACTTGGTTTTTTTGCAAAGTCTCTTGCTCCAGGAGTAGTAGGTTTATTCTGAGGTGAAGTACAATTCAGCAAAAGCAAGTGTGCCAAAATCTAGTGCTATAGTAGTATCACAGGGAAACTGTACTATAAACATGTCTAATCTTAGCAAGCAATATATCAGTATGATAATGTTTCCATTAAATATATTTTCAATGACAGAAGGTTAGAATCACACTTTGTTCAGTCATAGATGCTTGGCTGAGTCATCTGCTAACTTGCTGCTTGCTTTACTCCTGTCATATATTATCCATGAATGAACACAGCAATTTCCATCCCTATTATTCTTTGGGTTCAATCACTTAGTACACTCTGCAAGGCAGCTATGAGGCCATCTTTCCATCATAACCTCTATTACTTCAGCAATCCATAAAGCCCTTAGAGCTCATTAATTATCAGAAACTGATGAGATGTAAGAGCGTTAATTGATTCCTTTCATATGCATGCTTTTAAATACAAAACCAGCCCAAGATAGGAACTTTTCTGAGATTTGCTGCTATGCATATTATGCTAGGTTGCAGAACTGAAGGTGCTTGGTTAACAACTATTATTTCACTTGGCTTAATTTATCACATTATATAAATAAAAGTATTTTCTGCATCTTGAATAATTGCTCTGAGGAAACACAGTGTTATCCTTTTGAAACCAAAGGCTATACAAAAATTTTGAGTGTGAGGGTGCGGTTTACAAAAAGAGGAAGGAATAATATGGTGTATGGCCAGATATGGTGACAGACTTGGAATGATGTTAGCTGTTGCCATTTCTGATTTGAGATGTGAGTGTGTGGATGCATTTCTCCTACTGTAATGCAAAAACAAGACAGATGAGTGGAAAGATCTTCAGAAAACTATCCTGGAAGTCAATGCTTCTTTTAAACTCAAGTGCTGATTTACAATGAGGATGTGATGTTTAATTTCCCCAGTTCTTAAACCAAACATGAAAATGTTTGCATCTGACTCCAAGCCTGTTTCTGCCAGCAAGTGGCACTCATGGATTGGGTCAGTAGAGGAGGTAGCCAGTAAAGCAGGACATATGTAGAACTTGAAGGCCCAAAATTTAAAGCTGGGAGCCAGAAACTGTGGTGCTGCACTTCTAGCTGATCCTGTAGGCACAGATACTCCATAGGGGCTTGGCATTCTGCATGCAGGTTATTTTCTGAACATCAAGTCAGAGCAGCTAGCTGCCTCACTTACGCCTCAAACTCTTTAGAAAAGACAGGCCTGGCAGGCGGGGAGGGGAAGTTGCTATTTATGTTAGGGATAGGCTGGAGAGTATGGAACTCTGTCTGCGGGACGGGTGAGCAGTCAACAGAGAGTTTGTGGGTCAAGGTTAAAGGGAGGGCATAGATGGGGAACATTATTGTGGGGATCTGTTACAGACCGCCTGATCAAGAGGAATCTGTGGATGAAGTGCTCTATAGGCAGACAGGAACAGACTCACGCTCACAGGCCCTTGTTCTCATGGGAGACTTCAATCACCCTGACATCTGTTGGAGTGAAGGTATGGCCCGGCACAAGCAATCCAGGAGGTTCCTCGATTGTGTGGAAGATAACTTCCTTCTGCAAGTAATAGAGGAGCCGACAAGGAGAGGTGCCATGCTTGACCTCGTGCTCACCAACAGGGAAGGGCTGGTTGGAAATGTGACGCTCCAGGGCAGCCTTGGATGCAGTGACCACGAGATGGTCGAATTCGAGATCGTCGAGACAGTGAGAAGAGCGTGCAGCAAGCTCACTGCCCTGGACTTCAAGAGAGCAGACTTTGGCTTCTTCAGGAACATGCTTAGTAAGGTTCCATGGGATACAGCCCTAGAGGGCAGGGGGGCCCAAGACTCTTGGTTGCTATTCAAGGATCACCTGCTCCAAGCTCAGGAGTGTTGCATCCCAACTAGAAGGAAGTGCAGCAAGAGGGCCAGGAGACCTCCTTGGATGGATAAGGAGCTGCTCGGGAAAATTCAAGGGAAAAAGGAGGCTTATAGAAGGTGGAAGCAGGGACAGGCAGCCTGGGAAGAACACAGGGATGCTGTCCGGGAAGCTAGGGACCAGGTGAGGAAGGCTAAGGCCCAGTTAGAATTGAACTTGCCTAGGGATGTTAAGGATAACTGGAAGGGATTCTATAGGTACGTAGCGAGTAAAAGACAGACTAGGGACAACGTAGGCCCCCTTCGGAAGCTATCGGGAGAACTGGCTACCCAGGATTTGGAGAAGGCTGAGGTTCTTAATGACTTCTTTGCCTCGGTCTTCACTGGCAAAGTCTCTGACTGCACCACCCACGTCTTGGAAGGTGAACGCAGGGACTGTGAGAATGAAGACCCTAGGCCCACTGTAGGAGAGGATCTGGTTAGAGACCATCTTAAAAACCTAAACGCACACAAGTCCATGGGACCTGACAACATCCATCCGCAGGTCCTGAAGGAGCTGGCGGATGAAGTTGCTAAGCCACTGGCCATCGTATTTGAAAAATCATGGCAGTCAGGTGGAGTTCCCGACAACTGGAAAAAGGGAAATATAACCCCTGTTTTCAAGAAGGGGAAAATGGATGACCCAGGGAATTACAGACCAGTCAGTCTCACCTCTGTGCCTGGCAAACTCTTGGAGCAGATTCTCCTGGAAGGCATGCTAAGGCACATGAAAAACAAGGAGGTGGTTGGTGACAGCCAGCATGGCTTCACTGAGGGGAAATCCTGCCTGACCAATTTGGTGGCCTTCTATGATGGGGCTACAGAACTGATGGACAGGGGCAAAGCAGTTGACGTCATCTACCTGGACTTGTGCAAAGCCTTTGACACTGTCCCACGCGACATCCTTGTCTCTAAATTGGAGAGACATCAATTTGATGGGTGGACCACTCGGAGGATAAAGAACTGGCTGGATGGCCGCATGCAAAGAGTTGTGGTCAATGGCTCGATGTCCGGCTGGAGATCAGTAACGAGTGGTGTCCCTCAGGGATTGGTGTTGGGACTGGTCTTGTTCAGCATCTTTGTTGGTGCCATGGACAGTGGGATTGAGTGCGCCCTCAGCAAGTTTGCCGATGACACCAAGCTGTGTGGTTCAGTTGATACGCCAGAGGGAAGGGATGCCATCCAGAGGGACCTCGACACGCTTGCGAGGTGGGCTGATGCCAACCTTATGAAGTTTAACCATGCCAAGTGCAAGGTCCTACACCTGGGTCGGAGCAATCCGAGGCACAGCTACAGGTTGGGCAGAGAAGAGATTCAGAGCAGCCCTGCAGAGGAGGACTTGGGGGTGTTGGTTGATGAAAAAATGAACATGAGCCGGCTTCAGTGTGTGCTCACAGCCCAGAAAGCCAACCGTATCCTGGGCTTCATCAAAAGGAGCGTGACCAGCAGGTCGAAGGAAGTGATCCTGCCCCTCTGCTCTGCTCTCATGAGACCTCACTTGGAGCATTGTGTGCAGTTCTGGTGTCCTCAACATAAAAAGGACATGGAACTGTTGGAACAAGTCCAGAGGAGGGCCACGAGGATGATGAGGGGACTGGAGCACCTCCCGTATGGAGACAGGCTGAGAAAGTTGGGGCTGTTCAGCCTGGAGAAGAGAAGGCCGCGTGGAGACCTCATAGCAGCCTTCCAGTATCTGAAGGGGGCCTATAAGGATGCTGGGGAGGGACTATTCATCAGGGACTGTAGTGAGAAGACAAGGGGTAACGGGTTCAAACTTAAACAGGGGAAGTTTAGATTGGATATAAGGAAGAAATTCTTTCCTGAGAGGGTGGTGAGGCACTGGAATGGGTTGCCCAGGGAGGTTGTGAATGCTCCATCCTTGGTGGTGTTCAAGGCCAGGTTTGATGAGGCCTTGGGTGACATGGTTTAGTGTGGGGTGTCCCTGCCCATGGCAGGGGGGTTGGAACTAGATGATCTCAAGGTCCTTTCCAACCCTAACTATTCTATGATTCTATGATTCTATGAAACCATTCAGGAGGAAGGCTCTAAGGAAGAGGCAAGCAGGGAACTATCTGTTCTTTAAGCATTCCTCCTGTTCACCAACACATTTGTCATGTAAAAATTACATCAGACACCCTTGCTGTACCTTAAAGACTATGGAGCATTGGCTTTGCAGCCCTTTGCCTTTCTAGGATAGCCAAGAACATAGTACAGCCATCTGTGACAGGGGAGACATGATTTCATTTCTCTCCTCAGCTTCTCTGAGGACAAATTTAACACTGTCTCTTAGAAAAGCACTCAAACAGTAAGACACAGGGTGCTGATGAGACATTTTTCAAATTCTTGTGCTGAAGACATGCCACCATGCAGCACAGAAGCCATGCTTCTGTGGGACAGATTAGAAAAGCACAAAAAGTGAGACCACAGCACATTGCTTAGACCACTCTCATGTGCCAGTAATGGTCTGAAATTTTTAAGTGACTGTTAATTTGAGATACAGAAATGGAGTTTAAAATGAGGATAAACAAAGGTATGCTTGAAGCAAGGTGTAAGCTCTGAAACAAAGCCAGTAAACACAATTTAAAGAGAGGATATTGACCAAAAGTGGATGGATACATATCTACACAACCTATACCTTCCAACCCTGAGAGAGCCATTACACCCCAGAAAGTTGGCTTAGGTGGCTCCTCCGCTTAACACAGGGAAAAGGCTTGTACAGAGCCTGCAACAGCTCCAAAGACCAAGCTCTAAAGACTGGAAATCATTTCTAGCGAAGTTAATCATGCTAAAATACACCAGCTGCTTTACTTCATGTACACAACAGGCAGTCAGATAAGCCACATTCCAGTGCTGGTAAGGTTGTCTTCAGTCCCCTGGGGGCTCAGCAGGCTGCAGAGGGTATGGGAAAACGTGCCAATTGCACTTGGAGGAGGGCATCCAGCCTCCGCTTGCAGACCTGCTTGGCCTGGGGAAAGTGAGAACATGCTTTTAAGGCTCAAATCCCCATGCAAAGCCAGGAATAATGAATATCTAAGGGAATCTCACAGCAGCTGAACTATTCTGTGGGATGTTTGGAGTTTTTCCCCCTCACTTAAAAAAAAAAAAAAAAAAAAGGAAAAATGAGGTTTTGGTGCCCAAAGGCCATGTGGAAACTTTCTCTTTGAGGCTTCCACTGATGTTAGAGTAGCCCTGGGGAAGGCCTGGGACTGAAGCCTAAACTTAAGGGGCAGATTAGGGACCTTGTAGCTGGGAGACATTATTCCTGGAAAAAAACCCTCAATTTTGCCTTTATACTTCCATCTTTCTGTTGACACACAGAGGATGGTCCATTGGAGTCAGACAAACAAGCAGCTGTAGTTAATCCCACAGAGAGGAAAAATATGACTAGTACTGCATTCATATCCCAAATTACTGGGTACCTACTTATGGCTGGGCAGTCGTTTGGTGCACCTCTTGAACTTACATATACAAACTGCAGGAAGATACCACATCTGTTAATATCACCGTGGGCCATCCATCCTGTCAAAGGTAAATAAGGATCTGAGACCTCACAGAATACATTAAAACTTGAACAAAGACTTTTTGGGGTCTCTGAAGTGCCAGGACTTTTTCTGGTACAGCATGAAAAGACGTATCACAGAAGTGAATGGAGTGGCCTAGGCAAGCAGCCATTTGTGTAATTCACAGAATCAGGAGCCAGAATTAGCCCCAGAACAATGAATGGTCTCAGGATCTAATATTTATTCATAACTTCTTTTTAAAATATTCTCAGATCAACCAAACATGTTTCCTCACCTATCCCAGGTCCTGAGGTCATTTGGCTGTGAGAAGAACTGAGATATTGTTATGACACAAGCTTGGATAAGAGTCACAGCCTCATAATTTCTTCTACTGTGAACATGACAAAGAAACACTGCACTTGTTCTTGGTAATCTATTTTTGTATGGGAAATAGTTTTGCAGTGATACACAAAATAGACACACTGAATTGTATCTATCAGAGGTAAAATAAAATGTGATTGGGTCATTTGGTCCTGCTGTTTATCTTCAGACGTAGCCGTGACATCTGGGGAGACAGCATTCCATGACAACGGTCTCCTGATATGACCAAGGTTGTTGTTGTTGCAGTATCAGAAAATGAAGCACACAATGACTCTCATATTTAGCAATAATATTTTGATGCAGAGAAGGTAAAGTGTCCTGTGATGGTATGCCACAAGCTCTCCAGATCAGCAAGACAGCATAAATAGCATCTCAGTCTGGGCCTGTTATGCATGTATGTTACATTGTCAGGTTTTCTTTTTAGCCATTATAGTAGTTTCCACTTTTTGTAAAATGGTTAAGAGTCTGCCAAGTAATCACCTACAAAAACACTAAATCTAGAAGAAAGGGATAATTCTTGCTGTCATAATGGTTCCAGCCCCTGGTTGTTTCTAAGCGAATAACCTGCAGGTATATTCCACCAAGTAATAAGTTTTCATGGTCAGCTTTTAACATCAAAGAATACCATAGGGTTCAATGTTGGCAGGAGATGGGCCACGAAGACACATGTAATATCCTACCTCACAGCACAGCAGTGAATAAATTAAGATGGGAAATTAGGAATTGCTGTAAGTCATAAGGAGAGTTAGGTTCTTGAGTAGCCTAAGAGCAGGGGTGCCATAGCCCTGTGAAGTGGGGCAGGATGCTGTAATGCATCTTAAACAAGTCAGTTGAATGTAATAGATTATAAGGTATGCTTCAGGAGTTCATACAAGCTTCAGCAAAAGTATTCAAAGAAATAGCTTTACTTACATCACTGAAAAAATCTCTAAGAGTTTTCATTGGATTAGGATCAAGAGGAACATCCCACAAATGGTTCACAGTGATAATTCTGGATTTTCTATGGCAAGTAATTTGCAGTGAAAATTTGGTATTATGCAAGTTTTCCATTTGCATGAGAAACCATTCTTGATGTCTCTGCACTCAAATTATTTCATTTGCATTACAAAGAACCCTAACCAAGATAAGTGCCCCAGTGTTTCAAGACTATAGCAAGTTCATCATAAGAAATTGTCTCAGAGAAGCTACAATAACCTGAGCAGTAACCTACTGCACACCTGAAAGTGCTGTTCTGAGATTCACAGGTGTAACCATAACAATGGAAGTCTGACAGAGAGTGCACAGCCTCCAAGCTAACATGGACCAGCACTTTTAACCCTAATTCCTGTAGCTATGAGAACATGTAAAATGGCATAGGAGGGCAGGAGGAAATTTTTAATTTGAAGAATTCATTCTCTGATTGAGATCAGAGATACTGTGTAAGTAAAGATGAAACACAAATGTCAAGACTGAGCAGCCAATGCCCAACATGTTGTTGCCAACAGAAAATGTACTTTCAGCTTGTACTGTTTTATTGTTGCAATGACCTATTCTAATTACTTTTTAGCTCAATGTAGTAGGAGCCTTTTGCTAACTGGAATTTTAAATATTAATGCAAGAGTGTTTAAGATGTGTCCATTAAGGCTGGTAAAGTTGTGTTTGATTAATGGGCTTTTCATAAATGCACTGACACAAAGTCTTTTTTTTTTTTTTTTTTTTTAATTAATTCAGCCTGCAAATGAACATCATCCATTTTGCTATCATATTTTATCAGTCTGTAAAGTGCATTCTCACTTCAATTTTCAGCCCTGAATGCAGAACATTTTGTGAAAAATGACAGAATTTTAATGAGAAAGTGAACAACATGCCATCAACACCCTTTCGCCAGTAAAAATGGAAAAACATCAAGCTTTAAATCATGTTCCCTCCACACCTTTGGACATCTGCGATTCTGTCTGAGTCCTCAAAGTCTGCTATATCTATCACCAGGTGCAGCCTTTAAACGCTGAGGAGCTTTCTGCTTCGTTGGTTGGCATGGCAACAGTTGTCAAATCATCCCTTGATAATGCTCTTTAATTGATTGTATAAATTATTTCTGAGATATGTGATTGCAAAATGATGTACTGAAGCTCTTAAGAGAACTGATCAGAGTATGTGCATTTAAAAACGCACTGCATTCACTGACCCTAGCCGAGAACCTGATCCTCTTACAAGCCTGAAATTCTTTAGATGAAGCATAAACATTAAGCATTGAGAAAAAAGTTCAAAATTATGGCAAATGTATATTCTACTTGAAGTTCCCATTAACAGTTATACCAAGAAGGATAACTTATAGAAATGTCAACAGCAATAAAGCTATTGTTAATACATTTGCTTCTGCAGAGAGAGTTAAATGGTCAGGAAACATAGAGATGCTTTCCTATCCATTATACTCCAAATCATTTTAGATCACTAACTAGTGTAAACTCCAAGAATACTATTCTTCTGGTCAAACAGGGACATTTGCAGTGAAAATGCCTGTATTTGAGCTGGTTATCTAAACTTACTTTTATGACCAGCAGAAAGAAACATACATTTTTAAGACTAATTAGTAAATGTCTAACGAAAATCAGATTTGCTAAACTCAAAAGGCCTACTTTCCCTCCACTGACTATAAAGGGCTCTTGGTGTAACTAGCTCAATTGGAGGTACCTATATGCTGGATATCTGAAGTTAACTGAGATGACTAATTTTTATTCTGCTGTCTCTTCCATCCTATTTTTTTCAAACTGAGACTAAAACTTGCTCCATGGTTTATGTGTAACTGATAAACTCTTTGAAGCCCATGCTTAAAATAATCTATTTTTGCAAGCTTTGTTTCCATTATAGCAAAATATCTGAGATAAATATTCTATCTGAATAAAAATAAAGAGATGCCTAGATCAACAGATATCCACGTAACTAAGAGGACCATTTAGTTTCCCTAGTGCTTACAAAGAATTGTGAAATTATTAATCTGGCTTTGTCTCTAAATTTCAATGTAAAAAATACTAATCCTGAATAGACTGTTGATCAGTGAACTGCAACTGGGCCTTAACACATTGAACAAGCTTTAAATCCTAACTAGTATTTCAACACATGGATGAGCACAGATAATCATTTATAGAGATATGTGGAAGAAGTGCTTATCTCAGCTTTAAAGTACAAATATTTTACTGACCCTCAAACTGGCCACTTTGTGAGGGACATCTTCCATCTCCATGAAGCAGGGAAGAAGGTTGGTAAGAAAAGGGTCATTTAAACATAAAACCATCCTTAGCAGAGAACTTAAATGTTTTGTGTTTAGACTGAATGAAAGGGTTTTTTTGAAGAAATGCAAAATCTCATACCCACTGATGCAAGAAAGACCCTGCGGAAGAGAGGTCTTTGTGCAAACAAATAACTACATGTCTGTTGTTATATTTATCTTTCCAAAATGTTGGTCATAAGACAAGCAGTGTCCCACAGCACCATCACGGAATTGGGTTCTCCCATACCAGCAATCCTCTTGCAGTCTATATTCATCATTCCTATGTCTTAAGTCTGACATAAAGAGATTAAATGTGTGCACATACACACATATGAATTTATCTTGATGCCAGTAATCAGAAAATGGCAGAGAAATGGCTCATTCCTTTGCTATCTAAAAACATACAAGATGTTCTATACAATACTCCATTAATTCACTGTTGCTGTTACACTGAAGTTTCTGCTTTCGCTTCACTGGAGAGGTTATACTGACTTTGAAGATAAAATGGGAATACACTAAAGAGAGTAAATGGTGGATCTTACTGTCAAATGTGTCTCCTTCTATGAGAAGATGCCCACCCTGGAGGACACATTGTTTGGGCAGCAACTCTGGAGAGGTCAGGCTGTGATGTAATGAGCTCACCAACTCTCCTTGGGGTAGGCACAAATGACAAAGGATGGGTAAACCCTGATATGATGGAGAGGCAAGCAGGGCTGTGGAGTGGCCAGGCTGGTGTTCATATCAGTGCCTGTAGTTTTCAGAGCCCTTCAGGAGTCGGGCTGATCCCCTTGTTCCCATGCAACACACCAGGACCTCTTCAGCCAGGATGGAGACTGGCCAAGCCTCCAGTGTCTAATAGACCTACACAAAAGGGCTTTAAATGACACTCTGGACGCAGCCATGTGCAGAGCTCAGGACTGGCAACACCCCATGCTCCTCACACAGCCTGATGCCACACTTGCTGACAGCGATCTTGCACTCATCTTCTCTATGCCACAGTCTGTTTGGTGCCTGCAGTGTAGGCACCCTCTAAGAGAAAAAGAAGGGTGGGGGATTTTCACTTGAGTTAAATTAACTGTGCAGTAATTGATATATTGCTCGCATTTCTGAAAGTTGTAAAGTTTCTAGCACACAAAAATAAATACTGAAAGTATAGAATGATCATAAAATGCAAGACAAGGAAGTGGTATCTATCTTTATGTATCTAGAAGATGCAATCTATCCAGATTATAATCGAGATGAAGAGAACCTGGTAAATATCCCTTACTCTTGGATGAGGCAAGTATGCTCACTAAGTGAGATATATGTGACTTGAATTTGTTCTCTTCAAGCTCAGACTGAAGCCCTTCAGCATCTGGTTGTGCTTCTTCCTTTTCCTGTCTTTTTAAATTCAGTTTTCATTCCCTAGCTATTGTCAGAAATATTCTAAATGCATCAAAACTCGCACATTGTTCACTATCTAACGGGAGAACATATAAATACATGTCAGGCCTCATTAGCAAAAACTGTCACTGACGAATGCCTGTTTTCCCTCCCCATGTATCCTACCATACCTCATGCAACTGCTGCCACTTAATGAGCCTGAATCTTCAGCACTGCCCCCTCAGATATGCCTCATGTTGCAACACCTTTGAAAACATAGAAAACAAACAAACAAACTGGCTATTTTACAGTCGAAGAAAAGGATTTTTTGGAAGAAAGGGTCTGTTATGGAGAAGGGCCCTTCTCAGTCTCAGTGCTTCTGCTGAACTCAGGACAGGAATATTTCATGGCTGAAAGACATTGCAAAGGTGGGAAATCCCCACTGGGGCTCGCAGCTGGAAGTCAAACATTCTAAACTCCATCTAGCAATGGCGGGCAGGCTGTGAAGATGCTGGGAGCCCAGGTAGAACGTGCCTGCAACAAGTGACCCATTTCATAGAATCATAGAATCATAGAATAGTTAGGGTTGGAAAGGACCTTAAGATCATCTAGTTCCAACCCCCCTGCCATGGGCAGGAACATCTCACACTAAACCATGCCACCCAAGGCCTCATCCAACCTGGCCTTGAACACCACCAAGGATGGAGCATTCACAACCTCCCTGGGCAACCCATTCCAGTGCCTCACCACCCTCTCAGTAAAGAATTTCTTCCTTATATCCAATCTAAACTTCCCCTGTTTAAGTTTGAACTCGTTACCCCTTGTCCTGTCACTACAGTCCCTGATGAATAGTCCCTCCCCAGCATCCTTGTAGGCTCCCTATTATTATTTCAGCAGCAACCTGTTGTGTTGGTGCTGGTGGCGGTGCCGCAGAGCTATGTGGTGGATGGCCTGGCACAGGGCTGCCTCTCCGAGCAGCCCTGTCCTCCTGGCTTCTGAATCTGTTGCCCTCCATGTCCAGCAGCAATAGGGTGAAATGAGATTAAATTAAACCAAATGAGATTATGTTAAGAACCTCTTGAGTCTGTTAAACCTGGAGCTGATGGATGAAGGCAGTATTACACCTCCAGCACTCGACATCTCCCAGAATGGGTTAGAAATGTGGGCACCACTGCATTATTACTGCATTGCTGATGTATTACTGATGATTCTGTCTCTCCAAGTCTCCTTGACCCCTGGTTGTAGCAAGCATATGTTCTTTCCAGTTTTAAGCAGTATCCATACAAACTTTTAAAGCATGTATACAGGCAAATGCACATACTTATATACACACACTTCAGCTGAAAAACTGCAGATCCTTTATAAAAGAAGGGATTTAACACAAAAAAAACATCTGAAGGTTGAAACGGGCTGGAAACAAATGTTGTTAGGTAGGTCCCTTTCCTCCATGTGGGTCCCTTACAGATTTCTGGTTATTCTGAAATTGTATTTCCACTCCAGCATTTTGCCTTGCTTGGAGGCAGCTGTGAAATAGCAGCAGCAGCAGCTGATTAATGCCAGGTGTACATTCAAATCCATGCATCTGTATTTGTTGCTGCAAACTTAAGTAAACAATGACCAAATGTGGCTTTTCTAAGCGCAGTTTGAACTGTGTGTGCCTACAGAAACTTAATCACTGTCAGCTGCTACTCGTGGGCTCAGAGGGCTCTAACCACAGAGGAAAGCTTAAAGGAAAGTTCAAAAGGTATTGACCACTTGACACATCTTGCATTTTGGGAGATATTTTTGGATGACCAGAGAGCAATAACAATTGCTATCTTTTATTCTCGAATCTGCTTTTCCTTTCCATGGAAGAAGATAGAAAAGAGACATTTTTTTATCCAGTTTATCTTGGTTTGTTGATTTTTATGACCCATATCACCAGCTGAACAAAGCACAGGAGGAGCTGATTCACCTAAGATTTGTCCTTTTTGAACAGTGACTGGGCAACATCAGGGAAATTCCTCATAGCAGTTAAGATAAATTCACCTTTCATTGTCCCTGTGACTGGGGGCTTCCTGGTGAATTGTTTTAATAGCTTACTTTGATTAAGACAAAACAAGAAAACAAATAAGGTTATTTTTTGAAAATTGGAACCCAACATTGTGCAGTCTGTGACAAAGATGATGAGGAAAACCTAGCCAGACTGAAGTCAGTGCTGAGACCCCCAGGGATTTCAATGGGAGCAGAATTTTATCCAGTATTTTGCATGAATGAGGCATCCCTCTTCAGGTGTTTAGACAATAGTAATAATAATAAATAAAAACCATTATCCATCTCAGAACTGCCAGGCTAGATACGAAAAAGGTTGTCAAGTTGAAAAAGCTATTTTCGATGCCTGAACAAGAAAAAAATGAGGGAAGGGACTGAGCATCTTGTGAACAAACATGTGGGGAAGAGAGAATAGGGAGGGAGTGGAAGTTACTTCTGAAGCCATGCTGGTGGGGTATGCAGACTTGGCAAAACAAGTCACATATGTATGTCATCAGTAACATAAAATCTCTGAGTAACATGAAGTCAGAGCAGATGCTGACTTGAAATCTCATTTGTAGCAGGGTTAAATCATGTGTGGATAATTATTAAATATTAAAAGCACAAGTCAAAATGATTACCCAAAGAAGGAAAAAAAATGGAATATTTCATAAAACTTCTTGATGAGGAGGTGCTGATGAATGAAGACAAGCATAGGGATGGATTTAAGTGCCAGACGGAAACATTATCAATTTTGCATGCCAGGTGTTTGATAAAGGCCACAGAATTCCCACTGTACAGTCCTTGTCTTAGGTATAGTTTTTTCCTGTACTTAGATCCCTTATGGGGAAGGAAAAGTATGAAGGTAGCACTTTGACTGGCAGAGAGAAAGGAAGAACCTCTAAGGCTTCTGTCATTTTCAGTCCAATGCAAAAGCATAAAAAATGGTTCTTAAGGGTCAAGAAAGCTCTTAGATTATGATTACAGCCATAAGGAGGACAGTGGCACTGGAAGAAGTATGTTGTTTCTGAAGACTTTGGCAAAGGTCTCAATGGAGAAGGGTCTTAGACCATTCAGCCCTCCAGTGTAGCTGGGTAAACAGAGACTAAGATCACTTGCTTACCCTAGGATGATTTCTGCCTTTTAGGAGTGAATATTTATGTGAAGTCAAGAAAGATGGGTAATTTATTACAAAACATAGCAAACAAGCACTCAAATCATAAAAACTTCACAAATGTCCATTCAACTGTAATGAACTTAAGCATTTTTAAAGTAAGGAGTTAAGATATGAAGAGCTAGAACAGAACTAAATATTATTCCAAGACTTGATATTTTAAGCTGATATTTGTTTTTTAATCTGCCTTACATTTATTCCTCATGGACTAGGTGTAGGCAGCAGTGCAAAGAAAGGGGAAAGAATCTAGCCATAAACCTCTGAACACTCTTCATTTATCAGGTCCACTTACATAATCACAGAATCCCGAGGGTTGGAAGGGACCTCAAAAGATCATCTAGTCCAACCCCCCTGCAAGAGCAGGGTAACCTAGAGTACATCACACAGGAACTTGTCCAGCCGAGCCTTGAATATCTCGAACGTAGGAGACTCCACAACCCCCCTGGGCAACCTGTTCCAGTGCTCTGTCACTCTCACAGTAAAGTTTTTCCTGATGTTCACATGGAACCTCTTATGCTCCAGTTTACACCCATTGCCCCTTGTCCTATCACTGGACATCACTGAGAAAAACCTAGCTCCATCATCCTGACACTCACCCTTTACATATTTGTAAACATTGATGAGGTCACCTCTCAGTCTTCTCTTCTCCAAGCTAAGAGACCCAGCTCCCTCAGCCTCTCCTCATAAGGGAGATGTTCCACTCCCTTAATCATCTTTGTGGCTCTGCGCTGGACTCTTTCCAGCAGGTCCCTGTCCTTCTTGAATTGAGGGGCCCAGAACTGGACACAATATTCCAGATGTGGCCTCACCAAGGCAGAGTAGAGGGGGAGGAGAACCTCTCTTGACCTACTAACCACACCCTTTCTAATGCACCCTAGGATGCCATTGGCCTTCTTGGCCACAAGGGCACAGTGCTGGCTCATGGTCATCCTCCTATCCACCAGGACCCCCAGGTCCCTTTCCCCTTCACTACTTTCCAGCAGGTCAACCCCCAACCTGTACTGGTACATGGGGTTGTTCCTCCCCAGATGCAAGACTCTACACTTTCCCTTGTTATATTTCATCAAGTTTCTCCCTGCCCAACTCTCCAGCCTGTCCAGATCTCGCTGAATGGCAACACAGCCTTCTGGTGTGTCAGCCACTCCTCCCAGTTTAGTGTCATCAGCGAAGTTGCTGAGGGTACACTCAGTTCCCTCGTCCAGGTCGTTGACGAAAATATTAAACAGCACTGGTCCCAGCACCGACCCCTGAGGGACTCCACTAGTCACAGACCTCCAGCTAGATTCTGCCCCATTAACCACAACTCTCTGCCTTCTTCCTTTCAACCAGTTCTTGATCCACCTCACTACCTGATCATCCAGACCACACTTCCTCAGTTTAGCTATGAGGATGCTGTGGGAGACTGTGTCAAATGCTTTGCTGAAGTCAAGGTAGACCACATCCACCGCTCTGCCATCATCCATCCACCTAGTTACTTCCTCATAGAAGGCTATAAGGTTGGTCAAACATGACTTCCCCTTGGTAAAACCATGTTGGCTACTCTTAATGACCCCCTCATCCTTGATATGTCTAGAGATGGTGTCAAGAATAAGTTGTTCCATCACCTTTCCAGGGATGGAGGTAAGGCTGACTGGTCTATAATTACCCGGATCCTCCTTCTTGCCCTTCTTATAGACTGGTGTGACATTTGCCATCCTCCAATCCTCAGGCACCTCTCCTGTTTCCCACGACTTACCAAAGATGACGGAGAGTGGCCTAGCAATGACGTCCGCCAGCTCCCTCAGCACTCATGGGTGTATTCCATACGGACCCATCGATTTGTAGATGTCCAGATTGCTTAACTGATCCCTAACGCAATCCTCATCTACCAAAGCAAATTCCTCCTTTATCCTGACTCCTTCTGCGGCTATAGGAATCTGGGGGCCCCAGGGAGAGTCTGCAGGAGTAAAGACAGAGGCAAAGAAGGCATTCAGCACCTCTGCCTTCTTTATATCCTCTGTCTCCAGGGCACCCACCTCGTTCAGCAGTGGGCCTATATTGTCTCTTGTGTTAGTCTTACCCGCTATGTATTTGAAGAAGTCCTTTCTATTGTCCTTAACCCGACTTGTAAGATTAAGTTCCAAGGAGGCCTTACCTGTCCTAATTGCCTCCCTACATCCTCTAACAACTGTCCTATATTCCTCCCAAGTGGCCAGCCCCTCCTTCCATAATCCACAGGTTCTCTTTTTCCACATAGAATCATAGAATACTTAGGGTTGGAAAGGACCTTAAGATCATCTAGTTCCAACCCCCCTGCCATGGGCAGGGACACCCCACACTAAACCATGTCACCCAAGGCCTCATCAAACCTGGCCTTGAACACCACCAAGGATGGAGCATTCACAACCTCCTTGGGCAACCCATTCCAGTGCCTCACCACCCTCTCAGGAAAGAATTTCTTCCTTATATGCAATCTAAACTTCCCCTGTTTAAGTTTGAACCCATTACCCCTTGTCCTGTCACTACAGTCCCTGATGAATAGTCCCTCCCCAGCATCCTTATAGGCCCCCTTCAGATACCGGAAGGCTGCTATGAGGTCTCCACGCGGCCTTCTCTTCTCCAGGCTGAACAGCCCCAACTTTCTCAGCCTGTCTCCATACGGGAGGTGCTCCAGTCCCCTCATCATCCTCGTGGCCCTCCTCTGGACTTGTTCCAACAGTTCCATGTCCTTTTTATGTTGAGGACACCAGAACTGCACACAATGCTGCAAGTGAGGTCTCATGAGAGCAGAGTAGAGGGGCAGGATCACCTCCTTCGACCTGCTGGTCACGCTCTTCTTGATGAAGCCCAGGATACGGTTGGCTTTCTGGGCTGTGAGCGCACACTGAGGCCGGCTCATGTTCATTTTTTCATCGACCAACACCCCCAAGTGCTTCTCCGCAGGGCTGCTCTGAATCTCTTCTCTGCCCAACCTGTAGCTGTGCCTCGGATTGCTCCGACCCAGGTGTAGGACCTTGCACTTGTCATTGTGTCCTGGTTTAGCAGTAGCAGTCATTTTTTCTACTGGTGCAGTGCTGTGTTTTGACTTTCAGCCTGGGAACAGAGCTGATAACACAGATGTTTAGACTGACCAAGGACTTTGAGAGTCTCATGCTCTGCCAGGGAGGAGGAGAAGGTGGGAGGAAGCAGGGACAGGACACCTGACCCAAACTAGCCAAAGAGGTATTCCATACCACAGCACGTCATGCCCAGGATGTAGAATGGAGAGTTCCGGGAAGGGCTGGATCATGGCAGGGTGGGGGTGAGGTACCGGTTGGTGAGCGGTTGTATTCTCTTGCTTGTTATTTCCTTTATCATTATTACTATTAGTGGTAGCAGTAGTGATTTGTGTTATACCTTAGTTATTAAACTGTTCTTATCTCAACCCGTGGGAGTTGCATTCTTTTGATTCTCCTCCCCGTCCCTGCAGAAGCGGAGGGAAGAAAGGTGGCGGGGGGAAGTGGACTTCGTGGTTCTGATTTACGGCCTGGGCTTAAACCACGACAGTTCTTTTTGGCGCCCAACGTGGGGCTCAAAGGGTTGAGATAACAACAGATCTGACCAAGGCACAATGCTGATTTATTGGCTCTCAAAGTTGTTCTTTTTGATGTCACAGTTTCTGTATGTCATAGCTTGCTTGGAGCCGGTATTTGCTGTGTTAGTGTTTATCAAGTGTGGGCCTTGGGCTAAGGTTCTTGTTTCACTGTACTTTATGGTAATGGCTTGTAATGCGGGCGGGCTCCGGCAGCAGGGCGGGATGGACGTGGCTGTGGACTTGTACTTGGCCGTCCTGCTGCTCTTCATCGTCCTGGCCCTCGTCCTCGCCTCCGTCTGTGTGAGGCTGCGGGGAGCTGAGGGGCAGCGGCCCCGGGAGCCGCCGGCGGCCGAAGCAGCCCGGGAGAGCGGCCCCGGGGACCAAGCGGCGGCGGGAGCGGGGCCGGAGGCCGGGAAGGAGGCGGCTGCCGAGGAGGGGAAGGAGGCGGCTGCCGAGCAGCGGGAGGAGACGGCGGAGGAGCCGAGCCCCACAGCCGAGCCCAGCCTCGCGGCTGCCGAGAGCATTCCCCAGCAGCCGTCTGCCGAGCCCCGTGAGCCTGAGCCGCAGGAGGATGCAGGAGACCCCGCAGCATTTCCCAGCAAGGCAGAGGAGGAAGATCTGGACTCAGAAAAAGAGGAGCTGGTGGTGAGAGAGCCTTCAAGCACAGCAGCATCATTTGAGAGTTCTGAAGGTTTTGAATGGCCTTTGGGTACCCTTGGAACCTGCCTGCTGATTGTGATGGGGATCACCATGTTGGCACACACACAGAGTGTGTTCTACCCACGACCATTTTGTCTGATCCCGAGAGTTAAGCAGAGTCAGGTTTGGGTCTTGTCTGGGTTTAGACAATACAGGGGGACCGAGAGGTTTTCCCCAAGGCTGGACAGTCATGAGTGTCAGGGTGTGTGGGACAGTATGGGCGAGTATCTAATCCAACTGGGCCCCTCCAGTGCTTTGGAAGCGTCGGAGATGGAAGTCAGCTGTGTGGAGTCCCCAACGACAAGTTGCAGAGACTGCTGCAGGGGAGAATGAATTATTTTGAGCCTGATGGGCCCATGACACTTCAGGCCATCAGGGCAGAGATGCAACACAGAGATGGACTCATGATCGAGGGGTGGACTTTGCAATGGGCCTCTCCTGCTCTGAAAGACTGTTACAAGAGATGGAGCCCACCATCATGGACCGAATGGACTCAGCAGCTTTATAGGGATTGGTCTGTGCACTAAGATAACAGTGCACTGAGATGAGAGTGAGGGTATATGGATAATGTGGGATCTGAGCATGACGTGAATGGTATGGAATAAGGGGTGGATACTGTCCTGGTTTAGCAGTAGCAGTCATTTTTTCTACTGGTGCAGTGCTGTGTTTTGACTTTCAGCCTGGGAACAGAGCTGATAACACAGATGTTTAGACTGACCAAGGACTTTGAGAGTCTCATGCTCTGCCAGGGAGGAGGAGAAGGTGGGAGGAAGCAGGGACAGGACACCTGACCCAAACTAGCCAAAGAGGTATTCCATACCACAGCACGTCATGCCCAGGATGTAGAATGGAGAGTTCCGGGAAGGGCTGGATCATGGCAGGGTGGGGGTGAGGTACCGGTTGGTGAGCGGTTGTATTCTCTTGCTTGTTATTTCCTTTATCATTATTACTATTAGTGGTAGCAGTAGTGATTTGTGTTATACCTTAGTTATTAAACTGTTCTTATCTCAACCCGTGGGAGTTGCATTCTTTTGATTCTCCTCCCCGTCCCTGCAGAAGCGGAGGGAAGAAAGGTGGCGGGGGGAAGTGGACTTCGTGGTTCTGATTTACGGCCTGGGCTTAAACCACGACACATTGTTAAACTTCATAAGGTTGGCATCAGCTCACCTCACAAGCATGTCAAGGTCCCTCTGGACGGCATCCCTTCCCTCCGGCGTATCAACTGAACCACACAGCTTGGTGTCATCGGCAAACTTGCTGAGGGCGCACTCAATCCCACTGTCCATGGCACCAACAAAGATGTTGAACAAGACCGGTCCCAACACCGATCCCTGAGGGACACCACTCGTTACCGGTCTCCAGCCGGACATTGATCCATTGACCACAACTCTTTGCGTGCAGCCATCCAGCCAGTTCTTTATCCACCGAGTGGTCCACCCATCAAATTGATGTCTCTCCAATTTAGAGACAAGGATGTCGTGTGGGACAGTGTCAAAGGCTTTGCACAAGTCCAGGTAGATGACGTCAACTGCTCTGCCCCTGTCCATCAGTTCTGTAACCCCATCATAGAAGGCCACCAAATTGGTCAGGCAGGATTTCCCCTCAGTGAAGCCATGCTGGCTGTCACCAACCACCTCCTTGTTTTTCATGTGCCTTAGCATGCCTTCCAGGAGAATCTGCTCCAAGAGTTTGCCAGGCACAGAGGTGAGACTGACTGGTCTGTAATTCCCTGGGTCATCCATTTTCCCCTTCTTGAAAATGGGGGTTATATTTCCCTTTTTCCAGTTGTCGGGAACTTCACCTGACTGCCATGATTTTTCAAATATGATGGCCAGTGGCTTAGCAACTTCATTCACCAGCTCCTTCAGGACCCGCGGATGGATGTTGTCAGGTCCCATGGACTTGTGTGCGTTTAGGTTTTTAAGATGGTCTCTAACCAGATCCTCTCCTACAGTGGGCCTAGGGTCCTCATTCTCACAGTCCCTGTGTTCGCCTTCCAAGACGTGGGTGGTGCGGTCAGAGACTTTGCCAGTGAAGACCGAGGCAAAGAAGTCATTAAGAACCTCAGCCTTCTCCAAATCCTGGGTAGCCAGTTCTCCCGATATCTTCCGGAGGGGGCCTACGTTGTCCCTAGTCTGTCTTTTACTCGCTACGTACCTATAGAATCCCTTCCAGTTATCCTTAACATCCCTAGGCAAGTTCAATTCTAACTGGGCCTTAGCCTTCCTCACCTGGTCCCTAGCTTCCCGGACAGCATCCCTGTATTCTTCCCAGTTCCTTGTTTAACCATGCTGGTCTCCTGGCTTCCTTACTTGATTTCCTACCCATTGGGACGCTCTGATCCTGAGCTTGGAAGAAGTGGTCCTTGAATGCTGACCAACTATCTTGAGCCCCTTTACTACCTAGTACCCTTTCCCATGAGACTTCCCTTAGCAATTGATTGAAGAGGCCAAAGTTGGCCCTTCGGAAATCCAGAATTGTGGTCTTGCTAGGTATTCTATTCCTCCCACACAGGATCCTAAACTCCACCATCTCATGGTCACTGCAGCCAAGGTTGCCATTGACCATCACCACTTCAACCAGACCCTCCCTGTTGGTGAGCACTAGATCCAGCAGCGCTCCTCTCCTAGTTGGTTTGTCCACCATTTGGTAGTCCCAAAGTTCCTATTAAAAAGTCTCAATACACCTATAAATTACCAATAACAGAACCTTTTTGTTCAGTCTTGGCTTTTTGATTCCATCGTTTTGAAATCTAAAGAAAAAGCTGTGTTTGAACATGGTTCATTAGATCATAAAGAAGTTCATAAATTATGGATATTCCATTTTTTTACAGATGGATTTTGGGATTTAATTTAATTTTTTCAATTACAAGGGGGCTTGAAATTCACAGTCTTATCCAAGTCCAGTATCTGACGCTTGAATAATTTTCTGCTGGCAGAAGACCAAATACAGTGGTATCAGCCAGCCAATAAGTTGCAATGTTTGTCAAATGTTGGGATTTTATTGTGGCATATACTGTGTTTCACAATTTGCAGACTGGTATTCTCCTAATAATACAGTTAAGTTGGACTTGAGAAAAACAGCAGCTTAAAACATCAAAGCTACAGGAGAACATTCAACATAAGCTCTGCTCTAGCTCTTTATGTCTTAACTCTCCACATAAAAATCACTGCAAGTAATACTCGAAATTAAATAGGAGGTCAATTCAAGAAAATAAATGCCTGGAGTTCAGAAAGTGCTTGAGCACGGAGGTCGGAAGAGAGTGAAGGGGTGGTGGCAATATATGTTTGCTTTGTCACAGAGACCCTGAGACCTCAGCTGGCCAGGTGTGAAGGCTGCCACTTCCATAGATGTCTAAGCTGCTCCTGGCTTCTGGCCCCAGCACCTGGATCCATTTGCAGCTGCACAACCCTCTTGGCCAAATTCTTAAAAAGACAAAGGTCACATTGTGCTCCCTGCTGTAAATACAGAGGCTGCTGCAGCTGTAGGAATGGGAATGGGAGCAGAAGCCAGCCAAAGTTGTTGCTATAAAATTGCAAATGGGCATTTGGAAAATGAATTCACATCAGAAGTTTTCATGCAGGTTTTACTTTGGCTGATAGGCTGACCAATCTGAGAATCTAACCCTAGGCTTATGCCTTTTCTTGCCGTTAGTTTATATTAGTGTAACTCCATTAACTCAGCTGCATTGTTTACAGACTCCCTTGTAAAAAAAAAAAAAGAACATCTTTATTTATCTGGTACATCTGGGTGTAGCAATGCTTCAGCTCAGATTGTCTGACTAATGCCAGAGGAGAAGACTGGACTTCCTCCTAAACTGGGCAAGCTATCTCACTGCCCAAGCCACAGTTCACTGCCATTGCATACCATAGCAGCATAGAGAAAAAAAGATGGTATTTCACAGAGTAAAGGTGGGTACAGGAAGGTTCACTAGCTAGCATAAAATTTAATTATTTTTCTCTGTTAAGAGTTCTTTAAATAAATTGGCTAGATAGTACATTGCTTTGCCCAAACTAGGTATTTGTATGTAGATATTTGTAGATATTCAAGGTAGAGAGAAAATTTCACCCTGGAAGTTCATATAGTGTCATAGAATATATTCTTTCAGAAGCCTACAAGTGCAGTGTTATGCCTGAAAGCAGAGGAACATTTATTTGCTTTCCTTCCAATCTTTGGTAAGAATAAGATCATCCTTCTTACCCAAATCAGATTCCAGTATATTTGACTACTGGTAAATTATTCAGGCCTTCTGCTCCCCTCAACCTGTTTTGCTAGAATTGTTCCTTTACCAGGCTTATTGCTTATTTAGTTTCAGGGAGCTGGGGTGGAAGCTACAGGCAGGTCGCCTAATTTTAATTTACAATTGCGCTGTTCAGCAGCCTGTGTTGTTATTAGTGTTTTGTTATTGAGAGACACCAATGCAAGAGACCACCTTTAAGTCACTTCACGTCTTAGAAGACCACCCTAAGGTTGCCCAATACATATTAAATATGATTCTGGTTTGCTTCTTTTACAAATGTACTTTCGTTAAGGTTTTTCTCAGACTCTTGAATAATTCCTCAAGACTGGTTTCATTGTACAGAGACTGCTGAAGTACGGAAAAAAAGAACTCACAGCTGCATTCCCTTTTGGCACATTATATCAGCGACGTCTACAGGTGGAGCAGAATAATGAATTTATTGCTGATGAAAGACCCTAATGTCAGTTTTCATCATTCTTTGTGTTTTCCATTTCAGACATACATGAAATTATGTTTGAATCCATACATTTTACTATTCCAATGGGAAATTATTGATAGTCATAGATTTTGTGCTTGATATTGTTTTGAGTACAGCTTTTTGTTTTCTCTATTTGTTGAATATGGGCTTAATAACAGGGTGAGAGGATGAGGAAACTCCTGATGTACAAACAGATAATATTATTCAGCTGGCCTACTTGATATCAAATGTGAGACTTCTAAGTTAAAATGGTAATGTTTAGTGTCTGTGAAGATTCAAAATCTACAGCTGGGTCTGAAATGTTCACCATTCTGTGTTTATTATGAATTATTCTTTGTTTCCACACAGTCCCCTTTTAAATGTTCATCATACATGCAAATGCATAATGCATTTCTCCTTATTCAGCCTAACACAGATTCTGTGATCCCCTGTGAACAATCAGCCTGGGAAAGGCTTTGCTGTCTTAACTCATCACATACACTGTAGCTTTGTGCCTGTTTATTGTGCTCATTGTCCACGCTCAGTGGAGAATTGAAATGCGGGATTTTTCAGTCCTTCCTTCTGAAGCACCAGATCCAAAGGTTTCCCAAGTAATCAAAAAAATCTCAAATCATTCCCCAGCATGTGAATAGTCCCACAATCTCTAAATAACACTTGCTTTGCATATAAGAAAAGCAATAATAACTTCTGTGAAATGGAGCAGGGTTTTGCCTTGCACACTTTCACACTTTTACACGTGGAAACTATCTGGTAGATGCATCCTCCTTCTTCTTTTGGCATAGCATCATTTTTAAGAATGTATAATTGGTTTTCACCATTGCACTTTAAACTTGCAAGTCCTACCTAGTTCAATTAAGTGCAATCAACGTGTTCTGCCCTTGTTTATTCCTGTACATGACAGTGTGACAACATGATTACAAAGGAGTGAGGAAGAGAATGGTAATGCAGCCTTTACATGTTTCTGAAATGAACTGCTGTCACATAAGTGGGTAGGATTTCATTTGCAATAGCCTGGGCAGATTTACACCTAGGAGCCTGTTAAGGAGGAGATTGAACACCAGATTTGAGCATGGCATAACCCCTTTGCTGTCGGATGAAGAAACTAACCTCATTCAATGGTGATGGTGATGTAAACAAACCCAGCTTAGCTGTGGGCTCCCAGACACCAAGGCTCAGAAGAAGCTGAAGTTCACTGGCAGTGTTCTTGCCAGCCAATTATGATTACTTTCCCTCTCTAATTACTTTTCAGTTGAGGTAGAACCCAGGATTTTATCACCCTCTGCTCCTCTGATTCAAACAGCAAGCATAGGGAGTGTATATCAGGATCTGGAAAACATTCAGAAAGGTGACTAAAGAATGCAGCATGAAAGTACAGTTTTTGAAAATTTGATATGGTCTTTGTTGGACATTTCCTCTCCTTATCTGCTTGTATTTTCACTTTCAAGTTGATAACACCCAGGCTGAGTTGAAACATGGTGATATTTCTGCCATTCTCTTCTGAGTTCATTGTGACTTTTTTATCATCAGCAGAAATAGAGGGAGACTGAATTAAAGAGGAGCTGCAGAACTTGGAGCTTGCGATAACAATACAAATGGATTTTCTCTAACAGAGAAAAACAGCTGTCTCCATTATTTGAATGCTTCACCTTTCTCCATTCCATTAATTGGGTCTTTGATCACAAGCTGAGGTGGAGAGGCCCTGATAAGGAATAAGTTATTAGTAAAGTAGCCTAAAGGAATGAATTGGGCCTAGCACTTGCTGCAGAAGATGAGATAAACCCATAATGCCTGTGTATGTGAGTGGTAGAGAGTGATAGGGCCCTCAGACTGCCCTGAACTGCTTGCAAGAAGACTAATACTCTAGTGCTATGATAGCTAATGCAGGATATAAATTTAGCTCCCAGGAATGGAATAGGATAAAAATTCCATAAAGAGTTTTCTGTAAATGGCTTACACTTTTATATCAAACTGTGTCAGAGTATTCACGGGGAAAAAAAAACCCAAACATTTTCTTCATCTCACTGTATGTTGAACAAAACTGGAGGCTTTCACTATAAGAAGGAGGAAAAATTACTGTTACATTTTTTCACCAAGGCATTAATAAGAGCACCCTTTGAAGTGCGGTAGAGCTAAATTGGAGGAATTAAATTTGATTGAATCTAAGCCTGTTTATTTTTCATTTCTGCAGAGCAGACGTTGAGTGATTTGTAATACTTCATTGGAAATCTTCAGGAACTTGCTATCATGTAATCCATTTTTTGCTGAAGAATACGACCGCAGGGGACAAGGCCATATTGGTTTGTTGTTAATGTACTGGAAAGAGGTACTATGGAGAAAACAGTTAATATTAAATTACGAACACAAGGTTATCTTTCTGCTGCACATGCTCCACTGCCCTAGGCAGGGGTAATCTGTTAATAGCATTCAGCCAAAATGACACCATTAAGGAACTGAAGCTACACATCTTTTGCAAGCTGAATGATGTATAAAGCTGGTTTTCTATCATCCTAGATGCAATAAATTATCCATGCTGCTAAAAATTGATACAAGACAGAAGTTTGATAGAACTGGCACCCCGACACAAATGGAAGTGCTGCTTGTCGGGAAAGGACACAGAGATGTGAGTGCTGCAGGCCCACCTTTTATTTACCTTTTATTTGTGTCTCTCTTTTTCCTTTTCTGATTTTTCATGTTTTAAGTGCCAGTCTGGCACATTGCCTACAGTGGCATGTAAATGGTGGGAGACCGAATGTAGAAAGAGAAAGGCAGAAAATGTATAGCCCATAAAGCAGTATAGATGAGGAAGCACAAAAGATGTGTGTTCCTGGTCTACCTTGAACCGAGCATTGCTTTTTAGTATCTATCTGTTCTTTGTTGCACATGTCTCTGAGAAAAAAAGCAAAGACTATGTTATACAGCTTCTAATTTAGAGCAGCTACCTAAAAGCTTTGGTTCAGATTTGTTCAGTGTTGTCCCATGATACTTGAAGTTTCAGTTCCTTCCAGTGAAACTATTCCATGTTGTTATGGCATAATGAAGGCTTTTATTATGGCAGGGAAGACAAAATCCAAAACAGAGTGTTAGGGGCTTTTCTAACTTTAAGAACTTAACAGGGTAGTTTCCTGTTTTAAAATTAATCTCTTTGACTGTGTGGAATCGCCATTAGTTCAGACCCTGTCTAGAAGGACTTGGAGTTAGATCCATGAAGGTCACAGTGCTCACATCACACTTGACCACTTAAATAGGATAAAAATGTCGCCTCAACCTCCTGTATTTTAAAAAATAATAGAAGTAATTCTAACAATCCCTATTCATCATCAAATTACCCCATGCCCAACCATATCCACGTAGCATGAAACACACTGGCAGGACTGCTATAGCCACAACAAGGAAAGAAAGTGATTAAAGCACTTAGTAACAGATGGGAAGGATGAATATTTTTAAAGGCAGCATGAAGGCTCTTAGATAAGTATTTGATGCATACTGTTACTTGAAAGACTGAGAGAGCAATTATTACAGTATATTAAATCAAGATACAACAGAGAAAAAGCAAAGGCCAGATGACTTTGAGGGAGCAAAAAACTATTTGTAAGGTTACAGACTAAATGAGCCTCTCAAAACACATTAAAAGGCCTAGATTCTGAATGATGAGATAAATTAAGCTCCTGAGTTCAATATGGCAGCAGAGCTTCCTGTATAGTTGTTCAGATTGTTAGTTACAAAGTATTTATTTATCAAAATTTTGTAGGGAATTTATTTTAACCACAGAAAGCCAAATTTACAATATGATTTTATTTTTGTTTTGTTTTTCATTTTACATGAGTTTAAAACTATCTGTTGTTCCAAATCTATAGAAGATAATTTGATTTGGCTAAAGGACATGATTGCTGATGTAGTTTTTAAATCTCAAGCTAAACCGAAGAGCTGATATATGATATATGAATGTAATTTAAGTCAGATCTCTTGAGAGGAACATGCTGTAGTCTGACTGTCATTTACAGCTAAAGAAAGTAATTGAAAAAGTGCTATTAGATTAGAATGATATCCTTTTAATCTGCCTTGGCACAGGTATAGGTTGTTGAGGGTTCCTCCAATGAGTTGGTAAGAAAGGACTAAGTCTGGTTAAAAATAGAACTTGTCCCCTCAAAAACTTCCATTGTGTTTCAGGAAAAGCAATTTTCGCTGTGAAAAGCCCTGAGCAGAAGCAAGGCAGAGAACACACCGCAGCTGCCTGCAGTGTTGCGCAGCAGGCAGTGTTTCACAGCCAGAGTAACCTCCCCACTGTCTGATCACCTCAGGCTTTCATTCACTTGTGTGCCCTGCGGAGAGGAGGTACATGACGGGGCATCAAACGGCCATGTGCACAACAGGGTCCCTGTGTGCCTCTGGAAGGACAGGGAGATTAGATGAAGAGGTCTCCTGAGCCACTGCAGCCTGGATGAGTCTCAGCAAACTTCATTGCTAGTGTTTGTTCTCTGATCTTTCAGAAAGAGCAGAGCCATAAGCAATTTTTGCACCCCCTAGCAAATTTAGTGGTATGCAGACTAAAGTGCTTTTCTCAAAGCTATATGTATGTTTTATGACTTTGGGAATTTAGAGGTGGAATGCACCTGAGGGGTCTAATGTGTCCACAAATAACCCCACAGTAACAAAGAGAAATGCGCATATCATCATAGGTCCATTTCTTCTGTCAGGGCAGGTCTGGTCCTTTCAGTATGCTCTTCAGTGCTGTGCCCAGCAGAGCAATCAGTGCTTATCTGGTTTTAAACAAAGGAGTCTACTCTACAACCCACTGATTTCTTTTTCACAGGGGACTTCTGATTGTGAAAAGGAATTTGCTTCATTTTATGGTTATAATGAAACATTCTTCTATCTAATTACTTATTTAAGGTACTACTAAAATTATTGAGCTATGGGTAAAATACACAGTAGTCAGAATTAAGAGAAAAGACTTTTGAGCCTTAATAAAATAATATACATTTTGCACCTTATTGAGCTTCATAGGTAGAAACAAATATTACAATAACTGGTTTTGCTTAAGACAGCATCTCAGTGTGTTAAAAATACTGTTGTTAATGGCAGAAAAATTACAGGTGATGTGTCTTTTACTGTCATTGAAAAAATCTGATATGAGCTGGAGTATCTGATTGTTAAGTGAGATCAAAATTACAGGATCTAAGGGATCCAGAACTAACGAATACTGCCAAGGAAGTAATTCTTGTTGACTACAGCTCTCTAGAGGAGTGAAGGGGGCAGGAACAGGGACCCAAACAGTCATATTAGTCAAAGGGAAATATTTGGCAGGAGCAAAGGTAGCCTATGGATCAGCACCTGGCTGCACTGCTGCTGTCACAGACAAGGTTTTGTCTTGACTTTCCAATAGACCCTTTTCTAGGAACAAATATTGCTGAGGAGAGATGGGATCCACCTGAAAACGTGGTGCAAGAGTATCTTTGCCAACAGTTCAAAACCTAACATGCAGACACTTGCAGTGAGATTTGATGCTGGGGCTGACATTGCTCCAACACTCTTTTCAGTGCCTTGGTTATCCATGAAGTTTGGACAACCTCAATTTGAGTGAGATAACAATATGCTAAGGCAGTGCATTAGAGGGGCAGAGGAACCCAGCTTCAATGAAGCCAAAGACAAAGTCATTCTCCTGGGATGGAATAACCCCGTGCAACACTTCACATTGCGGGCTGCATGTGGTTAAGCAACAGCTCTGCAGAGAGAAAGATCTGCTGGTCTTGATGGGCAACATAAGGTTGAACATAAGTCAGCAATGAGCCCTTAGGGCAATGGAGTCTTAGTAGGCCTTTCTGGTGCCAGAAGGTAAAGAGAAATGATCATTCTCCTCTGTTTGCAAGGCACACTGTGTCCAGTTTTGACCCTCTTAGTGCAAGAAACATCAATAAGCTGAAGTGAGTCAAGTAGATTGTCACTAAGATGGCTGGGGGCTAGAGCACATGGTGTATGAGGAGAAACTGAGAATTTGTTTGGTCTGTGAAAGACAAGGCAAAGGATAGATCTAATTATCATCTTCCACTACCTATTGGGTGTTTACAGAAAAGATGAAGTTAGGCTTCTCTCAGGGGTGCATAGAGAAAGGCAAGAAGGAACAGTTGCACTTTCCGGCAGTATCCATCTGGATATTAAAAAAAAACTTTCCATAATAATACTGGTTAAGCAAAGGGACAGGCTGCCCAGAGAGGTGGTGGACTTGTCCTTGGAGATTTTCAGAACTTGACTAGACAGTGTTCCAAGTGACCTGACCCAACTTTGATGTCAGCCGTGCTTTGAGAAGGAAATGGGACAAGCTAACCTCCAGAAGTCCCTTCTGACCTGAATTATTTTGTGATTCACTACCAATTTTTTAAAGGCTTCTCTTTGAACTCTACAGAAACATCTTCTATGAAAAACAAGCTCTTTCTCTAATTTTAACCATCTGAAAAATAGATTAGGGAATTTGAAGAATGTGAAGTTAAATCCCAAAGTGATCTACAGAACATGGTGTTTGCTTCTGGTTAAGTCAGTGATAGCCAGAAATCATTACACAGGTTGGTGTGGCTGTCATTTTGACAGGTGATCAAAGGATGAAAGGACTAAACTATTACCTTGCTCCCAGTTTGTTTAAAGACACCAAGAAGCGATGGAGTGACCAGCGTAGGGTGTATTACATATGTTTTCAAAAACACTGGATTTTGGTTATAAGCATTTCAGGACAAAAATTTCAAAACAAGTAACTCCAATTTTAATGAGGAAAATCTGTGTAAGAAACCAGCTTTTGGACACAAATCATAGTGCTTGTGCCTCTAAGTAACCGATTGCTAATGTAAATCAGGTGCTCAGAGGAACAAGTATTCGGAGTCCTTTATTGTGGAAGGCAAATTCTGGGGATTCAAAATGGCTCCGCACAAAGCTCTTTGGAAAATCAGTCCTCGCATTTTTATGCTTTGTGGCCTGTGCAATTATACATCTCCTACTGTGTCAGTAAAGTCACTTCTCCAATTACCCCTATTCCACTCCCACTTCCCAAAATGACATTCAAAAATACAGGTGTGCAAAAATCATTAAGAGGAATAATGTTTGCACTATCCTCATAATGGCTGCTTTAAGTTTTATTCTCAGTACATCAATCCACATGAGAACTTTGCAGATGTTAAAAACACATACACTCTATAAATTAATCTATGCCACTTGAGGGAATTGAAGGAAAGAAAGGAAATTCATATAATTCAGTGTAGTGAATTCAGATATCTAGCAGTGTGGCTGTGCCACCAGCTTCATTTTCATTTTAAGTGTAGAAACTGGCAATCAAAGTTAGCACAAAAGCGATAGTCTTTTTATAAATGCACATGTTTTGCTGTTGGATGCTTCTTGTCTGATAAGTGTGGCTTCTCAAGAGCATTTTCAGACTGAACCAAACGGCAATGCTGAATAGTTCAGATGCAAAAACTGAATAGGAAATGATGCTTGAGGCAAACAAAAGCTTCAGCAATGCTTATTAATTGATTATAAATAATTTTATCTTAGAATAAAGGAAATGATTCTACTTGCAGTTTTAGAAAAGCAGGCCACAGAGCAAGGAGAGGGGCAGATGCGAATTGAAAGGTTACAAGGAATACGAGCACATCTATACTGTCTGTGAAAACATAAATTGCAATAGGCAAGCACTGTAAAGAATGATTTTCAAAAAGTAGCATGAGGGGATTTTTAAGTGAGAAAAGATTTTTTTGTATGCTACAGTAATCACAGTAAATCAAATTACACTTGTAGTGACCCCACAAACCTCTCTTCATCCATGCATGGATTACTGAGGAAGCATATCAGAAAGGAACCATTTAATAGCCTCTCATTTCTAACTGTTCTGGAAGTCTTTAGATCTCTTCAGCCCTGCAGACAGGGACTGGAACCAGATGTTTCTCCATCTAGCTGAACCCAAAATTGTTCCAGCTCAGTCTGAGTTCCCATCAAAAACGAATTCAGCAGAACAGCTCAGATTTGTTTCCAGTGAGACACAAAAATAGTAATTCATTGGTTTCCTGCTCTGGAACTGGATATGTAGCGAGTAAAAGACAGACTAGGGACAACGTAGGCCCCCTCCGGAAGATATCAGGAGAACTGGCTACCCAGGATTTGGAGAAGGCTGAGGTTCTTAATGACTTCTTTGCCTCGGTCTTCACTGGCAAAGTCTCTGACTGCACCACCAAAGTCTTGGAAGGCGAACGCAGGGACTGTGAGAATGAGGACCCTAGGCCCACTGTAGGAGAGGATCTGGTTAGAGATCATCTTAAAAACCTAAACGCACACAAGTCCATGGGACCTGACAACATCCATCCGCAGGTCCTGAAGGAGCTGGCGGATGAAGTTGCTAAGCCACTGGCCATCATATTTGAAAAATCATGGCAGTCAGGTGAAGTTCCCGACAACTGGAAAAAGGGAAATATAACCCCCATTTTCAAGAAGGGGAAAATGGATGACCCAGGGAATTACAGACCAGTCAGTCTCACCTCTGTGCCTGGCAAACTCTTGGAGCAGATTCTCCTGGAAGGCATGCTAAGGCACATGAAAAACAAGGAGGTGGTTGGTGACAGCCAGCATGGCTTCACTGAGGGGAAATCCTGCCTGACCAATTTGGTGGCCTTCTATGATGGGGCTACGAAACTGATGGACAGGGGCAGAGCAGTTGACGTCATCTACCTGGACTTGTGCAAAGCCTTTGACACTGTCCCACACGACATCCTTGTCTCTAAATTGGAGAGACATCAATTTGATGGGTGGACCACTCGGTGGATAAAGAACTGGCTGGATGGCCGCACACAAAGAGTTGCGGTTAATGGCTCGATGTCTGGCTGGAGACCGGTACCGAGTGGTGACCCTCAGGGATCGGTGTTGGGACCGGTCTTGTTCAACATCTTTGTTGGTGCCATGGACAGTGGGATTGAGTGCGCCCTCAGCAAGTTTGCCGATGACACCAAGCTGTGTGGTTTGGTTGATACGCCAAAGGGAAGGGATGCCGTCCAGAGGGACCTTGACACGCTTGCGAGGTGAGCTGATGCCAACCTTATGAAGTTTAACAATGACAAGTGCAAGGTCCTACACCTGGGTCGGAGCAAACCGAGGCACAGCTACAGGTTGGGCAGAGAAGAGATTCAGAGCAGCCCTGCAGAGAAGGACTTGGGGGTGTTGGTCGATGAGAAAATGAACATGAGCTGGCTTCAGGGTGCGCTCGCAGCCCAGAAAGCCAACCATATCCTGGGCTTCATCAAGAGGAGCGTGACCAGCAGGTCGAAGGAGGTGATCCTGCCCCTCTACTCTGCTCTCATGAGACCTCACTTGCAGCATTGTGTGCAGTTCTGGTGTCCTCAACATAAAAAGGACATGGAACTGTTGGAACAAGTCCAGAGGAGGGCCACGAGGATGATCAGGGGACTGGAGCACCTCCCGTATTGAGACAGGCTGAGAAAGTTGGGGCTGTTCAGCCTGGAGAAGAGAAGGCCGCGTGGAGACCTCATAGCAGCCTTCCGGTATCTGAAGGGGGCCTACAAGGATGCCGGGGAGGGACTATTCATCAGGGACTGTAGTGACAGGACAAGGGGCAACGGGTTCAAACGTAAACAGGGGAAGTTTAGATTGGATGTAAGGAAGAAATTCTTTCCTGAGAGGGTGGTGAGGCACTGGAATGGGTTGCCCAAGGAGGTTGTGAATGCTCCATCCTTGGCAGTGTTCAAGGCCAGGTTGGATGAGACCTTGGGTGACATGGTTTAGTGTGGGGTGTCCCTGCCCATGGCAAGGGGGTTGGAACTAGATAATCTCAAGGTCCTTTCCAACCCTAACTATTCTATGATTCTATGATTCTACGATTCTGCACAACTTCATGTTTCTCTGCCTCTTAGGTTGGGTGGAAGGATTGGTGCTTGATCTCTTCAAGGAGACAGGGAGGACCCTGCTAATGAGACACTATACAATGCTGCTGCATTTGTAGGACCATCAGAGCTGAATAGAGAGGCAGCAAGGGGATCTGCTGGTTGCCAGTATTCAAAAGGTGGGTGTTGGCCTTACAGTGTGATAGAGATCTGTGGCCACTTCTGCATCTGACCATGTCTTTTCTCCTTCTTATTGCAGGGCTAGCATCACAGCCGATTCTGGTCACCCAGGGTCTTGCCCAGTCATATATTTCAGTTCACCAGTAACAGAAATTTTAAAGACTCCCTGAGCAGCTTGCCATCTTCATCTTTTCTTTAACCCTGCCTTCAAGTAACTGAAGACTGAAAAGTTCTGAGGCTTCTTTTACCATTTTTGAAGTCCTGGGGAGACGGGGATCTTCTGCCCCAGTCAGGACACACCAATCCACCCAGGACTCTGTTTTTGCAAAAGTCTTTGTTTCCACAGATATTTATACCAAATAATTGATGCTACTGATGATTCCCTGATCATATCCTATTTACTTAGCAATATGCTAGCTAAAACTCTGGATGGTTAGGCCAGGTATTTTGGATCCTGTTATTTTATATCAACAAGTGGTGCCTTTCAGATCTGTGGTGTGTGGAGGTTGCTGTGGAGTCGTAATTCAGCACTTGATGTGTTCTAATTTTTATTTCATATCCTATCTGTGAATGTACTTCCGAAATTGTAGACTGGCATTTGAAGACTACTCTTGAGCATTTGGTGACTGCCATCTATGGATATTGTATGGTACATATGCATATATGTACTCATATATTGGCATAAATGGCAGAACTGGCTCCAAAGCAAAAAGAAACAATCCATGACAACAAATGCCTGGAACTGCGAGCACAGGGTCCATAGGTGAGCACACATCTTTATGAAGCTCACAGTTAAACAAGATGACCTGAATGGTATTATTGAGTGTCTATTCTGTACCTGGTGATGTCTGTCATGCTCTTGGCTGGCCCAAAAGCCTCCACAATGTATGAAATTGGAACATTTGGATTAAAAGATAAACAAAAACATTTAGAAAAAAGGTAGATGAAACTACCAGGAAACAGAAATTTGGTGAAAAAATCTAAATCTGATGGATAAACAGAGTGAAAAGCTGTGCTGACACTGGTGGTGGTGAACTGCCAAGCCTGTATAAGTTGACATGGCAGAAGAGTTTAGGATGAAATAGTATTCCTATTTTGAGTAAATATTGTCCTGCATGGCAGCTGTCTTCTGATCCTATTCAGATCGTCATCACAGGGAAATGGGAAAAAAGATCATGAAAGGAATAAAAGGAAGACCCTCCAGTAGACAGACTTTGGAAAAATGACAGTGATTTGTGTTTCCACATCCAGGCTTAGTCCCACCTATCTTCCAAAACCACTGCTAAAAGTCATGAAAATGGGTGCTACCTTGTACAGTGACAAGGAATACACTTTCACTGCTCATCAGAAAAATGTGTTAACAGACTCTTGAGAATGGGTTTCTATGAGGGAACATACTTATTATCAATGTTTGAAAATCATGTGCCTCTTTTAGACAAATCCAAATAAGTTTTGAGTAAAGGACTGTCATAAATGTGAGGACTGATGATATATTTGGTCATGGTCACAGTGGTCATCTCTAGGATATTTTCTCTTCAATCTCCTCCTCAGTTCCATCTCTGCTGCATATTTGCCTTTTCTTTGTATAATAACTTGAGATACCAGACAGAGAATAGAAAAATTATCTACACCTTCAGCAGACAAAAGGAGTGATAAGTCTTTCAGGTTATTAAAAATGAGCCTAAAGCTGTCATTTTCCTCTCCTGCAAGATGTCTGTTTCCATGCTGATCCTTATTCTTCATTAATAGCAGAATGTAAACTGACTTATCTTTGGCATCCTGTCCTTTTTTTTATTTTATTTCATACTTCCTATCACTGAGTTTTGATAAAAAGTCATCAAAATAATTGTTGCACTGTATTTATAACCACAATAGTAATTCAATCTTCTGTTAGCTCATACATAATGCTTTTCTGTAACTACTTGTATTTTTCCTCATTTGTCATCATAGCTCTGTCATTTGTTCCAATTTTTCATTTTTTTTTTCCTTTGGAGAATATTTCTTGTATCTCATAAATATTTTAAATAACATTTTCAAAATACTGATGCAAACAATAACAAATACTAGCAGGGTGCTATTTTTGACTCTATATTTATCACCTGCTTAAACAAATCATGCATTCTCAGGTTCTAACTTTCACTTGAATACTACAAATCACTTTAGAATCATAATTTGATTCAATCTCAAAATGTTTTTTGAAAGAAAAAATAAAAATATCCATATTTTATGAAAAAAGCAAATTGTAAAAGTCATCCTGAAGTGACCTGGCCAGCAACTTGGTTCAGGAAGAGGTCACAAGAACACAGAATCTCCATTCTCTGCATTGAGTATAGACAATATTATCTTGATATTTCTCTTTCTGTTGTCTCCATAACAATGCAATTGCTTTTCCAATAAGCCATGGGTGCCTTAGAAGTATTGGAACTTGCTAATTTGGCTAATATCTTGACTTTGAAAACTTTCTCAAAAAGCCCTTGAAGATCCAATATGAAGACCCTGACATTTTATCATAGAGGACCAACTTATGTTTTGATGCTTGCTAATTATGGAAAGGTAGCTGTTTTCTGGATTATCTATGCCATCTAGATGGCAGCTATCTGTGCAATTTCTTGCCTCATGTGTTCAGTCTACATTACTATATTCAGGTCTTGACATTCAGAAAACAATTTTCTTAGTATTCTCTTTGAACAGTTTATTTTATTGATGATTTAATGAGACCAGTACTATTCACAGACCTGTGAGGCTTCTAACAAAAACAAACAACTGTGAACAACTGTTTCTTAGTTAAGAAGCACAGCAGATAAGATCAAAAATAATTTTCATCACATAATTTCTTTTGGTGATGGCCTGAAGTAATATACCTCAAAGAAAGTGTAAAAACCATGATATTGATTTAAACTCTGACAAGCAAGGCATAGTATCTGCTCCAAAGATGTAGCAAAATTTTTACAGTGCATACTAAGGGCCAATCCATGTTTCAGAGCAACAATGTTTTTGGCATGAAACTTTTTTGGCAAAACTTTCATAACAGTTCTGAGAAGCCAAGTAGACACAAGACAGAAAAATATTAGCTTTTATTGCTTTTGAATTTCATACTTTTAAATATCACTGAGATACCTTTAAATGTCATTTAAATGTCATTGGTCTTGTGCAGGGCTCAAGGGAAGATACAGAAATGTAAAATGGAAAGGAACTTTCAGAGTCATCACATGATATTTTCCATAAACTAATCAAAGTTCATCATAATCCTTTTTAGGCTATTTCCCTTTCTCCCTTTCTTTCCTACCCCAGCTACTCCCATCTGAAGATGGACCAGGATCCCAGGGAATTGAAAACCTGTCTTCTTTACATTTCCATATCAGGCCACCTATTCAATCTTTTCTATATTCTTAATTAAATCCTTTTTTTTAATTAATTTGAGCTTATCAGTCTTTTTTGTGAACTTCCAAATATTTCTAGTATCACAAGGAGACAATGTTAGGGAGTGATATGTCAGACATATATGGAATCTAAAGCGTAAACAAGTCTAGAAGTTACTCACAAGCTAACCTTTTGGACATTTGATAGGTATTATTTCCAAACACACACTCTCATATATATTTTACCTGGCTATTAGTACCTTCTGTATTGGAACAGTGCCAATCAGACTGATTTGTTAAGATGCACTATAACTTAGTTGACAATTTACCCTAGGGGAGAATTTTTGCCTTTTGTATAATGTGTCTTCAGATTCTAAGGTTACGAAATTCATGTCCACTGAGAATAGTATAGATTTTCAGTGTCAAACCCTGAGTCAGGTTGTGTCATTGATTTTTAAGTAGGACTCCACATTAAAATCAATTTTTCAGAAGGAAAAAATGAAAACATCAATAAAAAAATCTCAGTTCTCTTCTTCAAGCAGCAACCCATAAAGTTAGCAGGAAGGTTACGAAAGTGTTTTTTAAATGCAAATACATTTAAATGCAAGGAGGAAGCTAGGCTTTGTTGTTACCTGAGAAAGCACATAAAGATCATTAGAATGAGACTAGATGAAACAAGTAGTGTTTTGATAATAAAGCAAAAATACCAGAAGACTGAAAGACTAAACGGCATGAATCAGGTATAACTTAGAACTAATTTTTCAGCAATTAATTTGCTACAACTTGTAAAAAGGCCATAAAGTAAATTAATTGTGCTAAGAAATTTCTTAGAAATACAGAGATCACTCCTAACTACACAGAAGACTAAGGAAGAACATTAAGAAATTTTAAACAGTATTTCAGACATTTCAGAATCTCTTTTCCAGGATAAAAAAAGTGCATTTAAGACTTTGGCAAATTACACATCTTCATGAAGCAAACTTGCCACTGATCCAACAGATCATTTCAGTGAAATACAAAGTATTGTTCTATGTGCATAGATGTCATGTGCCACATGCAAGCCTGATCAGAAGTTGACGGAGCCTTTTCTATGAGGGATCCAGTGCAACTCCCATAAATTCAACAGGGCGAGTTAACTGAAGCATCAGTACATTAAGGAACAACTGCAGACACCCAAATCATTAAAGACTGTCCTCATCAAAACACATGACGAGAATTTCACAAAGCACCCATGGACATTCTTCAGTGACAGCCCAAGATTAAAGAAATATCTTCCTATCCCACCAAAAAGTAAAGTTCCCCATCTGCTAAATCAGGTGTGGTGTCTGCGCTCTCTGGTGGGAGGAAAATTAAGACATATCCATCTTTAGATGGATTATTTCTTTACAAAATTGCATTTAATTTTAAACCTATTTAAAAGATAAGTTTGTGGCCTTCCCAAGTAATCCATGATCTGCTATTTGGACCAGAACAATTGAACCATTTTTGTAGCTTTGTTAAATATGGTCTTGCTAGAATAGGTCTACTGAGATTTTATTCCAAATCTTCTATTTTATAAAGATATGTCTGAAATAAGAATTTACTAATACACTTATCTGTAATAACTTTGCTTCTTACGCTATCTCACAATTACTAGTCCTTTAATGAACAATTTGAAAAGTGTAAGCAAATCTTTCATAACCTTTTAAGTATCTATTTAATATCTGAAATTAAAATTGTTGTTACACTGCACAAGTCTACAAGGGAAGACAAAAGCAATATACTCAAGAGGAAATAAAGAAACTCAACAGATATTTATCATCTAGTAAAAAAAATAAGGAAAATGTCATGTTAAAGCAGGAGTTTAATAATAAAAATATTGTAGTGTAGTAGCAATTCTCAAAAAAATCTTCCACATACAAAGACATTTTAATAATAGCAAAATTTAACATATCTCAGAGCAACATATTAATAATGTTGCTTTATTTTAACCTTTTAAATGATAAATATATTAATTTTTTCCTAAGCACTGATTTTACAAAAAAGTGGCATGTCTTTCAGTATGCAAGCAGTTGCATGCAATTCTGTATTACAGCTCACAGGAGTAATATTAGAATACAGCAGCAGTGAATTTGACATCACATAAATTTTAGTCATTTCATAGTGAGTACAGGGCCTGAATCGAACATTTTAAAGTTTTGTGTCTCTCTGGGGGTTTGGCTGCATTGAATGAGATTATTCTACTTTCACCTGCAATTACCTTCAAATCCACATGCACTTTTAACTTTATCATTGCAAATATTTGGCTTATTATTGATGTACTTATATCCTGAAGTTACAGCAAATCCATTTTTGAAAGTCAGTGTCTCTCTCTTCCAGCTGTTCTTTGATCCAAAACCTTCTTCTTTTGTTCTGTGCTATTGGCAGTGGGCAGAATAAAGAGAACCAATCTCTATGGACGAGTGGTCTTCATGCTTGAGAAGCCTATTCTGCACTGCATCGTCATCCTCCCAGGATGGTCTGAACAAATACTTATTTTCAAGCTGTACAAAATCCAGTTGGCAATTCCTTACTTTTCAGATTAAATTTAGACTTGTGCACTTCTAAGTTCAGGGAGGTTTTGCCTTTCGATGCTAAATCTGCTCAATCAGATTTTCAGGTATGAATTTAAGGGCTTCACGTAAAGAGTTGTTTTCAACACGTGTCTCTACAAGACCTAAGAACAAAGAGTGACTGCACAGAAAACCACTGTTAGCTGTATTTTAGATGAAAATCTAAACCAGGTTAACATCAAGGGCTTCAGAAAACAGAGAAAACAGTGGTACATTTAGCCAGCCCTGGCAGCTGTGATTTCCAGTATCACAGCCCAAAAGGTCCTGTGAAAATTGATAATTTTCTATGCCATCAGGCCCCATAAAGAAAAATGAACACTTTTTCTCAGCCTCTAGCACAGTTTAGCAAGGGTTTTCCAATGCAGTAATCAGATGTACAGACTGACTTAGACAGTTGTTGAGCTGGGTTAGTTTGAGCTATGTGGATTTTAACACAACCTGATGAACATGGGGCTGAAAGAAGCAAAATGGTAATTCGTGTCCTGCTGCTGTTAAGCAAAGCTGAATTATACTGTTCCACTACTAAGGTATTTTTTGTGATGCATTTGTGAGTTACACCAAAGGCATTTAGATCACAGCTTTACTGCAATAGAAACATATAATAACTGAGGGATACGAAGTGAACATCCCTGATCTATTAAAGGCAGGGTTTCTAGTTGGCAGTGTACTACAAATGGTAATAATTACTGGAGAATGCATAACAATAAAAGGGCACTATCTTTTAAGGCATAAACCAAGGAGAAAGAGTTATAGTTTAATTAATTTTGTTTTCTTTTAGGAAACCAAATAAGAGCCCATCCCACACTGTAGGGCTCCTCAACACTAGTTCAGGTTTCCTGATGAAGTAAAACAATGGACAGCTCATCATTCTCCAAAAATAAATGCACAAACAAACAAAGTAATCAAATAAAGCCTTCTCACAGCAGGCAGAAATCTCAAAGTTGGGCTTTCAGTTTAACTCTGTATCTTCTGTTTTCCAAGTGCTTGAGTTCTCAGCTTTTTACTGAATGCATGCAAACTGCTGTGTTAGACAAAAAAAATTTTGTGGGGGTCGACTTCCACCACAACCTGTTTTCTCTAAGAGTTTTCAGAAGGAATGACTCAGATCAGAGAATCTGCAAGAAGGAAATATAATCCTATGGAGGGGATGAGTCAAACCGCCAGAACTTTCTGGAAAAACTGGGTGGCTTTCATGCATTATTAGTGGATTTCAAGATTTTTCAAAAGAAAAATATAAAGCAAGAAAGCTAGCATTGTGAAATGTCAAAAAGAAGCTATATTTGATTAAGTGCAGCTGTGAGAAGATCCCAACTTTTTCTTCATGGACCATACTGAGAAAGCTAGAGAAAATCTGACCATGTTTATCTGAGAGGGCAAAACTCTACTGTAGAGGAACATTCCTAGGAGAAGGAGGAGGTAAAATGTACTTAAACCAATGTAAGGGTGAAAAAAAAGTGGTAATTATTTCAGGAAGTTTAAAAAAAGGGGGGGGGGCTGGAAACACATAGGATACTATCTATATTTGAAAGAATTTCTAGAATATAATAGAAGGTCATGATCATATAAAATAAAAATTTAGATAAAAAGAAAGCAGAGCTAAATGTAATGAAGAAAAAGGAAAGAGCAAAAGGATAAATTTTGCAGAAAACAATATTGAGATTTGGTTACTTGTCAAAAAACAGAACAAAGAAAAAGTCAAAGACCAGGGACTGGTGTTCCACATGTAAATTTGCCCAGGAAAAGTAGAGATCTATGCCAAACTCTGGCAAGGAGTTGTTGTGTGCAGTAGAAAACTGTCACATTGTTTCCATATTTTTTTCCATTCCTAGAAACTGTTCCTATAGGATATAACTACCAAGTAAATGATCTTCCATATGACAACTATTTTTCATAAGACAGATATATAGGCTAGGCAGGACGGATCACCATTGGACATGTCTTGGTTGCCCAAAGAAGTGGTAAGTACTCCATCCCTGGCAGCGTTCAAGGCCAGGTTGGATTTGGTCTAGTGTGAGGTGTCCCTGCCCATGGCTGGGAGGTGGGTTGGAACTAGATGATCTTAAGGTCCTTTCCAACCCAAACCATTCTATGATTCTATGATGACTCTATGATTCTATGATTCTATGATTCTATGTCTTGCTCCCTCTTTCCATTATAACAGGGGTCTAGATAAGTGGCTTAAACTAAATGTCTAGTTTAAAGATTGTTAAAACTGAAATAAACCCAAACTACTTGGAAAAAAACAAATTGTTAAGTCTTACAAACAATCCTAATATATGTTAAGCAAATCTATTATGGGGCACATGAACTAGAATCATGTAATGTAATGGTAGCATGTTTGAAGTTTTTGGAGTGGAAAACTAGACTTTGGTCTCCAAGATCTGAAACCACATACTTCTACAGAAATACTTAAACAGAGTAACACAAAGTACTTAGGCATCCCATTATATGCTTTCAATAAAGGTGTGAATGTAGATAATGGTGGCGTGTGTTATAAGAGTGTAAGTCATGTTACCAGTACATGTTGCATTTTTCCTCTGAAAAGTGGAGGCGGGCTTTCAGGTGCCTGGAATTGCCCCACCTCTGGTGGGGCAAAAGGCTGTTGAACCCATCAGTCAGGCACACACAGACTGTCTGCTTCCTTCTCCCTCCACTTCCCACCTTTAAAGCTCCCAATTTTAGTGTTAGTTAGGTCATTTATAGTTATGTCCCAGACTCATCATAGCGATTGACTGACTCAGAATTATCATTAATCACTGTTAAAGAGCATTACAGTGGTTTTAAACCTGGAGTAAGTAGGAAGGTTGTGAAAGAGAGACTAGACATGGCAAGTCTTTCTTTCCTTTCCTTCCCTGCTAGTAATTAGAAATACGTCTCCTCTCCACAAGAAGAGCTGACAAGATTCTTGTCTCCAGAGAGGCAAGAAAGATGAGTCAGAGACACAATCTTCCTAAACACAGCTACTGTGCCTCGAGAGAGCAGGAAGGATCTAAGTTGAAACTAGGTATTTATGTTCTTCTGGTCCAGCTGCAACTCTCCACTTCCTGAAGTGAGTTACCAATTAGGGAGGTAAGACATACTCTAAATAAAATAGGGAGTAATACTTTGTAGTTCCTCTTCACGTTCTCTACTTGCAAGGAAATAGGGAGGTGCCACTCAGAGCTTCTTAAGGTCACCTTTTATCTCATTTATCATTGAAACAATGGGTCAATACTTCAGAGGGGTGTTGTTTGATGTTATTCATTGAGAGGAATCTTCTGTTGAATGTTACTATATCTTTACTACTTGCTTTTAGGAGAAGATACTTTCTTTTTCTTCACTGTTGCCAAGACACAGTGCTGGCATTAATGACCATGTTCTTTGTTCTGTGACTGTAATATTCCTTTACTGAACTTATTTAGGAAGCTCCTTAGGTAATATTAAGAAGGTGTTTATTCTTCTACTTATGCATCTGATTTATTACTTTTCCTTTATATCTCTGTTCCTTCCTGTTCTTACTTGTTAAATTGCAAACCCTTCATTCTCTCTTGAGTCCCAGCTGTCTCTAAAAGGGTAATTCATACTTCACAGACTAAGACTCATCCTTACCCCTACTCATGTTCAGGCTTTCAAGAAGAGAGTGGTATAAGCCACATGGAAAGGGTTAGAGCAAAACAATATTTATGTAAGCATGTTGTTGCTTTGACAGAGCCATGGGGAGCACTGTTAGGAGCTTTTCTGTTTAAAGGCTCACAGGACTTTGTGAAGGAGAACACAGAAATCTGTGAACTCAGAGTGCTGTGAGGCATTTGGAGCCAAAGCTCAAGGGTGGTCTTTTTTGGAAACCTCACAAAAAAAAAAGGTTTTTTGTTTCCCCTCGTTCTTGCCCCATCTGCAGTTAGTCCCTGAATAGCATATTTTGTTCAAATGGACAACAGCAGAGATAAGATCAGGAGTTCAGGCAGGCACAGGGATGGGAGAGAGGTGTGTGTGCTCCAACACGGGGAGAAAAGGCCAACAGAGATTTTGGCCAAGATCAAATCTCATCTCATCTCATCTGAGAAAGCTAGAGCTGGGAGAATTGAAGAGGAAGAAAGAATTTGGAAGGAAGTTGAAGGAAACAAAGTTTAGAAAGTGAGTCAGGACTCAAAGTTAACACCAAAACTCTGAGGCCTTTGCTGAAAAAGGAAGGTAAAATTCTGAAAAAAGATAAATAGGATGGATGAGATGGGAAAGTGTGCCTTTAATTCTTTAATCTCTGTTGGCTACTTCACATATGTCTTCCATAGCCATCTCCCCCTCCTGGCAGCTATTTGAAAAAGAGAGACTGAAATACTCAGGGTTAAACAAACGGGTTTTTTTAAGAATTGTGGATCACTGCTCTCCTTACAAGGAGGTCAGGGTGGGTTTTAGACAAGTTTTCAGTCTAATATTTATATGGTTTATTGTTTTATGCAAACAGTCATTAAAATTTTCCTTAATTTTCTTCTCCTTTTTTCCAATCAACTCTACAGTTTTTGATCCCCAGCTTATCCTAGTATCACTATCCTGTTCTAATTTTCTTCCTTACTGCCTAAATTACCATACAAGCATTCTTCTTCCCCTCCAGGACTTGGCTTCTCATGCTTTGATCTGCTAATTGGCCTTTTAATCATCTCACACTGTTTTCTTTTCTTTTTGATACTTAAAAAGGAATTATTGACTGTAATGACCTGAAAGGCACCAGTTTGATAACACTGGCACCTGAAAGTCAGCCCCAGATATGCTGATTCCAAAGCAACTAGTGCAACTACACAGCCAAGAGACAAAGCATCTCTGCATCTGGGTATCTGATTTAGGCTCCATCTCCACAGTGTTTCTTGTTTTACCCTGGAACTCTTTTAATTTAAATGTTTGCCCACAGGTGTTTGGACTGAGACTGTTATCTCACTGAACCCCCTGCACATTTTTCGGTAGCTGCTACCTGGATGTACTGACCTGAATATGAAAAGCCACGAGATCATATGTCAGTCAAAGCATGCAGTGAAGCTAAACTTCCTGGTTTCTTTCCAGGTGTGGCCCAGACTCTCCATTCATCTTCAGATCATTTATTTCAGTCCAGTTTCTCTCCTTCCCTCAGACCTCATATTGATTCTGCTTCTTATCCTTGCCAGTGTTTCTGTCCTTTTAATAATTCATGTTAAATTCCGTGAAGCTCCAGTTTTCTTATTTTACTGACCCTTTTCATAGACCTCTGCTTTTCCTTTTTACAGTTATGTCTACACATTGTCAAAGCATGTAGGGCCACACTACAAGGGGTTGTGGGCTAAAGATCAAACCAGTCACCAAGTAGAGAAGTTCAGTCTTTTGGATAACATACATCCACACTTGCCATTCTGCTGTATGGGCATTTCAGACTCTAATAATCTTCACTTGACGTTCCTGGATTTGCCTAGTGATGACAGTCTCTGTATATTAAGGCTAGTAAACGTCTCTATTGAAAATCACATTTATGATTTTTTTAATGTCTTGAAGACTGTCAGAGGCAGACATCTGAAGGGTGCGATTTCTTGACAGACTGTTTATGTACTAATGTGTAAAATTTCCCTAAAATCTGCTCTGCCATTTCTGTTGCCCGTAGGGTTGAGAAATTCAGTAGTACCTTATGTCAGTGGTTGTCTAATCATCTTGAATACAAGTTCCTCCCATTGCACTATCATCATACCATAAAATGGTTCATTGAAGTTTCCTAGAAATAGGAAAGGGGTTTAAAAAGTAAAAATCACTGCTGGGTTTCCCTCTGCAAAATAAAGATTTAATTTAACAAATTTCAGTGCTTATGTGTAGAATAAAACATGAGTGTTTGGGGGTTGGTTTTAAATTGGAGAAAAATTTGATTCAAAGTCATACGGAAAATGAGGTTTAAAAAATAATTTTGTGAATATAAAGGTAAAATGTTGCTTTTTTTTCACAGGAGACAGGCTGCCTGAGGAAAGAGAGGAGCAATGCTGTTCTTTATGCTAGGCCTTTTAATAAGGACGGTAGCATAGGAAGTGGGCAGACAAACCCATAATGGAATTCACGCTGTTGTTTTGTTTGCTATCTCTCTAGCAGAGGTTTCTGGTACCCCTACCTCTGTGAATCCAGCCCAGACATCTCCAAGAAGCTAATCAAGGAGAGAAGAAGGAAGGGGTGAGTAGTCTTAACTATAATTAAAAATCCTGGAAATAATTATGCAATTTTATTGTGTTTAAATTCTTAAGAATTCTGACTAATCACATCAACATATTTTTGTAGAAAAACCTGTATTTCTAGCAGGGTTCTGCACGTATTCAGGTACCAGATGTAACCTACCAAATTTCCCATTACACATTTTTTCCTAATGTGAGGCTTTACAGGTCTAAGTAGTCCTATCAAGGAGTTAAAGACTTTCAAACAGGGAAGTGTTCATTTCAAATCACAGGGAAACATAATATCAAAATCTACCATTAAACAGAATGACTGTGCAAATTACTTTCTCTATGCAATATGGAAAATAAATCCTGCTCTTCCCAATCCTGCACTACACGTGTAGGACATAAATCATTATCTAAGCATATTCACAGTAATTCACTTTGAGGTTATTCCAACCTCAGCAAACTTCTGCCTTGAAATATTGGTACAACAAAGAAAATATATTTAATGAAACAACAATGAATGTTAAAACAAAAAAAAAAAGTCTAGAAGGAAGAGAGATGCCACAAAAAGACTGAGAGATGAATTGAAATATGAAATGGCTTAGTAATTCTGAGGTATGCCACAGCAAGATCAGTGTCATACACCTAGTCATTTCCGTCTAAAGATATATCAAGTCATATCTAGGAGAAGGATAACATTTGTATGTGAAGTTAATTAAAAAGAAATAATGAAACGAATAATGAGATATATTGAAGCAGATAAAGTAGAAACCCAAGTCCGTGATTGGTGCATTATAAACAAATATTTCAATATTCACATAGCACTTTATGTATATTAGATACTTGGTATTTCGTCAGATTAACAACACAATAATAACAGCAGCTCCATGAAAGCAAAAGAATTGCAAAAAAAAATGCGTCTACTTAGTGTGTCGACAACTTCATCTTTTTTATTAAAGGAAATATTTCAACTTCACTGAATATAAAATGGTAAATTTTCTTTTGCATTAATTTGTGCATCTAAAGCTAAAAAATCCTTATTTTGAAATACATATTTTCTACCACAAAAGAAAAGAGACAATCAAATTAAAACCTGATTATATCATTTCACTGCTATAAAGTCTGAGAAGTATTTAAGATAAACACTAAAGATATTATTATCAGTATATATTTTTGTCATATGCGGAGCTGAATAACTACTTCAATTGAACTTAGTTTAGTTAATTTTTCAAAAGGTTGTAAAGGTCTCTAAAAGTGCTAAGATTTATTATTTCTTAAATGTAATACAACAAAAAAGTAAGACTGTATTTTTATGCCCCTTAGTATTCCCCCAGCCCCATTTTGCTTTGGCATTACTACTAGTGAATTGTTTTGGCTGAAGAAGTAAGTCAGTGAAACAAATCTAATTTTATATCTGATGATAAAAGGGTCTAATTTTATATTTGATGCCTGGACCTCCATACCCTAGAATATGGTCTTATTTTTCAAATTGAAAGAGATGCAACAATACAGCTTATCTGAAAAGCTAGTGGCTTTAAGGCTGGAAGACAAAATTTTTGACTAGTATGGGAAAACATTTATTGTGAAAATGGAGACTGAAAGTTTTTTTCTGAGTAAAACTACTGTCCTCTGAATTGAAGAAAAATGGTCTTCAGAGGAAATAGATGGCATGCTATAACTATCAATCAATCAATCATTTGCTTGATCGATGTCTTTCACTCCTTGAAGAAATGACAATGCACAATACTTTGCTGAAGTGGAACAAATGTTCACTTGCTCATCTTTAATGTAAATGTACCTTATGGATTGTTGAACTTTCCAGAGACTACTGCTGTGTTGATTAATTGCTAATGAATGCTAATGAAGGAGTGAGGTGAATATACACAGTGATGTATTTAAGTGATGATTGATTGGATTTAACACTAGCTGTCAGGAGAGTACTTACCACATGCACAACAAGTCCATAAATATGCACAGAACTGTTAGCTGTCTTCATGTGTGTCTCTCTGGTCTTTTAAGTCGATCTGTGACAGGGAGAGAACTGCCCCTCTAGACTTTCACTGCTAAAGTAAATTCATTCCTTAGGAAGGACATCACCTTTCAATGACAGTTTTTAATTAAACATTGATGATCAGTGCACAGTTGCATAACAAAATGTCACTCAAAGAGTTCCTTTTTAAAAGTAAAAGTAAATTTTTAGAAAATTTTGATAATAAAGAAAATGCTCACAGACTGACAAAAATTGAACGAGTGTTCATTAAATCTTCAAAATACAAAGGGGACATTAGGATAAACGAAAGAAATGTCATTTCTAATTTAAGAAGAGCAATACTGCATTATTCCTTGATGAGATGCAGGATAATAAATTGAAGCAACAAACTTTTTCTGGCAAGTGCTATGCAGCTGTTTAGAAATTTCAGTGCTAGGGAAAAAAACAGCTACTGACCAAATAAAGAAAAGTAAGAGAATTGTGTGCCTGACTCACATGCAAAGGAGGAGAGAACGGGAGGTGGAAGACGCAGTGAAGCAGACCCTGAAGCAGGATGGGGCATGCTCTGTGGAACAGCTTTGTTGCCAGCTCAGAATAAATTGCCAGAGGGGAAAGTGGGAGTTATTTTTGTCATTTGGATGATAAATGCTCAGTGTTCAGCTATCAATATCTAAATTTCTGTTGTGCGAGGGTCTTTGAAACACCTACCATAGATGCATGTGAATATCTCCCAAACACCAGAATTCAGTACAGTGATAACAACCATTTAAGATGACCTTTCAAAATGAAAGCTAAAATTCCTTTCTTCAAAAGATCTTTTTCAATAATAGATATATCCTTCACACACTCAAACTAAAGATAATCAAGTTGTTTATTTTATACAGCCCACAAGAAAGGAATATACAGGAACAGCTATTTCCAAACATTTTGAAGGCACTCACATATTTGCATGGCTGTAATTTTCAGCTGCCTTTGGTTTTCAAGTCCTTAAGCACTTTCCAGTAGGTATACATACAGATATTTGAAACCTACTAGTCGTTAACAGCTGGCTGTTGAAGGTTGTTGCTATGCTTGCAGGAATAAGAACTGAAATTCTGACATTGGCAGGAGCATATTAAAGTATTCCTAATGATTCAGAAAGTTTAATTTAGATTCAGCTTTGCTGATAATGGTGAGATTTGTTTGTGCTAAGTTGAGCTGGCATCCGGGTTTAAGCAATTGTCCTGTGCTTCCACATGCCAAATAGGAACTGAATCAATTTGGCGATAGACAATTTCTACCTGGGCAGGTCTGGAGTTGATGACAGTATCTTGCTGTGACATTCAGAGAGGTCTGATTTGGCAACAGGCTTAAGCAGTGACTTGGCCGCTGTAAATGGCAGGCCCAGACCTATTGCTAAGCAAATGGAAGAAGAGCATCAGCTACAACTCTATCAGTGCAGAACTTTAAATTTAGGAGAGAAAATCCATTTGAGTCCCATTCCTATAGGGAAATCTCCATAACGGAGATGTTAATATAATTCATTATAACCTATTTAAGCAAAATGGACAAATGAGGAGGACATTGGCTCTGCATGGCAATACTTGCTCCCATGTTACTGGTATCTCGAAAGCAGTCAGATCAGCTGTAATAAAAGAATTTAAACAAGCAACTACAAATGAGAATTGAAAACCACTTTTAAAATATTGTCTTTTTACGATTTTGCAATTTGAGAAGTGAGACACATGGGGAAAAAAACCACAAAAACCCAACCAACTTGAATTTAGAGGGAATATAAAAAATGCAAGAATTAATTACTGGTTAACATAAAACAGTTCAAAAAAAAAAAAAAAAAAAGAGGATGTTCATGGTGATTAATGTAAAGCTATGAATAATAAAAAACAGATAAGGGAGACAAAAGAACATAAGCAGTTTTCCAGGGCCAGCTGATAAGATGATACAAAGGAGCATTTTAAATATATTAGGATCATAAAAAAATGCTCAAAAGCTGTTGGAAGTGAGAAAAATCCTGATGCTGAAGCACACTGGACATGCTTCTGTCCTGTAATTACTAAAAAAGTCATATCATATGCTGACAGTGAAGTGGCTTATGTTCCAATGAAAAAATGAAGATAATAATGAGCAGCTATTAAAGTTAGATTTTTCAACAGTGACAAAAGAAATACATTTGCATACTAGGATTTAGATGAGTTAGTCTAAGAGTCAACTGAATCATGTGGCATATTTTTTCAGTATGTTTGGTATACAGGTAAGACCCCAAGGAATGGAAGAAAGTTGCTGGTATAGAATCAAAAGAGAGAACACAAGAGACTGATAACTACAGTTTCTTAGTCTGAAGTCATTTCCAAACAAAAATGACACACGTTTGCATATGGCAAGACTTGGTTAATGAAGATTATCACTAGAACTTGGCATAGATTAAAAAGCTACAATCTTTGCGGTCATCTGCTATTTTTAAATAAGATTACCTGACTGCTCTAAGCATATCACATGCACTCACTTTTATAGTGCATTTGTTCTTTTACTGTACAGATTTTTAACTAAGAACCCAGAAAAAAAAAAAAAAAAAAAAAACAAAAACCAAAACCAAAAGACTCTTACTGTTTAAGAGGCTTAAAATTTTGCTACTTGATATGTCTCAAAACACAATTATGAATGCGGAGTTTTAGAAAAGGTAAAGCTTATAAAGACACCAAAAACCTTTCATTATAGTACCATTTTACTAATGCATCTGAAAAAGCTTCTAGCATGTTCCTGAGGTTCCACACTGGCAGAAAGGAAAGTTGAACGTTTTATTTGGTTTTTGAAAAGCAGAGCTGAGTGGCCCTTCCTGGCTCCCAAAGAACATGTTAGCAGAGCTAGCACTTTTTTTAAAGTCCTGTCTTCTCATTCATTTTGCTCTGTTGCTATGCCAGGATTTTATAAGGAATCTTGCCACTGCCTCCTCCATTATCCAGACAAATGCACACATAACCCATCTTCTCTCAAAGACTTTGGATACGCAAATCACTGCGTTAAAAAATCTTATGATTACTGGAGGCTATTGTGCTGTATGAAGAGTTGTATCAAGTGACAGATTTTTTTTTACTTATTTTAGAAATTTTATTTTGTTTTTATTTCTTTCAATGGCTAAACAGAAAATCTGTAGAATAGAAAGTCTTTTTAATGGGACACTTCCACTGAAAATATTTGCCAGAAAGGGGGTAGAGCTACATTTGAAATTTTCAGGTTATTTAATGACTCTTTATTGAAGTTCCAGATTTGAAACAGTGCACAGAGTATATATGACTGGGAGGAGTTTCAGGCAATCTTAGCTGTTGTTGTAGCATTCTTGTGAACTAGGAAGAATTTCAGAGGTGCTACCTGCAGTTTCCAACAGGAGCTGCTCGATACCACAGTTCTGTGAGAACAGCGCTGTAATTTGTGAAGCATAAGATTGAAGAAATAAGCTGTCTCTTTTGGATGGGAGACCACATCTTTACACTCACACAGAGACAAATTCTAATAGTTCAAGACAATAATTTTTATTACCTTCCCTCTTGTTTTATTAATCTTCAAAACTGCTTGATCACCACCCATCACAGACCTTTCAGTGACCGCCATTCTTATGTGCTGCGTAAGCCAGCCTGTGCTGCAGCGTACTGTTTTATTTTATACCAACTGTATAAAATCCAGGATTTCTTATGAGCATAATGTGTTTTGGATTTGTGATAGACCCATGTGTCTCACTATTTCACTGATAACTGCCGGAAAGTTGCCAGGCTGCTCTGTCTGGGCCTTGTGTCCATGTCTGGATCTACACACTGTCAAGTTCTCTGGTTTTAAACATCCCTGTGATGCAGCACTCTTCTTAGCTTCTCTGGCAGACGCCCAGGAGACAAGCACTGTGCTTGAAGGTGATAAGACACAGTCCTGCATAATTCTTCGAAGGAACACACAGGAATGGGAAGGATGACTCAATCCCACCCAGTGTCTTCAGAAACAGCTGTGTAGGAAGGAACAAATGCACAGCAAAATTTATTTGTTCCCACAAACAAACAAACAGCAACAGCAACAACAAAACACCTTTGGATCCATTATGTTAAAGTCTACTGCAATGACAGCATCAGCAGGGCATGTTTTGTTTGTACTCATCAGTCAGATGAGATGGTCAGCATTGTCTCTGTGCTGTGGCATAAATGGGGCTAAAGGACAACTTGACCCATGACAAGACCTTCTCTGGTCTCACAACATGCTGGTCCAGCAGGGACTGGCTGTAAACAGTCAAAAGGCAGCATAAGCTTCAACAAGCTGCACGACAGTGTTTCCCAGCGTTGGATACCATGCACATGAAACATCGGTTTATTGAAGCAGTCACTTAAGGATGCTGCAGCAGCAGTTGAGTAGTAGTAATCACTGAAATGGTTTAGCACATTGCCCATCGACTGCAGAGGGCTCCCCATCAGCCATCTGTGCATCAAGACTGCTTGGAGGGAGGGGAATGTGAAATAAAAAATACATGTGGTACTTCTTCTCCTGACTCAGTGTACCAGCTTCTTCCACAAAAACATAAAAACCAGAAAAAAGTAAGACCCCAGCAAACACACAAGGAAGTTTTGACAGGAGGAACGGGCAAATATGGAGAATATTTAAATTCCTGCAGCTGGTTGTGATATTATCTAATCTCTGTTAGAGAAAGATGTACAACTGTTCACAATCTTTGGGTCAGTTAATAAATATCTTTCCTCACAGAGCACTGACTGCAACAAATCTCTACTGATTGTGCCTGATTTTGTCTGATGATGGTTTTGGATTTAACTAATCCATGTGTTATGATAAGTACAACAGCTAGAACTGAAGACACAGTGTCTGATTCAGCCTTCATAGGGCTACCTACTCTTGTGCTTCTTCTACACCCACCAACTAATGTATTTTTGATATTAATCCATGTCTATAGTCTAGTCACTGTGTATAGTTCTTGGTAAAAACTCTTTAGAAAAGCTCCTATTCACTAGTCTCTGTTAATCCTAAACTTTAATGAATTTGGGCAACTGCTGCTGTAAGAAGTGGTAACTTTTAAATGCAAATTGTTGACCTTTCCTTTTTGCAGAAAAAAAAATAATCTTTGGATTTTAATTATACAAGCATAGGTTTAAACCATATAAGAAAATATGAACACAAACAAATCACAACTCTTACACCAGATTACACAGCTGTGTTGGTAATATTGCAAATGAGAACCATCCATTTCCTAATATTGATCAGTATTGATCATACAGAAGAAATCAAGCCTATTTAAAATGTTAAGCAAAGCTATTATGTCAAATTCTTGGAAAAAAAAATGGCTCCCCATCCTTTAAAGTTAAAGGAGACTTCATCATTAACATAAATGAAAACCAATCTTGATTTTAAATTAAAATTGTAGGGCAGCCACGTTCTGGTGGTGTTTTTAATAGTGTTTATCTAATATTTATGTTAGTGTTTCTTTGCTTAGCTTTAAAATTTGTTTCGTTTTAAAGGCATGTTTCAAGTGGGTGAATCATTCTCCACCTAGTTCAGGGCTGCCTAACAACCTCCCATTCTACAGAGGAGGCTGGTTAGAGTCAGTTCAGCTACTGTTGTGATGTATCAGAACACACTAGATCTTCAAAATTTGTTCGAAAGCCTGAAATTCTTTTTTTTCCCCTGTATTTTCTAATTCATTTGGGTATTGGACCATAGATTAGGACTCCTGTAGTCTTCAAGTAATGCAAATTAGTGAAAAGCCATTTTTTCTTGTGCAATCCACATGCTCAGCCGTGCCTGTACTGGAAGACAGCGCATTCTGGTACCTTGTCCCTTCCTTTAACCATATTCCCAATCCCATGGTTCCACCCACTTCGTACATTTGTGAACCTTTTTGGGCTAGACATTACGGTATGAGGTCTAGAGCCACATATTTTTTCCCTTTTGTAGTGGGTATGATATACTAAGTTTTTATAGTGAATTTTTATGAATATTGGTGAGTATGAGGGTCTGAGTTGTGAGGAATTTTTGGGCTTTGGGATAAATCTGGATCTGACAAAAATTAATCATGATAATCTTACAGACTTTCCATCACCACAAATTATGTTTTATCTGTTTTTCTAAAATAAGCCAGCAATGCAACACAATTCCCGTATTTCCTGTTAGAAAACCGATAACTGCAACTGCTGCAAAAATTTATTTCAGGTCTTCCTTTAACAGAAAAAAAAATAATTGTCAACTCACAAGCCTTTTGTAGCAAGGCCATCCTTCTTTTGACGATCCTTACAGAGGCTCTCACCTTATTAATATTTAATCTTGTTCTTACATTTAATCATATGATTAGTTCCTTTTAATTTACCGAAACTTTCCCTGAACTTAAACTGCAGAGGCACAGAAAAGTTTACAGGATTCAATGAAACTGAATATTAAAACCTGATGTGCTTCAGGTTTCTTTTCCCCTGCCCCAGCAGCTCAAAACCTGAGATTTCTGTTCTGTTTCATTTGCTCCCTGATTTATTCCACATTATTTTAAAAACAAAACGTGGCAGGTGAGTCACAAATGGGTGGCATAACACACTTCAGTAGCTTATTCACCCCGATCATGTTAGCCAAGCTTACAATGGATATATCTGTGAAGTTGGGAGAACATTTTGTCTTATCCAGAGAACAGCTTGTCTCCAATGAAGGAAGGCTCGTTATTCAAAATCAGGGTGGCAAAGAGAAGCCACCAGCAAGAGTACTTGCAAGTGAGTGAGGCTACTGAGATAAAAAAATGTCAGCAGCTATTCTGGGAAAATAATCTAAAATGGATTCAGACCATAAGTAATATAAGGATGAACAGTCACTCTTCCATCACCATGTAAGACTGCATCTTAAAAGGAATATCTGTATTGAATAAAAATAAACTTCCCAAACATACAACAAAGGAACTGCCTAGCTTTTCTGAGGTTGATAGTTTCTGTCATCATAAATTTTCCTGGCTTGTTAAAGTCAATCTTTCTGTCCTACTTCTTTCCTACTGCATCTCTGCTTGTGTTTCAAACCTCATTGACCACAGCATCGGTGACAAACTACATTTCTTGTCCTGTAGCTCCACCCCATTTTTCACTCCTAAGAGTTTAAAGCACATTGGCAAGACAAAGGCTGTTATCTGGCTCTACGCTTCCCTAGACTGGTTCAACTGAAGACATAGAGGAGGCAACTTTCTCTTTTAACAGCTATCCCTGGATCAGGTATTCGACATGTTTCTGTCTCTGTTCTTTTGATCTTCATTTACTTAATCAAAGACAGCTGCTTTCTCCAAAGAAGAGCACAAGAAAGAAATACTGATTTATTAATCTTTTCTAAAGCTGATGCATTCTTGAGCTGAGCACTGTCTGAACTCTCAGTGATTTACATTCTTGTTTATTCCAAAAAAGCTATTTTCCCATTATTTCCTTCCTAGCAGTCCAAAAGATTTTCAGAGTGACAAAACCTTCATCTACCACACAAGTGAAGTTAGGCATATCCCTATTCTTTTCTCAAGATTAGGCTCATTTTGTTCACAGCTCTTTGTTTCTGATTAATTTGAAAAGCAAAGGAAAGAACACAGCAATAAATAGACTGTATTTTTTTTTTCCATTACATTATTTTTTTTTTTTGGTTTTTGACATTGAACATAAATCCTTTCACTAGAAAATACCGGACCAAAGTTTGAGATCTTGTATCCTTATGTTACACCTCCAAATTCAGAAAGCTCATATAATTTAGCAGTTCAGTACCATGAGGCACTTTGTCTTAAACTCTATACGCAATTTGCTAGCATGGACAATATGATATCATGGCTTTCCTGCAGTCGGCAACTTCTGATGCTTCATAAATAAATAGCTTAATAGCACAAGATATTGCATTGTACACTATAAAATAATTAAGGTATAAAAGGCACTATTGTGTGCTGATTCTTGTGCAGTAGTTAATCTCCTGGTAAGTTTTCTTGGAACTTGGGACAGACACTTGCTGGCCAGGACCTCTACACTTACTGCTGTTTGATTACGTGTGTTTGTTTTGCTGCTGTGTCCTCACATCGCTCTGGTTCAGCAGGAGTTTTGAAACCAGGGTAAGGCAGATGACATACAGGGAGTGCTCCGTCTCTGATGCATCATTCACTGGCTTCCTCCTTTAAGATCAGTGTGAAACTCTGATGTCTGTGAGACAGGACATGATGCATTGGCGTGCATGGGAGGACCACGTGCCTACGATCAGAAGGCTGATCAAGACATACACGCATATCGAAGGCTTACATGGAATTTAAAGTAGCTGAAGGAAGTTAGTTAAATTTAATTAACTGAGAGTACTAGCTGCTTCTCTAGCCTCTCCTCCACACCCTCCTTCGCACCACTGTGCACTTGAAGGAGCTTAGTGAGGAGCTATATGTCCTGCTTCAGCATAGACAATAATACAAAGCTGTCTGCCTTCAGCTTGCTGACATGTCCTCTTCTCTGTCCCTTTTCTGTTCTAAATTAGCTTCATTTTTCAAATGCAAAAAACGCTCTTCACCTGTTTTATTCCAGATCAGGGCAATCATACCCAGTAAGTCAGTGAAGCCTTCCACCTGTACACCCACTATGGCCCAAACAGAAAGCAGTGTGTCTTACATCAGTGCAGGAGAAGCACAGCAGACAGAAAATGCCTCTTGGGAAACCCTGCCACGGAGGGGAGGAAAGGCAAGCAGCAAATGCCTGATGGCCTCTCTCCACACCAGGACAACTACCAAAAGTGAAGAAGGGCAAGGAAAGCAAGTTCACTCCTCAGACCTCCTATCAGAGGAAGAGAGGTCTGTTTTCCTCCTCATTCCCTTCTTTAGGACTATTTCTACCCACAGCTTGAGGTAAAGGAAGGGGAGAGAAAGGAAAATCCTCCAGCAAAGCCTGGTCTGTCCCAATGAGGGAGACGAATTTCCCCATGGCCAGAAAGGCCAACAGAGCAGCCATGCTGGCCCAGGTGAGTCTTCAGCGCTTCTAATGGCAAGACACATCGCTGATGATTTAAAAATTACCCAGCAATTTAGATTATGGATTCCGATATAGGACAGTAAAATCAGAGATGTATCCAGTTAATAATGACACAAGTGGCGTTTCTATTCATGGATAGATGTTCAGGGTACAGATTTTCTCCTCATCTCCAGACAGATTTACAATTTGAGGAGCAGACTTTCACCCAGGTACCTGAAGGATTCATGTTCATTAAGAAATAGCTAGGTATAAGTCTGGGATAAGCTGTCACGACTTCCAGGACATGAAAAGCTAAGCCTGGTGGCAATGCATTTTACTGGCATGTTTTCTGGTTAAATCAAACTTTGGGCAGCTAGAGTTGTAAAACAGGCAATAAACTTTTTATAACATATCAAATAAAAATGCTCATACTGACTGATTGAAATGGGTACTTCTTCATACCCCGTATTTTGTGATCTATTGGTTCCCGAATTACTTTCTTTATTACTACATTGACTGGATATTTCCCCTCTACTTAGGGAGCTTATGGAAGGAAGCAAGTTTTCTAAATGTTATTAGTATGCAAGCTGCTTGGTGCCTAGAGGTTAATACTCTCAGATGTTGCATACGCATCATTTACTATTCTGTGCTTGTGACTTTCAGGTGGTTTTGTAACATGTCATGTACTAGGAACACAACAAATTTTACTAAAAGGTAGTGTAATTCAAAGCCATGAATTTGCTTCCTCCTTTGCTCTTTCAGTTCACTTTCTGGAAATATTCAATGAATGATTTTTCATTCACGGGCATGCTCTTAGATCTAGGCAGTTATTTACAGGCACATCTGTGGCACTTATCGCTGGTATTTCAGCAGCCTTGAAAGGAAGTCATGCATTCATCTCCCCATCAAGCAAAAGACAGCTTTAGCAATGGAGAGATAAGGAACTATGCCCCTAGTCACAACCACCACCCTGTGACAGAAAGACTTCCAGCAGACTGTCCCTGCACAGTCTCAGATGTGACCAGGGAGGAGGACAGTGGGACTGGGACTGAGCATGGCTCTAGCCCAGGAATGGGAGAAACACAGTGGACCAGGAGGACCAGGAAAAGCCAGTTGAGATCAGTGCTATTGAGATCATGTTAGCTCAGGATGTTAGCTCAGGGACCTCTGCTCAGCTCAGCATGCTCCATGCTCCACGACATTTTTCCAGGTCTGTCAGATCTCAGGGTGTGCCTGAAGAAGGCTGAGTAGGCATCAGAAAGCCAGGGGACACCCCACTTTAGGTCTTGCAGAGTAAAGCCAGTGACATTTCTTTTGGTGATAGTGGGTAAAGGACACTGGCCAGCCCCTGAAAGCTACACAGGGGAGAGCAGTTCTGCTCTCATCCTTGCTGTAAGCAACAGCCAGGAGAAGGGAGCTGACTTTTTGAAACATATGGGTTGAACAACATATGTAACTTATGTTATGCACCTCCTGTTCTGGAGTAGTGGTGGTGGTCAGAGATGCTTATGTAGGTGCACATGAATGTGTACCCAAGTCATTTCAAAAACACCAAGCAGATTTTGCATTTTATTGTAAGATTCCCCCTGATGCTGACAATTCGTATGCCAAATTTCAACCTGGAGTGATGTTTAATGGCCACATCTATAAACCATTAAATACAAAGATTTCTACTGGAAACACTGACATACCCCAAAATCTAGCAACACTTGTGAGCTCGGCCCTACTTTTGGCAGCACAGTGTAAATCACAGCTTTCTGCCTGTCACCACTCAAGGCCCCAGTGAGAGTCCAGAACAGGTCAATGTGTGGGGAGGATCAGAAGGAGAGTGATAGCACTCACCTGAGCTCCCATGGTTTCAATTACAGTGATTATTAATGTGAGAAAGCCAGAATGATGGAAAGTGTCCCAGGTTCCAGGAGAATTTATAGCTTTTAGTGCCAGTGTCCCTCAGCCTTGACCAGCTGTTACACACCTGGAGTGGAATACTGAAATATTCTGCTTCAGTTTATCTTTCTTGTTCCTTATGAGGACTAATGACGGGCAGAGCAATAGGTAGTGTAACTATAGGCACCCACTAGCAGACAATTAATTTCATGAAGAAACACAGCACTCTGCTGACAAAAAGCTTTCCAGACAATCCAGTGTCTTAAAGCTACATTTTATCAATAGTAAAGTTTTGCTTCTATAGCAGCAGCATTTGAAGTTTTCTTTTTATTTCCTTGTTTTATATATGTGTACATATATATATATGAAATATGGCAGGCTAATAAAAGTAAGAGTAATTCCTACTCCAAAAGTAATTTGTAACTCAAAAATTGTTATAGCATGTGAAAAATCGTACTAACATTTTATTGAGTGCAGGGTATGCTGCATCTCCTATGGATCACATAGCATTCTCAGTTTTAAGGTAGTTACAGAGATCATTCTGAACAGAGGTGCCCAAATAATTACAAACAGATATATAATTTTATGCCACATAGAATTATAGAATCATAGAATAGTTTGGGTTGGAAGGGACCTTTAAAGGTCATCTAGTCCAACCACCCTCAGTGAGCAAGGACATCTTCAACCAAATCAGGTTTCTCAGAGCTCATCCAATCTGACCTTAAATGTTTCCAGGGATGTAGCATCCACCACCTCTCTGGGAAACCCATTGTAAAAAATTTCTTCCTTACATCTAGTCTGAATCTTCCTTCTTTTACTTTAAAGCCATTGCCTCTTATCCTATCACAACAGGCCCTGCTGAAAAGTCTGTCCTAGGCTTTCTTATAATCCTCCTTTCAGTACTGAGAGGTCTTCCCAGAGCCTTTTTTTTTAATCCAGGCTGAACAACCCAAACTCTCTCAGACCTTCCCCATAGGAGAGGGTGCTTCATCCTTCTGATCACCTTTGTGGCCTCCTCTGGACCCTCTCCAGCAGGTCCACATCCTTCTTGTGCTGGAGGTCCCAGAGCTGAACACATTACTCCAGGTAGGATCTCATGAGGGAAGAGCGGAGGGGCAGAATCTCCTCCCTCCAACTGCTGGCTGGCCATGTTTCTTTTGATGCACTACCCTCTGGATTTGACCATCCAACCAATCCCTCATCCAACAGTTTATCCATCAAACCCATCTCCCTTCAATTTAGAGAGAAGAATGTTGTGAGGTCTTACAGAAGTCCAGACAGACATTTGTAGCTCTTCCTTTGTCCACTGATGTAGTCACTGAATCCTATAAGGTTACTAGGTTGGTCAGGCAACATAATTCCATGAAATTCATACTTATAATAATAAAAGGTGCAAGCAGATTAAAATATAAAGAAGTAATCAGCTCTTTTGTCTTTCGTTCAGTCACAGCATCTATCATTAACAGATTAGAAGAACACTCAACCAAATTCAAAATGGCTCACTTTAATTTGTAGTCAGAACTTACGGATAAAATCTGATTTTGCTCACATCAAATGCAATATTTTTCTTGACTTAAATGGAACAAGAATCTTTTTCTAAGTTCTTTCCCATTAGCAAACCCCTTTTTTCTAGTTTACATACTATAGTTGGTGCAAGGATAAAATATGTTGCATGGAGTCAGTAAAATACAGATATCCAGACAGTGCTGAAGGAAGATGAAAGGACAAAGAGTTTTGTCATATGCAGCAGAGCAAGAAAATGATCCTAAAGAGAGTTATCTTTCTGACTCAACAGCATCAAACTTCAGTAATCTCTAGAAAAGTAATAGGAGGATCTTTATGAGAACAGAAACCTATGATGAGTAAAATATGTGATAGGCACAGAACTGTCATCACTCCCCAATGCGTTCACTTGATATCTGACATACCCATGTAAGAAAAGTAGTATATCAAAACTTTCCATGCTGTATCTTTGTTCTTGAATGAGAATCATGCTTTCTCTTCCTCATCTCTCCCTATAACATCCCCAAATGTGCTTACAATTGCTTCTCTACCTTTGGTAAAGGCAGCAGGTTTATAAATTAGTTTAACACAAATGCAGAAGAAAAAGAAGTATTTTGCATGTATTTTAAGGAATTGCTAGCTGTTTGTTAAAGCCTTTTCATGTCTTGTCTGAGATCTTGGAATAATTTATTTACTAAAATGATGGCAATGACTCACAGCTTCTCTAATAGAGATGTTTTCATTTATGTTGTATGCAGAAACAGCTCTGTTAATAAAAACCATATATAAATAAAGTAGCTCCAGAAAGGAATGATGATTTGTATAAGAAAACCCTGGACAATTAGGAACTAATGTCTGTAAAATATTCTGTTGCCACAAGACACACACAAACTGATTGAAGACAGACACTTCTATGAGAGTTTTGTTGAGGCCAGCTTTATAAATAGATGCTCAGTAACAGTAGGCCAGATGTTCAAAATAAATTGTCAAGCAAGGTTTCTTGTAACCAAGCTGAGGAAGGCCATCAAAGCAATTGTTTCACAACTTTAGATCACATTCTGAGCCTGTTAGTCTATTGTCAAATCACGCTTTTAGAGATGATGAAGTGCTCTCTCTTGTCAAAAGTGCCAATGCCACTTCTGGAAGAGTGGCTAAAGTAAAAAAAATGGACTGAGCTTCTATGTAGAGCTGAATGTAGTGAGGGCATTTTGAACCAAACCATAGTGCTTCTTTAGAGATGTGACTCTTGCTAGGGTTATTTTTCTCACTGGTGAGCCAAAAGCTTGTGTATGTTCTGCATGCTACACCAGTCATCACTTACAATATTATTTCCACCAGCTTACATGTGTTGGCATATGTTGGGGGGCTGTAGTATCAATATTTTCAAACAAACAAAGAAGAAAAGGCAAGATTTTTTTCTTCCACAAATACAGACATCTGTAAGTCAAGTGCCTAGTCTAAACATCAGGCTCCTAGGGTAGTGACTGGAGAAACAGCTGCCTCCAAAGGGTCATTTGTCTTTTAAGTTAGGTATGAGTCACTTTTTGAAGGTGCTTTTCACTCTCCATTGTCTATAGAAATTAGATACTTTCTGTGACAGGAATGTGACATGATCCCAAAAGCCCAAACTCTGAGGCACATCTGCTAATATCGTTTCTTTAAAGAAGCACTACAAAAACACCAAAAGGAATTTGTATTTGAAAAGTGAAGATCTCCTAGAAAACACATTTTTTAAGCGGACAAAAATCCAGATGTGCTGGGTAAAACTGAATTAAAACAAATGGATTTGGCATCAACTTTCTCTGCCCTGCCCCTTGTTCCTTGCATGCCAAGTAATTTCCTCCAGAGTTTCACTTCATCCAGCAATTTTGATGTGAGTTTTCTATGGGTCCTTGGGAAAAGTCTGGGTTTTTTTACCCCCTTGAAAACTGCTCTTCAGAGATGTTTCCCAGTCTGGACTCCTTTTGTCTATCCAATGCTGGATTTCAAAATCTTCCTGTTTGGTCAGTATTTGGGCACTCTAGAGGAAGAAAAGTCTCCTCCTTGCCCCAAAGGTTCCACTTAACCTAGAGTGAAGGAGCCAAGAAATGTAAACCAGTATCCTTCTTCCTTGATTTCCTACTTTTCCATTTAAAACATATATACCAAGAATTAGGTAAGACAAAATGTCGCTTCTAATTTGCTTAAGCAGAATAATACTACTGCAACTCTGGATTTCTATGTTGAAGTAAACAACAAACTTTCCATGGGAAACCTGTATTGTGTGTGTGCATGTCTGGTATTTTCCTTCCAATCTGGTAATAAATCCCACAGGCTAACTTTGCAGCATGTAGGGAAAAGTATTTCATTTATTTGCTTTAAATTTGCTGCCTGGCAATTTTATTTGATGCTCTTTGAAAAGAATAAGTATATTGCGGGAAATACTGAACAAACATTCTTCATTCATCAACCCCATATTACTTGTAACTTTACATATCTTAGTTGTATCCCTGTTAAGTCACGTCTTTCCCAAACATGGTCATTGTGGTCTGCAAAATCAAAGACATGAGAAGTGAAAAGAATTAGACGAAGCCCTAAAATTTCACTTAATGCTGAAAGGCAATCATGCAGCCAAACAAAGGCAAAATTCTAATTAAATGTTACCCATAGTTATGGAAGTCTGAGGGCTTCATTTTTTCTCCAAGTGGCTTAGACCTTAATTATAAAACTTCCTCCAAAGGAAAGTAAGAAAAGTTTTACATACCACTGTTATATAAATAAGTAAGTGCTATCTACTGCAGTTGACTAAATGCCATTGTTCTTTTCCAGCATTATCCTTGCTGCCATATGTTTAGAGTCACTGGGACTGCAGTACTGTGAATACCAGCCACACAAGCTATCAATTAACTGTTTCTGAATGCCTCCGTATTCTTGCTATACATCACTGTGGCTCCTCTAACCTTTGCAAGATGTTTTCTTCAGTCTTTTTTTGAACTGCATTTTGATGCTGTTGATAACTTGAGGTCTAACAATTACAGTGGCACATTATTAATAAACGAGAGAACATATTCATGACCTTGAACCTTGTTGCACTGGGCTTTGCACGGATGCAGGTATGGATACAGAATTGTTCCCAACCACATATATTTTAAAAATGGGGACAAAATAGTTCAAAACTACAAGAGTGTGATTCTTCTCAAAAGTTTCAGATATCTCAGATACTGGCATCTGGGCTGGTGACCTTCAGCTTCTTTTACATCCAGCAAAGGGAAACAGGCACTTTCACATATCAACACATTGTATCTGATCTGACAATGCCTTGTTTCTTTTTACCTACTAAAGAACAAGTCAAAATGAGCTGTTTCACAGACACACTTGTATCTAAAGACATCTGCATCTGGTCGGATATAACCCGTACAAACAGACATACTGATCAGCAAGATGGTGATGGTCTTAATATGCTGCTAGCTAAGTAGGCTTTACAGAAAAAAGCAAAACAAAACAACACCTTAAAGTGGCTGTTTGGGTGCTTTGGGGAACTGTTCATTATCGTAAGAAGTCAGAGCAAGGTCAGAGAAAATATCAACATACTTAATGAGAAATAAGATGATAGGATCTATACGAGTCTCAGATGTGTGGGTGCGTAGGAAATGAATCTTAGAGAAGTTAGAAAGACTCTGCAAGAGCAAGGTATGACATGGAACGGGGAACTATAGACATCTCAACAGATCATATCCATTTAAGAGCAGCATGACAATACTGTACCAGTGAAAAGCAGCTGTGAAAAGTCTGAGAAACGAATCTATAAGGAAGAGAGGTTAAAAGGTTTGTGTTAGTTGTGTTCAGCTTGGCCTGATTGTTGAATTTTAAGAGACATTTAAAAGTTTTCATTTGGATATAAGGAAATACATTTGGGGTAAAGACATTTATGATAGACATACCTATTTGTCACAGACACACTGGTTGGTCTTGTGTTCATAGATAAGGCACAGCAAAAAGTGAGAAGAATCAAATCAGAAACACTGTAAAAAACGCCAGCCTTCTCTCACTAGTAATCAGGAAAGGAGAACAACAAAATCTTCCAGAGGACTTTCTGAGCAAGCAGTTTGGGAGGCAGGAAGAAAGTGGAAAGAAGAAAAGCCTCACTGAAGACAAGAAAAGGATGAATTTTCCAAAAGTATGTGCTGATTTGTGTTCAAGGCCAAGGCAGACAGAAGAAGGGAAACCAAACTGCACCTGAGGCTTGGAAGGGGGAACGGAGAGAGAATGGTCAGAGGCTGGAGGGGCAGATCAGTGTGAGCTGAGCAAGACTAAACCTGTTTGTGTGACAACGGAAATAGAGCCAGAGCATACTGAAAAGATAAGGAAAAGACTAAGAGAATGAGATGAGATGGGACTACTGGAACGACTGAGGAGTAAGAGGAACATAGAGGAATTGCCTGCATTAAGACAGGCAACAGGAAAAGGAAAGGAAGGTCAGGGTATACTGTATATTTTTGTATTTAAATATTGAATATATAATTTTCCTCTTGGGAGAAATGGAGAATTGCAGTTTAGGCAGAAAGAGATAAAAGCAGGAATAGGGAGGGGTTAGAAAAGTGAGTGACAGGTGGTGAAAAGGTAGCTGCTATTACAGGTGTAGGCACAATGGAAATAGTAATTTATCTCTGGAAGTGACAGAGACAAGAGATTGTCTGAGCTGAGATACAGAACAAAGAAAGTAACCATTTTTAAAGGTCATCTTGTAATTTTTGCCATGGTACCTTGAGGCAGATGAAATGCATTTGTAATTTGATAATTCAAAATGACACTAAAAGTGCAATCCTAATTTACAGTTCATTGGAGCACCAAAGGAAACATCAGCAAAACTGTATTACTATTTTTTAAAGTGGCAAAAATATGGTCACAAAACTTCCATTAACTGAGATTTAGGCTAGACTGGTACTTTGAACTTCCTAATTATAGTTTTTTAGAGACTCAGGGCTAAAATCTAAACAGATACACCACTTATTTCTGTGACTGAAGAAAGTATACCCAGTACTTACAAAAACACTTATGTACTTTAATAGTATAAACTGTTGTTAAAAACGTTTTTCATTTCAAAAGCCTCTTCAGAAAAATCTTCAAATCCTGGCATCCCAAAAAAGCAGAAATTTCTGGCATTTCACTTCAGCAAAGTGTTAAAGAGCAGAGCTATACAGGTCTGTTTAATGCATATCTGTAAGGTATTTCACCCTATGCAATACCAGTTAGAGTGGTTAAAGCATACTGGGGATTTTTGATGTAGTTGACTTTTGTCACTAAGAAAGCCAAAGTCAAAACCAAAACTATTTTAAGAGTGCTGGTTTCAGCATAACCATCTTGGGTCTCAGCTGGCAAAAAGCTCTTTGGAAGCAGGTTGAGACACTCACTGTACAAGAAAAGCAGATTTAAGTCCCTCTTCTGTCTGATTTAGAGGGGTAATTCTGGGTGACTAATGGATGCTTTTGGCTGAGTACCCTCCAGCAGTTCCTGAAAGGCTTGGTTGTTTTTATTCAAGCTAGGAACATTTCTGAATTTCAAAGTGTTCAAAACAGTTTGGAAATAACTAGCTACTACCTGTTAGTCCACATATGGAAGTATCAGGCTTATTTATTTTTTCATTTACAAGTAATACCTTAGAGATTTGTATTTTAACTTCTAAGGATTAAAATTCTTTTTCTTTTTCATACCAAGCTTCAAGACTTATGTAGATTCCTTAATTAGAAGATAGAAATGCAGATGTAATTAGTTCAGAACCATTCTTAGAAAAAAACATGAAAAAGAAGTACAAATCTCACAATCTAAACAAAATCTTCTTCCTTTCAAAAAAGTATGTTCACAGCTTTCATTCTGGTCAGCAACTTTAGACAGCTGGAGCCCACAGCTAAGGAAAAAATACATTCCTATAATTGTATAAATTAGAGCAAGAATGATTGTAATTGCCCATATTCACTGCCAAGATGTTTCTACAGGTTTAAATTAGAAGACTTTTTACAGGCTTAGGAGGGCAAATTGTTGCCATTTAGGAAAACAATAATTATTAAGTTTTGGACATTGCACAAGAAAATAAAGTTTCTTTTAAACAAACAGCATTTTATTTCTGTAAGTATAACATGATTTGGCAAGACAAGCACACAGAACCCATCAATTACCTGGTATGGGAAAAATATAGTTTTTGAATAATCTCTGAGCAACATCTGCGTTGAACATACCTGTGTGTTACCTAAAAGGCTAAGAATCTAAAGGTTGACATGATTTATGCCAGTTAATGATGACTCTTTAAAAATGCTTTCTTACTTATCATGATTTATTCAGGGTCTGAGGGTGCTGCAGGAAGAAGGAAGGGCATCATTATTTCTATTTTACAGCTAAGAAAGCAAAAGAAAGCAGAAGCATTGCAACAAGTCCACCTTCCAGAAGACATTAGTGTGGGATTTATGACAGAAAATCCTGCTCTTGCTTCTCCAGCTAACTCTGTCTTCAAAACAGTTAGATTTTACTGGAGCTGAATAACTGCTGAGTAGTGCTTTCAGAACTATGCACAAAAAAACCGCAGTTCCTGATTTGATTCAGCTGCATTCCTGCCCTTGTTTTGTTAGTCTTGTTTGAATCTATTTTCTCTGCATATGAATGTTGGTGAAGACAACTGATATAGAGGGGTACACATATTCATGGAGGAATAGGAGTTTGAAAAAGTGTACTCATCTTCTGTTTATTACTCATGAATCACTATTCATCATTCACTTTTTTCTCTATTCATAAAGTTTCAGGCACCCAATCAGGAGCAGAGAAGGAGATGAATAATGGAAATACATACTTCATGGATAATACTCCTGCTGTAATTTGTACAGCAAATGATCTGATGAACATTTATAAATAACTGAAACACAGTATTAGGGGTGACAAAAGAAAACGTGTCCTCAAGCAGGGAGGCAGAGAAATGAACTTGATTATATCTAGAGCTCCAAACGAGTATCTAGAATAGATAACAATCTCCTCTGATATAACCTGATATAGAATCATAGAATAGTTAGGGTTGGAAAGGACCTTGAGATTATCTAGTTCCAACCCCCCTGCCATGGGCAGGGACATCTCACACTAAACCATGCCACCCAAGGCCTCATCCAACCTCGCCTCGAACACCGCCAAGCATGGAGCATTCACAACCTCCCTGGGCAACCCATTCCAGTGCCTCAACACCCTCTCAGGAAAGAATTTCTTCCTTAGATCCAATCTAAACTTCCCCTGTTTAAGTTTGAACCCGTTACCCCTTGTCCTGTCACTACAGTCCCTGATGAATAGTCCCTCCCCGGCATCCTTGTAGGCCCCCTTCAGATACTGGAAGGCTGCTATGAGGTCTCCACGCAGCCTTCTCTTCTCCACACTGAGCAGCCCCAACTTTCTCAGCCTGTCTCCATACGGGAGGTGCTCCAGTCCCCTCATCATCCTCGTGGCCCTCCTCTGGACTTGTTCCAACAGTTCCATGTCCTTTTCATGTTGAGGACACCAGAACTGCACACAATACTCCAAGTGAGGTCTCCTGAGAGCAGAGTAGAGGGGCAGGATCACCTCCTTCGACCTGCTGGTCACGCTCCTCTTGATGCAGCCCAGGATACGGTTGGCTTTCTGGGCTGCAAGCGCACCCTGAAGCCAGCTCATGTTCATTTTTTCATCGATCAGCACCCCCAAGTCCTTCTCCGCAGGGCTGCTCTGAATCTCTTCTCTGCCCAACCTGTAGCTGTGCCTGGGATTGCTCTGACCCAGGTGTAGGACCTTGCACTTGGCATGGTTAAACTTCATAAGGTTGGCATCAGCCCACCTCACAAGCGTGTCGAGGTCCCTCTGGATGGCATCCCTTCCCTCCGGCATATCAACCGAACCACACAGCTTGGTGTCATCGGCAAACTTGCTGAGGTCTCGAACCAGATCCTCTCCTACAGTGGGCCTAGGGTCTTCATTCTCACAGTCCCTGCGTTCGCCTTCCAAGACGTGGGTGGTGCCGTCAGAGCCTTTGCCAGTGAAGACTGAGGCAAAGAAGTCATTAAGAACCTCAGCCTTCTCCAAATCCTGGGTAGCCAGTTCTCCCAATATCTTCCGGAGGGGGCCTACGTTGTCCCTAGTCTGTCTTTTACTTGCTACGTACCTATAGAATCCCTTCCAGTTATCCTTAATATCCCTAGGCAAGTTCAATTCTAACTGGGCCTTAGCCTTCTTCACCTGGTCCCTAGCTTCCCGGACAACATTAATGTATTCTTCCCAGGCTGCCTGTCCCTGCTTCTACCTTTCATAAGCCTCTTTTTTCCTTTGAATTTTCCTGAGCAGCTCCTTATCCATTCAAGGAGGTCTCCTGGCCCTCCTGCTGCACTTTTATTGTAGGAAGATGGAAGGTCATGAAGCTACGAAAACCAATCTGTCTTATGAAGATGCAGGTCTATCTTCTTAACAGAGATCTCTGGGGAAAGATGGACCAGTATCCACAACTGGATTGAGGGTAATCTGGTCCCAGGTCTAACAAGACCAGTGAAAACTTCTTGTTTGCTAAGTAAGCAATTCCTGTAAGATTGTCATTCTAGGGACAGGAACTTTATATCACATCCTGTAATCAAGGGGATTACTTTCTGTGCTGTGTGTTCTATTCCTAGCTGGCCGAGAAAAGGCCACTCCCAGCTGCCGTATTTGCTTGGAGACATTCAATACTGCACCAAAGGCTCACAACTTTCGGAGAGCAGTGTATACATAAATCTTTTCCCTGCACTATAGGTTAAACGGCCTTGTGGAAACATTAAGGAGCCCACCCCCACAAAAAAGACAGAAAAGGACAATGTCCTTAGCAGTAGCTTGCTGCGTAAGGCAGAGGCTTGACTCCTTCAGTCACACGAATAGCACACTGAAGATGAAAAGTCATCATTTCTGCCAAAAGTCTCCTCTGTGGTGCTGTCAAAGTGGTCCAGATCCACATTGCAGACTGGCTGCTTTCTTATCACATGCTATTATTAACATGCACAATTTTAGCTGTTCTACAGCCCCTAGTTATTTCTTACTCCTGCAATACAGTATTCAGGTCAACATCAGGATGAAACACTTTAAGCAATCCTACCAGGTTTTTGACCCACTTTAACAGAAAAGATGTAGGTATCCTGAAGTGAATATATAGGCACTGTGGGACTCTGCAATTTACAGTCCAACATTTTAGTATCAACCACAGCTAGTTTGATAGTACTTAGAAGGCCAGGTTAAAACCTGGAGCCCTTCACTTCTGCATCCCCTTCACTCCATCTTACATGCCTGGTAATCTCCCCCATCTATGCCTGGATACATGGAGAGCAAGAAAAAGAATAGCCAGTCCACTTACAGCTGTACCTATTTTTAGGAATTTACCTTCTTTCCTAATATATGAGGAAGAACTGATCCCGAAGTGACTGGCAAAAAGGAGAAAATGAGGAAGAGTACAAGAAAGCAGGATAGGGGCAAGAGAGAATCAAACTTCAGTTTGAGGCCAAAAGGTGATGTAGGAAGAGGGAGGCAACTTCTCAGTGTGTTCCACACAGCTGTGCCACAGCAGGTCATGCTGTGACTGAGGCAGCTTGCAGGGAGCCCTGGGGTTGCAGCAAGGTGAGAGGATTGGCAGACGGGATGTGCTTTCAACCCTTGACCCCATGTTGGGACTTGGTCAGAGAATCAGCAAGGAGGAATAAGTGCAAGCAGAGGAAGGAAAGCAGGTGCAAATAGAGATAGAAGGCAAGAGGCTGAAGTTCAGTTCATGGCTGGGGTGTGAGGAGGCGTCAGGAGAAAGAGAAGAAACCCAAATCCAGCGGGAGAAAGTGGAGGTATGTATTTGGAAGCCTTTAGAACCTAGGAGGAATCAGAGATGAAAAATTATGTCAGATGGGATGGTGTATACTGGTTTACCACTTTATGGAAGTTGCAAGAAACTCATGCAGCCTAATGTGTGAGGTTCAGCAAACCCCTGGAAAGGTTTCAAGCATAACTGTCATGGTTTAATCCCAGTAGGCAGCTAAGCACCACACACCGTTGGCGCACTCCCCCACAGAGTGAACGGAGGAAAGAATCAGAAGGGTAAAAGTGAAAAAACTCATGAGTTGTGATAAAGACAGTTTAATAATGAAGGAATGGAGGAAAGGGGGAGAGGAGCAAAAGAAAAAAAAGAAAGCAACAAAGATAAAGAAAACCATCCCAAGCCCCCAAAAATCAAGCAATGCAGAAAACCCCCAGTTGCCCACCAATGTCCAGCCAGTCCCTGAGCAATGGCAGTCCTAGCCAACCTTCCTTTCCCACCTTGTTTTATTACTGAGGTAATAAAGGATGGTCAGCTGGGATCAGCTGTCCTGGCTGCGTCCCCTCTCAACTCTTTTTGCACTACCAGCCTGCTCACTGGTGGGGTGGAGAAGCAGAAAAGGCCTTGATGCTGTGCAAGCACTGCTCAGCAATAGCAAAAACACCTCTATGTTATCAAAACTGTTTTCATCACAAATCCAAAAAAAGTAATTCAGATTGTTGCTTTGTCTGTAAGATTTTTAGGAGCTGCAGCAAGCTGAATTTTGGTCTATGTTTCCAGTTCCATCCACCTGGGAGATCTCCATTACAGCTACCCAAGGAAACCAATAATGACTTAATGACATCAGGATACTTCCCAGTGAGAAAGGCTGCTGGTGAGGGGGGACCAGTGTTAGAGGCAGATGAAGGAATGAGGTTATTGAGCAGCAGCCAGGGATGTTTGTTTGTTCTAGCTGGCAAACTTCATGCAAGAATCATGATTAAAAATGCTTGACATTTTAAAATATTTTCTTCTTTTTTGGGTTTTTTGTTTGTTTGGGGGTTGGTTTTTTTTTTTAGGTTGTTTGGCATTGGTCAGAAAATCAGCTGGCAACCTTCTCTGAGAGGTTAATTAGAGGAGACTACTCAGGAACACTATCCAGGTGCATGCACACGCTGCCTGGTGGGAAGCTAACAGATGTATAAGAAGCTCAGAAACCTCTGTTTTTCTAACTGAGGAGTCTTTTTCTCTGCAGGACTCAAGTTCAGGCAGAGGTCGGACCTTTGTTTCCTCTCAGTGAAGATCAAAGTCTGCCAAAACTGAGTAATGCTTAAAGTGGGAATCAGAGCTTTGGCTTATGGCTATAGAAACTGGAGAGGTTTTGCAGCTCTCCTCCGTGCAATGTTATTGATTTAGAGAGTAAGAGATTACTGCTTCTATGGTTTAAACTTCATTCTGTTCTCTGATGTTTGAAATTGGTTTGCCTTTTAAGCTATGCTAGCACTTGACATGTAATACAAAATGATTTTGTTGTTGCTAGTAAACAAAAGTTTGACCACAGCAGAGAATGTGAATTTGAAGCACAAATCTATAGCATTATTTATCAGTTCTTGAATTTGTTTTGACTGCACAGTAGGGAGATGGCTCCAAAACCATCTTAGTCATTTGTTGCAAAAGGACTGAAAAAGAGCCATTCTTCTGCCTGAAAATTTGTGTGGGCTTTGAATCAGGCGTCTTTTGCTCAGTCAGGGAATGCCAAACAGCAGTGTGAAATATGATTTACCTCCACAGTCAGAAGAAGACAATGGTGAGTAGAGCCCACATGGACTCAGTACTTTCTACCAGTGCCTTCTAATCTCTTTTTCTCTCCCTCCATAGTCAGCTACTGCCACTAATATAACCGAAAACCCACCTTGGGAACAGAATGACAATTAGAAGCCCTCAATCTGACACTCATTCGTTTGCCTTAGCAGATCTTGCTGACTCCCTAAAACAAAGTTCCTGGAGATCCTTGTGCTAACTAGCCTTTGGCATGTTGATTCATGTATAAATAAAGGGGAAAAAAAGCAGGCTTTGAGGAGCAAGAGGTGCCATGAACTTGCAGTAACTGCACTAGCAATTCATGTGGCCACTGAAACACAGTGCTAACTCCAAGGAAATCTATAGCCTTCTGCTTGCTGAAAACTCTGGCATGAGAAGGGAAACTTGGACTTCCACACGGAATAACCCAATCAATCTGAATAATCAAGAAACAATGCATGAGAGAGACACCTGAGGCAACGAAGAAAACTTTTACCCACTCTCTCCTTAAAAGATCAAGATTGCATTGATTTATTTACTTGCATTCAGTAGTGACACAAGTTAATTAAAGGAGTTCTGTAAATTCCCCCATGAAATACTTCAGTGGTTCATGATACTACGTATGATTTCTACTGGAAATAATGACTTGTAGATGCAGTAATTCCCAAACATATGTCTTTACTGCAGTCTGTCTCATTAGCCACTGGTACTCATGGCATTGTAGGCCACTACAGGGCCCATGATTTTGTCATCTCTATATAATTCCTTTAGTATTTTTGTTTCTTATTTAAAACAGAAGCTAAGTGAAACCTTGATAAGATGTAATCAAGTGCCTTTGAAGTTATCCCATCACTTTTCATCTCTTTGCAGGACTATCTGGAGATAATACAGACCTATAGGCACACCCATGCTCAATCATTCATAGCTCCATCAACTCCACTTGAAGAAACTGGCTGCAGGCTCCCCTGAGTACTCCTACAAGTGGTTGTGAGAAGTTTTCTCTTTCCTGTAGAGCCACAAAGTGTCTACCAATTTTTGAAGGAGGTAAGGTAACTGCCTCGTCAAAACCTTTGCCTCAGTGAAATTCTTCATTGTGCTCTTCGTGCAGGATGCCTACCCTGACCATGAGCTTTTCTTCCTCCCCTGCATTTACCTACCTGGAAAAACTATGTGGTGTAATGGTTTTCTAGCTTAGCCTCTTCTAGACTCATTAGTCCAAGATCTTTGGTAAAGAAAATTCCTATGAAAAATCCTATTTTTAAATAGAAGTGAATTAGCTTCTAAGGAAGCTTCTAGACACCATGTTGTATTTTTTCCATCCTCCTTAAGTCCTATGCAATAATACCTTGAAATAGTTCCCTGTTTCACCTGCTTCATTGTAGCTGCATGTTTCATGATAGCCACGCTGGGCTGGCTGGTGGCTCACCAACACAACAAAACCAACTAAAACATCCTCCTCTTCCCCTCTTCTTTTACATTCATCTGATTAACTTCTTAGAAGTTTTGTGTTTCTGGCTCCATGGTGTTGTGTTACGCAATCAAAAAGAGTTATAAATAGTAAATAAAAATTGGGTAAAGATCTATTTTTCCTGTTGCTCAAAAGAATTATTCAAAAATTCATTTTCCTTGGGGTAAAAAGATCCTACTAAATCTCAATATCTGAGTTTGTAAAGAAACCTGAAGCCAGACAAATGTTATTAATCTCCGTCAATATTTTTATCACAGATTATACTACAAAATTGCTGCACATCAATTCTCTATTCATCCCCGCACTTCCTCTTTATACAGCTCTATTTGTGCCAAGTACAAAACATCTAGAGGACTATAGAGCCTGTGCTCTGAGACTGGTGTGATTACTCTAGATTGATCTAGACACACAGTATTTGGAGTTGTAGTTTTAGCAGTTACAAATGCTGTTGCAATTTACAAAAATTTGGTTGCTACCTTTTTTTTTTTTTCATCTGGGCTCTCATTTCCCCATATATCCTTTGTATTTCCTTGCTGTGATAAGAAACTCCACTAACAAGAGTGAAGACTTTGATCCCTGCTGGGCTGCTAGCTGAACATGAATACACAAGCAATATTGAAAGAAAAGACACCATGAAAAGTGTAAATAAAGCATGGTGGAAAAGCCCAGCTCTCTCATTTTTTGTGCTCTATATCTGTGGCTACAGTTATTTCCCTGGGGACCAAGATAGTGAAGGAATGCAAGCTTCATAATTTATTTTCTATCCAGGGAGACCACATGAGAATGAGAAGAGCAGATGACCATCTCTGTAAGTCAGAAATGAGACCTGTGGTATTCGAAGGGGTGAGGAAAAAAAACAGCAAGGAAAACAGGACAAATTGATTCCTTTAAAAGCTCTTTTAAACAACTGAGAGACACTATTTTAAATGATGAGGTTTATTTAGAAATAGATTACATTGTACACAGCGAATGTACAAGAAGAAGAGATACATAAGCTCCCAACTCTGCCTTCCATTATTCCTCTGAGGTCTGAAATTATATTTATAAATTACTTTCACTTTCTGGCTTCATAAACTCAGTGGTTTGGCACATACATATAAGGGACATTTCTAAATATTTGCATAAAACCTGCTGAGAATGTGAGTTACCTGAACCTGTACAAGGGCATTCGGAGCTATGCAGGGGACATGGATATTGCAAGGCTGACATGTAGACTTGAACTGCTTGAACAGGTCTTGTGAAAGTGGGAGCTAACTCCCCATCTTCTGAAGAAACAAGGAAATGTAGTCTTTCCTTGTAAGTCTATAAGGAAGAAATTTTTGGTATTGTACCTAAGCACATCCATTCTCCTGTAACCATCCTCTACCAGAAACCTGTCTAACAAACAGTGAGATTAAACTTAGATTTTTAGGGGCAAAGAAAGGACCTGAACCTGAATAAAGGAAACGACACTGCACTTTTCCTACCTGCTGTAAATGAAACACTTGCTGGGCTTTTGCATAAATGCTAGCCTGTCCTCATTCCTCCATCTCATGGAAAACAAAAGCTACCACTTTGTTTTGTGAAGAATCCAATATTTTGTACACACATGTGCGTGTGTATGCATGCATGTGCATATGCGTGACACTGAGAAATCCTACTGAATCCAGCCCCTCAGAGGGACTTGCCATAAGGAATTCATTGCTTATAGATCCTTTCAGCTTCCAGCATAGTGATGGTTGGTATCAGCATATGGTAGAAACATGATTTGCAGCACAGAAAATTGCAAAATTATTAAATGCTAGTAATATCATACAAGTGTGATATTAGTGCCCACTATGTGCTGTTCTGTACGGGCTACCCTAGCCCTGATCTGCGCTGGTTGGCCACCTTGCGCATGTTCACCTCCATGGTCCCCATGGAGTTGCCTTTCACCAGCTAGGGTCAAACAATGTTTTCGCTGCCTCTGCACTCACTTTTATGTTCCAGCTCTTGAACTGGGAAGCAGGGTGGAATGCTGTATGATGCAATCAGTGAGGGTCAGTCACCAAGGAGAAGTCTTATTCTGGGAAAGTTGTTTACATGCGCTCCAGGAGATGTAGTCTCTTTGCGCCAGGTCAGACCATCTGGATAGTGAAGAAGTCAGCAAGGCGAGATAGATCCTTGCTTTCAGCCACCATGAATCCCACTAAGCGCTTAGATGTAATAACATTGGGTTTCTTGATAGTACCTTTGGTACTGCAAAAGATTCAGCTGTTTGTGTCTGTTTATGTGCAGTCAGAACTGAGTCCTGAGCTGTGATGCTTCTTGATCAGCTCTGGTTAAGCACAAAGTGGAACTTCATCTTCTCTGGGGTTTATACAACTCCAAAGTAAATGAGTTCCCAGAATCTCAGCATCAGACTTTGCTGCCTAAAGTGCACCAGAGTCCTAATCTAGATCATAAGTCTGTTTTGATTGCAGTCTTAATGGAGCTCAAGTGTCATAGTGTCTTACTTGATTTTTCGTTACTGATGACTGGCAACTCTCACTTTGCATACACTTTCTATAAGAGATGTAAGTGCTTTGAATAAAACAATAAAAACCTTTTCCTCCTCACCTTTCTTTGAACCTGTCTATTTTTATCACTTGTAGCTCTTGTCTTCCCTCACTTCTCTGATCTAAGCTGTGCAATCTATCATCTCATTTTGTGTGGGTGTCACACCAGACACACACCATGTTCCAGTCAAGGCATTTATTAATCTTTGATTCCTCTTCTGGTTTCACGTTTTTCTCTCTAGAAATTGCTATTTTTAATTTTTCTTTTTTTTTTTTTTTTTTGGAGAGGATGTCACTTTCAGTGTTAAGGAGCCCTCAACACTGCCCGTATCCCTCAAAATCAGGAAGAGATTTAATCTTCAAAGGAGATCTATTCTGGCCCATAAGAAAAGTCTGTGATAGAAACAGTTGTCAGATCCCCTGCAAAGCTGAGCAGGCAGGGGCTTAAAAACAAAACCATCCTCTCTCACTGGGTATAAGATTTATCTTCCTTAAGAGCTCTTTATTCATTCACTTTCCCTTGTTCAGAATCCCAGATAATATTGTCTGGCAGAAATTCAGCATGTGGTGTCCTACTGTCACTTGTAATTTTCTGGTTACAGCATAATCTTCCCTAGTTCCTAGTTCCTAGTTCCAGCTGCCCTTTCCACAGTTTCTTAAGTCTTCCCTTGAAACCAGCTGATGTTAGGGACAGACTATTGGACTAACTGTTCCGGCAGAGTATGAAAACTGGGCCTCTTCTTTTAACAGCACAGCCACTTGTTGATGCCCTCTCCAGGGGATTTGGATTCATGTTCAATCCCAAATCCCTAACATTTGGCAACTGGATTGATCTAGTAAGCAGGATTTTGCAGTAGGGGTTTGGGTCTGACATTAGTTAACCAATATTTTTGTTAAAGACTTAGATGGTGACATAAGGAGCTCATAATAGCAAAGTCTCCAAACGGCTTTGATAAAAAAAAAAAAAAAAAGCCCTGGAATAAACAGGATACAGTTTAATAGGGTAAGTAAAACACATGTAGGCACAATCAGATGTGTGCTTAAAGGAGAAAAAATGAGCTGGACTGCAGGTCTGCAGAAAGAGACAGCAAATTGCAGCCAGAGCAAATGCAAAAACAAAGAAGTATGTTGGACAGGTGAAGTAGTTCTTTCATTATTCTCCTATTTTTGATAACTTATCTTGAGCATTATGTCCTGTCTTACATGCTGCATCTCAGGAAAGGTATGGTCTAGCTGGAAAAAGTCTGAGGAAATCAACGTGAATGTTCAGTAGTCAAGGTAACACAGCCTATGTGGGAAAAACAAGCAGATCTGGGGTGTTTCTTTTAGGTTGACAGGGATCACCATTTCCAAGGTCCATGTGACTAGTCCTTCCTCCTACTCTGACTATACTAGTCTTCAGGCTTAAATGCTGACTCCAAGCCATTCCTTCCTGAATTCAAATCGTTTATCCAATTTACTTGGTAATCTTTCGTATTTTCTCTGAAAAGCATTTCAGAATGCTTGGAATGGTAATTCAGCAGGCAAGAAAACTTTCATTTTACTCACATTTGGATGATATCTATCACAACCCCAAATTGTAATATTTCTTAACAACATTGCAAGCTCCTTGCAGGAGTGAACCTTCTGGCATTTGTCCATTTTCAATCATCCAAACAGACTTTGGTATTTTAATTAATGAATAAAGATACAGGATAACTTTCACCTGTTTGCCCTCAGCATATCTCTTTTATATTTCTGGAAATTTTATGGTATTAATTTTTGATTTTCAGATGTAATAAAGCCCAGGGACATGAGTATTAGCATAAGCTTATGAGGCCTAACATTTTATTACTCACACAAAGCTTTTCTGGATGAGATTTGTAAAAACAAGGTCTGTTCTCTCATAAGTTAAAGGGTTGGTAGCACGTTGAGTGAGGCTGGAGATACCTGAGATATTGTTTCAATTTCTATAACCTTGGAAACACTTCCTCCCCTACCCCCCACGGAAAAGTCTGATTAAAAGAGACCTTGGCTAAGCTCAAAACAATCTCAGAAAAGCTATAAATCTTTATTAAATTCTTTGCTAAAACTCAGCTGAGGAGGAATGGAGACACACTTTGTTCTGGGTATGTTTTTGCTACAAAGTTCTCAGGGGCCTATAATAAGCACAGAGCTCATCTGTTGCTAATGATTTGGAGGAAGGACTCTTCCACATTGAAGGATGATATTAAGGGCACTGTGCTACAGTAGTAGCATTTTACTTCATCTGCAACTTAGCTGAGGCCTGACATTTGATATGTATGTAAAACACCACTTACATATGGTGCTGTAGCTGATGGCTCCTGAGCTGCATTCAGCCTACGGGATGCGTCCATCTGGCCTGCAGCCTTGGAGCTGAGAAATTGCATCCATGTGGGAGCAGCGATCGGGGATGAAGAAAAGCTGCTAGGTAGGTTTTGGAGGGCCAAACACCGGAGAGCTTGGGGAACTGCTGCCACCTTCATTTGGTCTACGAATATGGTCAAAACCAAAGTCCCCGCCCACTATTAAAAGGGTCTATCTTGTGTTCGATGATGGAGGAGGTGGAGAAGCTGGGTAGGGAAGGGCTTCTCAGGCACTGTGGACCTCTCCCTCCCTCTAGTGGTTTGCCTACGTATAGAAATTTTTGTAAATCATCTGCTGCATTTGTGCTAAACGACTTGACCTGGAGGTTCAAGTATTTGCAGGTTCAATTTTGCATTTTTAAAGTATAGGTCTAGGATTAAATACCTACTGTGAGCTTCACCACCACGAGAAGTCCTCAAAGTGTCGAGTTGAGAAACTGTGGCCCCTGAGGGACCTGGAATCTCCTGGGCAGCCTTAGTGTGAATTCCGTACTAATACAGTGCACCCTCTTAATCCTCTGTATTGACAAAGCAGCATTATGGATTGCTAAGAGTTAGAGGCTCTTGTGCTTTTGGATGTTGTGGCTGTTTTTATAAGATTGAGGGATTTTGAGACATAAATCCCTGCTGACATCTAACAAGATTGTTAAAAAAACTACTAAAATCCATAAATCACAATTTCTATGATATATTTATTATAGAGACTAGGGTAATTATGGTCTCAAGAGTTTCAGTCTTCACAAAAGAATGATGCAATCAAGGAAAAAATTCTACAGTATAGAAACCCAGACCCAGAGGGAGAGAGAGGGCTTCTAATGTGAGATGTTACAGATTTGTTTGACTTCACAGCTTGGTTTATATGCTGCATCTGTCGAGGTATTTGCACTTGGCAAGTGGATTGCTCTTTTGTCTTTTGTCTTCAAGGTCAATGACTTCAAAGCTGGATTTGGAAATATTAGAGAGAGGAAAAAGAGTTTGAAGTGGGAAAAAAAAAAAAAAAGAAGAGTTGGGAAAGATAGGGCAGGGTGGAAATGAGCTGAAATGCCAGTTTCAAAAACATCCAGTGTGCATGTCCATTTCATTTCAACTGAGAGAGCACGGTGAGTGTGGGCACCTTGCAGAAGACAGTACTCAGAGTTGCTGTGTGAATGATGGGGTGTTACCATGAAAGAGCAGGCATGTGCAGGACCTGGTCTTCCCGCTGATGGGAAATGCTATATTCTTGAGAATGAAATTCTCCTCAGCAGAAGTCAACAACAGCTTGCTCTTGTTGAATTTAGTGTACCAGAATTACATCCTGCTGCTGAACCTCATGTTGTGTTGCACTGGTAAATGTGTGTTCCCTCTCCTCTAACTCATGTGGCTGTGGGAAAAGAGGTCTTTTTTGGTAGTCCTTGGCTGGTATTATGCCCCCAGCCAGCTGCAGCTGCAGTGGTTTCTGAAGGCAAACTTGAAACCTGTCATCTCCTCCTCTACTAGCTCCTTTTTAAGAAGAACTGCTTACTCTTCACAAAGAAATATAAATAAAAATATGGCCACTGCTTTGCAATGGTGACTGCAATGCTTCAGCTGAAATGTTAGCACATTGGGGAAATGTGACAGATTCTGTGAGTCAGGGCCTTGAGACAAACACTGAAAGTAACACTGAAAAGTTATGTCCAATTCTAAATCTCTTTGAGCATAAACTGAACCAATGAAGAAGTGTTGCATCAAAACACTACAAAGAAAACAAAGTGCTGTAATGTTTCAAGTACAGGAGAGTAAAAGCAGGCAAACAGCTTGATTAAATCTGATGGATACCATTACTTTTGTTCCAGCAGCAGAAAGCACAATTCAGATGGTGCTTTCATCTCTCTTTTACCTCCTTGTAAAGGTCCAAAAATAATCCCAGAGAGTGAGAAGCACAATGTGTTTTTTCCTGCTGCCAGGCTGGGTAGGCTGAATCACAAACCTGCATGACTGTCTTCCTCTTTGATGAAGAGTGATGCTATTAGTCCTGCAATACAGAAGGGAAATTGAGGCATATGGGAGACCACAACTGGTCCAACATCACTGAGAAAGCAGGTTCTTTTGTGTCCTAGGCTCATATTTTAGCTACTTTGTCCTCCTTTCAGCCCAGCTGTATTATAAATGCTTCTTTTGATGCATTTCAAATATTTTTTCCAGGAAGCAGATATTTGTTTGTTCTACCCAAAGTATGAAATGTGTTCAGTGTTACCATGTAGTAACTGACAATCAGATGTGAATGGGAACTTAAGTTCCAATCTAGATAATTTCTTTGTCTCCTAAATTTTAGAAACACATTTGCCACTTCAAGTCAAATGAAAGAGTCTTAAATCGAATATACTGCATGCTGCAGCTGTTATCAAATAGTTGGAGAATATAAGAAACAGAACAAATACGGACTGATCCTTTCCTGATTTATTCTCCCCTTATTCAGCACTAGTGCTTAGTCATTTAAAAACTTCCGTGGTAAAATAAATTAAACACATGCCATTTACACGATATCAAAACTGATATCAGATCAGTGATTTTTGCATTTGCATTTATTTTAAGGTACTAATTGCCTGACAACAGAGGTCTGTTTTCTGCATCTGTAAAATGTCATATAACATTAAAAAGCAATATCTGGTATTTATTGGAAACATTTCACAGTTAGTATTTGCATGCTGCTTTCATTTCAGTCTTTATTTCCCTCCAGTATCCAAAGTTTAAAGTTGAATTTTGCACTCCTCAATATAAATTCAAGAATGCAGAGTTCATCCTGAAGCCAAAATGCTCAGAAATTTCCTGTATCAAAAAGGCTGATGTTTCCTGTCATATTCAGACACCCAAATTGTTCACTGTTCAGTCTCTGGAAGCACTAAAGCCTTATATTTATCTGTAGGTCAGGAAGCTGCAAATCTAACTGTGCCCAGGTTGAAATGCCTCTTTTTAAAGTAGGAGGTGATTCAGACTAATTTGTCCTTGGCCTCTTAAGAGCTCAGACTACCACTTGAATCCAATTATATGCTATGTCTTTGTGCTACTGACCTACAATTTACAGGGAGTTGAACTCAGAACATCTTGTCTGCTTCCCAAAAGGATTTTGGGGTAATGATTTTGAATGTTTAGTGTGACATGAATCCAATGATTTGATCTTCAGTATTTTTGATTTATGAGCAATATGAGGCAGGAGTAGAGAGAAAGCCCTATTGTAAAGATATTTTGAAGTATGACAATTTTACATCTTCAGTGGTGATTAGGATCTGCATTACAAAATAGATGGTGTATGCATCTAATGTTTCCTGTGCAGTTCCACTTTTTGCCTGGGAGGTTAATTTTTCAACTTACCTATATATGCTTTATTAATGGAGATTATTAGTCTTCAGTAATCAAAGGTTCAATATAGAAGTTTAAAATATGTCAAAACAGGATGCTTTTAAACCCAGAAACCTTTGTATCAAACATGAAATTGGCAAAAGGAAAACACAGGCAAAGTAGAAAAGATGCGCTCTGCTCCATGAAACATGCTTTGCATGGAGCCTTTTTCACAGCTAGCCGTGAGATCCTTGGCTACACACTGGAGAAGAAACTTCCATAAGGTGGCATGAATGGAGCCTTGCCTTTGACTCAGTTCTGATAGTGCTTTGGGGCAAATCCAGTTGCAAAGTGTAGTCATTTCCCAAGGCAGAGGCTAGAATAGCGAATGGGAACAGTCCAGGTGGTGCATTTTCTGCAGATTTCAGCAAGCAGCATAGCCTGAGGGCAGGCAGGGAATGCACCTTACCCTGCTATAAATGTCCCTTAGCAGAGTTGGTTGTAATCAATCTTCTTGCTGTTAAATCTCTCTCCTGGTAGTCTAGTCCCACCAGTTTCCTGAAATCCACTTTGGCAGTTTTACAAATCCTGGAGGCATGCAAAGTCACACTGTTACCAATGTCAGCCCTGAACTGAATCAACATTTTGACTGTTTTTAAAAAAGGATTAGAAGATTTCCTCTTTGTGTTGCTCAGCTTTTGTATTTGATGTGGATGTCTGAAAAGGAATGAAACATGAATGATGCCAATATGAATTTCCTTAATAAATACTGAAAATGTTGAGCTTCTGTTGGTTCAATATATTATTTGAATTTATTTGAAATTTATTTGAATCTTAGAATATTCCCTGAGTTTGAAAAAACACCGGGAAAACTGCTTCTCTTTGCTCTTCTTCAAGGTTAGTTAGTAAGGAGAAATGTGCAAGATATGAAACAATCAGTGTAGCAGCACCCTCACAATTATTAATGGGAAATAAACATGGATTACAGATGTGCTGTCTCACCACAAAATAAAGTGGGTGAATTATAAATTGTCAGTTATCACTTTGAAATACCAGTCCTCACAGAGCATCTGAACTGGATTTATTTTGAAGGAATGATCTGGAGCAGAAGGTTTTACAGCTTGCTGTTGTTCTCCTTGAAAGCACTGAGACAAAACAGTGCATGCTATAAATCACATGCTGTATACCAAACATTGTTTACGTGTTTTCAAGTGAGTTGCTAAACTAGTACAAAAGAGACAAAATTCCTGTTGGTTCTTGATAGAGATACTTTAGAAATTATATTCTAGTATCTCTTAGGGGAGTATATTCATAAATCAATTTGTGGTTAAATCCCTACAGAGAATGTATTTCTTCTAAGAAGAACCTTATGTCTTATGTCTTATGTCTATGTCTTTGTGTTTGAAGACAAATGTAATTGATTTTACAAGACTGATCTTTTGATCAGACTAGTTTATTGGATTAGCTCTTTATCATCACCAGGATTTATTTGTTTTCCATGATGTATTTCTTTAGATATTTTTTCAAGGGTTTTTGTACACTGCATGATGTCTCTTAAAAGATTAGAACTTCCAATTATTTTTTAGAGGGAAAATTTTCATACACAACATGAAAAGCTGGTTAAGGTTCACTGAGAACCAAATATCATCATGCCTCTCATGAGGCATGGAGCAGTCAGTTCAAATTTCCAAGGAACAACCTGTGCCACTGGTATGGGAAGGCTGATGTGAGTGGCAATCCTGAGGACCTGCACAGAGATGATTTAGAGGTGGTGGCTTCGCTCAAGTCAGCTCCTCTGTAAGGGACACAAAGGGACACTGAGGGCATGATGGAGTCTGAAATCACTGCTGAGGTCTGCACTGAGGCACCTTTAGCACCTCAGCTGACTGTAGTAAGAAATAACTTTTATTTCAGCTTCATGTGTACAGATTGTATGTTTCTTTCTTTCATTCTGCCCATATCTTGCATAAACCTTTGTTTTCATAGTCTGCTTTGAATGTTGTGAATTCATGCTTTCATCTGCCTTTCAGCTTAAATTGACATGCATTAAAGATGATTTGAAGGTAACTGGCTTACATAAAGGCATTTTTCTTTGAAAGGGTGGTAAATCAGAAAAATAGGGAACTAACATAGGAAGTATGCTGCATCCACACTGCTGTTCAGCTGTGCCCCACAGGTGTGCACAGACCATTTTAGGGGTCACAAAGGAAAGAGCCTGGGTGACCAGCAACAACCAGGACTCACCAGTGTGCAGCGAGGAAGTAGGAAGCTCCCAGAGACCCCCTGCAGGCTTTGTGGCAAATCTACCTGTAATAAGTAGCTTTCACTGTTGCTTATAAGGCTATCTGTATGAAGAGAGCTAGCACTGAAAGTGATCAAATCAGGATACTTACTTAGGTGCTTAGTACAACAGACACCTTCTGGCACATGCTCTGGAAAAACTTAGTGCAAGATGCTAGCTGACTTTCTAGATTTATGTTGGCTTGCTGTAAAGAGCTTTAACTATTGCTCAAGGATTTGGATGTTACTGCAGTCTTACCCAGCGTATATGGCAGCATCATGACATTCAATGCAGGAAGTTCTTGACATACTGTCCTCTTGCACATCGATGGGTTAAGCTTGACAGTACTACTTGAGTTTTATTACTAAATCAAATAGTTGGCAGTGAAACTCAATATCCTGTCAGCTTGTAAAAATCTCATTTAGAAGCAAGAGCTGACAACCATAGGCAAGGAGCACTATTTACCTTTGTTTTCTACTTAAATGCTGACTCATTTGTAGTGATGAGCTAGAAAACACCATTACCTTTATCTATTTCCACCACTTCTTAGGGCAGTGAAAGAGTTCATCAAATACCTAGTCTTTGTGAAACCAAAAGAACATGTAAAATATTTCCATTTTGGAAACAAAAATATTTTTTGCTGGTATTATCTGTAATTTGTCCCCAATCATTTACAGCCAACCATGAGATACAGACCACATTCTCTGCTCATAACATCACTGCTTGGTTTGACATGTCGTTTGGGCAACTTCAGGGAGTCTGAACAAAAATGTACTCTTGGTTTATGAAGAAACACTGGGTGCTGACCCTTGTACTGAGGTTAGTCTTCTGTTATTTCCAACAGCTGTGTTATGAGAAACTCTACAGAAATGGAAGGAGGGGCATTTTAAAGCCAGACATCTGTTTAAGTAGTGGTTTTGGGGCTTGAGGGTGGGTTTTCTCCTTTCCTTTTCTTCATATATTGGAGAGCTACTTCATAACCTAGTAGTAATTTATTAAGTTAATTAGAAAAGCTGCTAAACCAAGGTGTTGAAAGGACAGTTACAGGAATCGTTAGAACCTCTCTTTAAGTCTAAATCAGGTTAAAAGCAAACACAGATAAAATAATTCATGCCCATTTCAACCAAAGCTATTCTTGATCAGATCCATGTCACTGGGACAGAAGGTGAAGTTGCAGTTTAATAGATTTTATACCAGAAAAGACCACTGTGGTCAATTATTCTGATTTTGTACACAGGTATTTTATAATGTTACTCTATGTTTCCTGCATTAGTATTCTGCTTCTTGCCTGGTCCAGAGCATATCTTTTAAAATCGTAATTTTAAGACCTGAAATGATGGAGAAGTAGGTTGCTGCAGTTATTTTAGCATCTATACCAAGTAAAATGTGCAGTTAAATAAAGATCCTCTCACTGAAAAAGTCCATAAAACTAGAATGTGTTACCTATGCATATAATGAACAGAGATCATAGTTCAAAGTCATCCCACTGAGATTATTGTGATTTCATGGGGCAAAATATGACAGTTCAGAAGGAATAAAAACATCAGTGTCTAGCCCAGTGTGAATCACGAACATGCTTATATTCATACTTAACTGTAGCCTTTTGCTTTATGTTCATACTTAACTGTTGTCTCTTGTTGTAAGTACAACATCTGAATAGTCTCAGAGAAAAGAGAAAACAAGTAATGAAGAAAGCAGAAAACTCAAGTGGACTGTAAGCATCAATATGCTTGTGCTGTTACTTGTATACAGGGTATGAGAGAAACTAGCATGTTCTCGGAAAGGTTACAGCAAAATATTTCTTGACAAAACAGTTTTGTAGGAGAAAAAAAAACCCAAACCCAACAGTTTCAAATGTTACAATTCATTTTACTGCTTTCCTAAGAAAAGTGTGTGTTTTTACTACATTTAAGTGTAAATTGATTATAATAAATATGCAAATTAAATTAGTTGAAGCTACTCTAGCAATTCAGATTATTTTTTTTTTGCTCTCATCACTGTTGTTGTGAGGCAAGTATATTCATTTCTGTGATAAAATTTCTATGTTCACTTTTGAATCAGAGAATTAAAAATTTTAGAACATAAGAGGCTGGGCATGTTGAATTTAGCCATATAAATCTTCATCTTTCAAAAGCTGAATTTTCTTCTGTTATCAGCACCCATTAAGAGAATCCATTCTCTCTCTAAACTAGTTGCTTCTTAGAAAGCTTTTTCCTTATAGTCACTGGGTAGCTTTTTTCCCTCAAAAAGTTGGGAAAAGTTTAAGTAGAAATCAGCAAACTATTGGAAGTAGATAAAATTTTTACAAGTAAGAAAAATAGACACATTGATTAACTCTTTCTCTAACAATCCCATTATTTTACTTCACTTTGAAAGTAAAAGGGAGGAAAATGTAAATAAAAGAGAAAATAATTGATAAACCTTTTGTTTCCCCTTAAAGACGCATCTCTTTCAAATCTTTCACCATGCCATGTTTGAAGCAGATTGAAAGCATCAAATCTTATTAAGCTTGTCTCACTCTAATGCAACATGAAAGATACAGCCTAAAGTAATGCATTACAATGTGACTTGTCACATGTGGGAAATTTTAAAAGAAAGCAATTTGCTGATAAAAACAACACAATTAAACAATGGCTGGTTTGAATAAAAATGCAATATTTTCATGACGTGTCTCAGTTTGGGGTTATGAGAAACCCTTTGATCTAGGAAAAGGATTATTTTCTTGTCTGCTGGGAAATGACTAAGGTAGAGAAAGAAGCACTCTACAGAGTAGCTGTCCTCTGCAAAGGCAGTGGTTTGAAGTAGCCAGTACACATGAATGAATACTTCCACTACTGCAATGGTCTTATGAAAAAGCAGTGTTTGGAAAGTGTACCTGTAAGTATATCATAAACCTCTGCCACTTGTGGTCATTAGAAACCTTGAGGCTCTTTATTCAAAACTCCCAGTGCCCTGCTGTAATCCCAGTTTAGGAAGATTTGTCAGACAATGGATGTTCTCACAACAATTTTGGTTTTCTGCAGTTATTTTCCTTGCTTGCTGCTTTTGCCTTGCCTGTTGCAGGCACTTTCCTGTGGACAGGACCTGGGGATCACAAAACCGCATCAGCTGCAGTTGGGGTGTGCCAGGTTCCTTCAAACAGGGTTTCCATTTCTCTCTCACTCTGGTATTTTTCAAAAATCCCCCTCTTCAAACGAGGACTCTAATTATTACCCAGTTCCATAAACCAGTAGGTCTCACCACACTACAACTGAGCACACAGACAAGGCATTAAAGACCACAGGAGTTTAGGCTTGTTCCAGAATAGCTTTACCTACTGCTGCTCCTGACAACACCAGCTGGTTCCTCCAGCCTGCGCTACTGTCACCTGCACCTAGAGTAAACAGAAAAGGCACGGAGTAAGCCTGAGTGGAGCGTACAGCTGCATAAATTCTGTGTGGTTAGCAGAGGAGTTTAGTATAAACTGTTGAGATAACCCGGTGCAAGGGAAACCAAGCTGTATGAGAGGAGGAGAAAGGGCAAAGGCAACAGGACTGCATGAGAGCAGAAGCAGTGTTTAGGGTAGGAAAAGGGATGGGGAGTGCAAGAGTTTGAGTGGCAAGCACAAACAGCACCAAAATAAAGGGCAAAATCTTGTTTGCTTTCCCAGATGACAACGATGATGATAAAATGATTCATAGCATGGTATTGCTGAGAGCCTCAGAAGATAAAGCAAGACTCTTTTATGGAAGGTGAGACGATCTCATGTCACCTCTCTGAAGCAGCAGAGCTCAATGTTCAAATGGTGTGAGACTGTTGTTGCTACACACAACTGCAGAATACTAGAAAGCTGTTTAAACTAGAATGGTTTTCTCCTCCTCATTCTGAATTTAAAAATTAAAGCTTATGTTTTTAGCAAGTGAAACCAGCCTCTATTTGTATAAACCCAACTAAACCATCGTACATCTAGAAAACCCTAACATGACTGACAGTTTACTTATGAGAAGCCAAGCTGGGAATAAAAAGGGTTAGACTTCAAGGATGATTTAGCAAGCAGCAGAAAGACATTTGCATATGTCATGTCTGAAACAGGAGCACAAAAGTGGAAGACAAAGATCAGCAAGTCCAGCCATGGTCTTTGGCAGGCATGTCACAACATTTGGTCTCTACTCTTTAGAGCCCATGAAACATTTTTGTGCTCCCTGTTACCAACTAATAGGCTACAGTGAGACAGCAAATACCACAAGTATTTCAGAGGAAGAGAGCAGAGGATGGATCAAAATCACTACTAGTCTCATGCCCTGCCATAGTAGTTCAATCCTGTAATTCTTAAGACACAATTTTCACTGCTTTCACTGGACATTGAGATACTTGGCTCTGAGCCTCAGTTCTCTCTGTCTTTGTGCTTGTATAAAAAAAGGAGAGGGAATCAGCAATCATTTCCATGCTAAAGACTTAGAAATGGCAGCAAGAGAGATGGAGAGAGACGCACATGTGTGTGTTTGTCTCCACAGGTTACGATTTCAATTCTTTATATTCATTGGGGTGGCCAGGAGTTCGAAAGAGTGTATATGTGGTTGTGTTCCAGTAACACATTATTTCATTCTTAAAAAAATATTGTCTGTGGGTGAAATTCATCTCTTATGCAAAACTGCGTCACTTTAATGATGTATTGTCAGAGATGAATTTGGGTCTACTCATTTAAATTAGATCCAAGTGACTAGAAAACCCCGTGAGCAATCTTAGATTAAAAAAAAAAAAAAAAAAAAAAAAAGGAACTGGTAAATAAAAACATCTGGTAGATGATTAAGTTCCACATATTGAGCTTTTATTAGGAGTAGCTGACGTAACTCTAAGGGAGAGCTTGCATGTAAGCAGTGCTCATTTACATATGGTGCCTGACCAAAAGTAGTAAAGAAACACGGTCAGGCAGCAAAGCTGCTGTGGGACTTCTTTAACAGAGGATTTGAAATGTGGTGCTTTTTCATTTATTCCTCCTCTTTCGACTGCGGTGTAATTGCAATTTTCAGGAAAAGACCCAGTAAGTTCCCCCCACCCTCTTATATTTGGTGTCCTTAAATTAGACATCTATATTGTCTTTGTATAAATGGGCTAGTGCTAGGGAGAAAAGGAATATGACTGCAGGCCATCCGGTTTTCATAAGATCCCTGGGAAGATTCAGACACCTCTGACCTGCCACATGCTGAAGGCATTTCATCTGTGGTATGTGTCAGCTTGAGAAGTAAGCTTGCTCTCAATTAGAGATGACTATAAGTATGACAGCTTGCACATCAGGGGTACTCTCCCAGTGAAAACACTACCATGAACAGTTTTGCTCCATCAAAAGACCAAAAAAAAAGGACATTTCCAGCCAACCAGCAACTCAGCAAGAGAGAACCTCTGTTATTCCTTTAATGCAAAGAAAGTCTCTGGACTACACCCAAAGGTGTGGTAAATTGCCAGCACTCTCAGTACGTCTGTATTAATTCATACATCCTTACCTTAAAATATACTCTTGACATTCCCAGTTACAGAAATCATATAGCTGTACAAACATGACTTGCTTTATTAATGTTCTGTACACCACTGTAAAGCAAAAGACATTAAGCCTGGTGAAATGCGAGGGAACAGATGATCCAGGTCTCTGCTGGGTAAGCTCTTTGTGTACAACTTCTGATAGAATCATAGAATAGAATAGTTAGGGTTGGAAAGGACCTTGAGATCATCCAGTTCCAACCCCCCTGCCATGGGCAGGGACACCTCACACTAAACCATGCCACCCAAGGCTCCGTCCAACCTTGCCTCGAACACCGCCAAGCATGGAGCATTCACAACCTCCCTGGGCAACCCATTCCAGTGCCTCAACACCCTCACAGTAAAGAATTTCTTCCTTAGATCCAATCTAAACTTCCCCTGTTTAAGTTTGAACCTGTTACCCCTTGTCCTATCACTACAGTCCCTGATGAATAGTCCCTCCCCAGCATCCTTGTAGGCCCCCTTCAGATACTGGAAGGCTGCTATGAGGTCTCCACGCAGCCTTCTCTTCTCCAGGCTGAACAGCCCCAACTTTCTCAGCCTGTCTCCATACGGGAGGTGCTCCAGTCCCCTCATCATCCTCGTGGCCCTCCTCTGGACTTGTTCCAACAGTTCCATGTCCTTTTCATGTTGAGGACACCAGAATTGCACACAATACTCCAAGTGAGGTCTCATGAGAGCAGAGTAGAGGGGCAGGATCACTTCCTTCGACCTGCTGGTCACGCTCCTCTTGATGCAGCCCAGGATACGGTTGGCTTTCTGGGCTGCGAGCGCACACTGAAGCCGGCTCATGTTCATTTTTTCATCGACCAACACCCCCAAGTCCTCCTCTGCAGGGCTGCTCTGAATCTCTTCTCTGCCCAACCTGTAGCTGTGCCTGGGATTGCTCTGACCCAGGTGTAGGACCTTGCACTTGGCATGGTTAAACTTCATAAGGTTGGCATCAGCCCACCTCGCAAGCGTGTCGAGGTCCCTCTGGATGGCATCCCTTCCCTCCGGCGTATCAACCGAACCACACAGCTTGGTGTCATCGGCAAACTTGTTGAGGGCGCGCTCAATCCCACTGTCCATGTCACCGACAAAGATGTTGAACAAGACCAGTCCCAACACCGATCCCTGAGGGACACCACTCGTTACTGGTCTCCAGCCAGACATGGAGCCATTGACCATAACTCTTTGCATGCGGCCATCCAGCCAGTTCTTTATCCACCGAGTGGTCCACCCATCAAATTGATGTCTCTCCAGTTTAGAGACAAGGATGTCATGTGGGACGGTGTCGAAGGCTTTGCACAAGTCCAGGTAGATGACATCAACTGCTCTGCCCCTGTCCATCAGTTCTGTAGCCCCATCATAGAAGGCCACCAAATTGGTCAGGCAGGATTTCCCCTTAGCGAAGCCATGCTGGCTGTCACCAACCACCTCCTTGTTTTTCATGTGCCTTAGCATGCCTTCCAGGAGAATCTGCTCCAAGAGTTTGCCAGGCACAGAGGTGAGACTGACTGGTCTGTAGTTCCCTGGGTCATCCATTTTCCCCTTCTTGAAAATGGGGGCCATATTTCCCTTTTTCCAGTTGTCAGGAACTTCACCTGACTGCCATGATTTTTCAAATATGATGGCCAGTGGCTTAGCAACTTCATTCACCAGCTCCTTCAGGACCCGTGGATGGATTTCATCAGGTCCCATGGACTTGTGTATGTTTAGGTTTTTAAGATGGTCTTGAACCAGATCCTCTCCTACAGTGGGCCTAGGGTCCTCATTCTCACAGTCCCTGTGTTCGCCTTCCAAGACGTGGGTGGTGCGGTCAGAGACTTTGCCAGTGAAGACCGAGGCAAAGAAGTCATTAAGAACCTCAGCCTTCTCCAAATCGTGGGTAGCCAGTTCTCCCAATGGTGAAAGCCAGTGAAGGGCTTCGTGTGCCTGCACTGTGGGTGCATGAGGGTGAGGGATGTTCAAGGCAAGAACATGATAAGCATTTCTGCCACCTCAGATGATGCCCCATGCGCCTTTTCTTTCCCCTCCTGCCCTAAGAAAAAGGCATAAGAGATAAGGATGTGCTATGGTTGCCTTTCCTGAGCTGTGGTCATACTACAGTGCACCAAGGATGCTCAGGCTTTTGTGGACCTAGAGAGCATTGGTGACACCAATGCTGAAGTCATGAAGACGTGGGTGTCCATGTGGACTATACAAAAGCTGAGACAAATATCATCCTGAATGCATAGGGAATCTTCTTTGGAAGTATTTGCAGGAGAGATATCTCGCTTTTACCAAAAATGGGTGCAATTCTATTTCAGCAGGACAGTATAAACCAAGAAAAAAAATGCTTGATATAATGTTCCTTCATTGTGTTTGTCTAGCACTGCTATCCCAAACTAGCAGCTTTGCTTTTGCACTGCAAATGGGAACCCAGAATGGTTTTTTGCTGTTTATGCTCATGATTATCTTTATTTTTAGACTTCTATGCTCCAAAGTCTTATTTAAGCCAATAGTGACATTAATTATACCAGGACCACCTTACTTGCATTAGTAAGAACTACTCAAAGCTTTATCAGATTGTGTCCAAGATCCAAAATAGAGAAGAATATGTAAGCCAAGAGTTTGGGGAGTTTAATACTTTCCTTGCTTTTAAGCAACTAAATCACAACATAAATAAAATAGACTAACAGGATAATTAAACAGCCTGAATGTAGCAAGGGGGAATATTTCAATAACAAATATTGCTACCCATATACCTCAACAGAATGTGCTAAAGTAAACAAAATGATAGCATAATTATAGTCGTTCCAGTTATGTTAATTAGGCTATATATACGCCTCATTGATAAGCAACTGTGGTGCAAAGAAATGCTGTAAGCCTGATATTTCCTTGGTTAGCAGCTTTGTTGTGCATATGCTGCTGTTATGATCTTGGTTATATTAATGCAGAGCAAGAAAAAAAACCAAGATACCAACCCAACCCTAAAAATAATAGTAATAATAATGGTATGCGTCACAGCAGGCATAGTGCAAGGCTCAAGCTGAACAGCTCAGTGTGATGTTTATCTCACACTGCATTCAGATTTCCAGAGATTGCCAGCAAGACTTTCCAAGACAACATCCCAATAAACTCAACTACTCAAACATCACAGCTCGTTGTGCTCCACAGAGGGAGCCCTTTACACCTGTGTTTTGCTGACTCTGTAGCTCTAATTTTTCGACACTCTGCAAGGTGTTGTTTTGGATTGCAGCTGCTCAGAATTTAACGTCACATCTTTTTCTGAAGTATCACTTTTTTGTGGAGGGTTTGTTGTTTTTTGGTTGTTTTTTTTTCTTTTTTTTTTCTGAAGTGTAATATTTCACAAAAACTGTTGTTGATTTCTTAAAATACTACCTTTTATGGGAAAAAAATCTTTTCTTGGAAAGAAATATGGATTTGCTCATTTTTGATGATTGTTTACAGAGAACTTAAATTGAGAAAAAAATAATCCAAAAATTTTCAGAAACCCAAAGGAGGAGAGAACACTGTATAAAACAAAATAAAAAATTAGCTCAACAGTTTTGACAACACATTTTATAGCAGAAAAAAATAGCTTCTTTTTTAAGACAAACAAACAATATTTTTAAGAGGTTGCCTTCTTAGGATCTCTATTTGTCTGAATCTGAAACATGACCTAGGACACTTAAAGTCATAATTTCTTTTTTTTTTTTAATTTTTTTTTCTTTTACTTATTCATAATTTCTAATTTTGAACTCTTCTAAATGTTGAAACACCACCACCACCCCAACTTAGGTATTTTAAATGGTTTCCCTGGGTCATTAAGTTTTTACTGTTACTTGTTTCACGCATGTAGTTTGGGCACATCTCCACTGCTTAGTACAGGATGGTATAAAGATCCCTTAAACAGCCCCATCCACACCGTGCTAACATCATGGCATTCCCAACTCTCTCAAGAATTGTTGTGCATGCTGCAGTAGTGTGCAGTGGAGATACTTCCATTTGCTCAGAGCTGGTTGTGGTCTTTATCCTGCAGTGCTGCTTTGCACTGTGAAGATACATCTCTAGTGGAGAATTAGGCCCAAAATTGTACATGAATAGAAAACTCAGCACAGGATCATGTTAGAATATAGGCACTTCAATGAGTTTGGAGAAGTCAAAAAGACCAAACTCCCCCATTTTGAGCTGGAGTTTGTGCAAAGCTGTTACACTTTTATTTGCATCAGACTGTATCTCTCCCATCTCTATCTTACTGGTAAGAGTCACGACCTCTGTGTCTTGGCCTCTAGATTGCTTTGGAGAGGATACTGCTGCTTGCCTCATTTCTAGTGTCGCCTACCACCAACATTCACAAACACACCTCAAACTTAAAAAATTTATGAGACCTGTTTAAAAATTTAAAAAATATGCATGTAATAATAATTATCCAGGGTCCATTTTTATTTTCTTCAGCTGCTGATGTGGCTATTACATTTCAGAGTAATTGGTGTTTCTTCATGAAACAGAACTACTTCAAGTAAAGATTCTGGCCCAATCAGCTCTGAAATCTAGCTGCAGACTCAATGCTGCACAGCAAGGTTTGTGCAGCATGAAACAAATATAGCAAACTATCCTCAAAAGCACATAGTTAAAGCAACATCCAGAAACATTTGTCTTAATGTTGCAAGCATTAACGAATTAGAAGCCCCAAAGAAAATATACTTTTCTAAAACTATTTCCACGCTACCCCTGCAGTTTTACACTTTTAAATGGTTTAAAATGGTCAAGAACTGGGTTTTTTCTAGGCATTTGATGTGAAATATTATACACCAATCACACCAAACCTTATATGTCAGTTTCTTTCACTTTAAAAAGTACTTAAAAAAATAATCCAGATCTAAAAAATAACTCCAGGAATAATGAGAAATCCTTTCCAAATTCTACAAATAATGAGGTCCAATCCTACAAGATACTCAACATCACCTAAAATTTGCTGAATACAAAGAACAGCTTTCAAGAGGCACCCAGTAATTCCTTTCCCTGACTGCATGCCTGGATATTTGAATCATAATTAAATGTGCACGTGGCACTTTTTCACAATATGTTGTGTTTGTGGTTTTAATTATCATCATAAGCACCACCGTTAATCTGTAGTTCAACATATGAAAACATTTATATAGTTTTACATGATGGTTTGGTAACACATACAAACATTTAGGTTTAAAGGAACAACGAGGGTTGGGCCCTCATCATTTTATGAACCCTTACGTCAGCCATCTGGCGACCCTTCCCAGCTCTTTCACCACCTGCAAGTCGGCCACCCAAGCTCTTTCTCCTTCTGACCTCATCATTTCTAGGAAGCAAGAGAAAGAAATCCTCTCTGTCCAAGCACAGAGGAGAAGCAAACATGACAGCCAGGCAGAAAGGAGAGTTTGTATAATGCTGAACCCACCAGAGATCAGTGTAGAAGGAGTAATTCTGAAATGACAATGTCTTGTCCAACACTTAAGGCTGGAGGTGGGTTTTACATGGGCAGCACCTTTCTGGCAGGGGACTTTCCTCTTATGTGCTTGTTCTAGTGCATGTATGATGCCTGGCTGAGGGGCAGAAAAAGTATAGCAGGGAAGGATGCAGAAAGATAGGGGAGGTCACTGAGCACAAGCCATGTTCTCAACCTCCATCCAAGAGATGCTGGCACTGTCAGAGTGTATCTCTGATTATGAATGCACTTTTGAAAACACAGATTATTACTTTATGAAGGCAACATACTGAAAAAATAGAAATTAGAATATCCTGAGTGATGGTGTTGCAATAGAGAGGATACTGAGGCATGTCAACAGGCTGTGAACCCAGCAGAGAATGGACTTCTATGGCTCCAAAAGCAATGCTGAGACTATGCTGCCTTTGTGCTCTTGCCACTGGGATCGCCCCATAGACTAACCTGCAGGATCAGATGTGTTTTCTTTCCTCTTCACCTATCTTTTCAAGGAGTCAAAACAAATTGCTTATCCTGGACCCAAGGGATCCGTTTCCTGTCTGATGTGGTAGAAGTTAATGATCTGTTGTGGACTGCCCACAGACCAGCAGCAGCAACAACAACAATAACAGTAATAATAATAATAGTAATGATAATAATACAGGACAAATTTTCATAAAGCCTGTCAGGGGGTTTTCAGCAAAAACTGCTGAACTCTGAGCTTCTCAAGTTGGACATATACAGGGAAAAAACACTGGTACTGGCATTTACCTTTTTTCTCAAACACCTCTTTACAATTCATGACAGACACGGTAGAACTACATATGGAGTTGAATTATTTGTGCTGCAGGTTGCCAGAGGCCTTCTGGATAAACTGAATATAAATTGTTGGGGAAAATGTTACAGGAAAGAGTAATAAAAAATAGTACAGCTACAGAAAACAATTAATGCAGTGGTAGTTTTTCTTTTAGCAAGGAATTGTAAAAAGTTTTGAAACCGTCAGGTACTCATGCACGGTCAACCCAACTTTAGTATAAATAGTTTAAATGTAATGAAGTACATTTTTTGACCACAGAACAGAGACTTGAGGAAATCTTTGTTCTTCTTTCTTAAAATTCTTGTCTGTAATTCATGAGGGTACTGTGTTGTGTGTGGGGCAGCCAGCAGTAATCTATGCCACACCAATTTAATTTAAAAAGCAACCCCAGAATTTAGGAGACCAAAAGGCCTCCTTCTGTTTTATCACAAAGGCATTACCAAATTGCTTAATATCTCCATGTCCATTCCTGCATAAGTCTTTTCCCGCTAAGTCTTAGATTACATGTGAGACTTTGAAAAGACGTTGTTTCCACTTAAAGAAGTTCTCCTAAAACACTATCCATGCAGATCCAGCAAAATCAAACCACTTCCTTCAGCAACACAAGCCCTGTCAACAATGCTGCCATGATGAGGCAAGTAGCATAAATCTAAAAGTCCATGGAAGTCTGCAGAGGAAAGGGGATACAGTTTAAACAGCTGTGAAGAAGCCTCTATGTGTATGTATCAACTCAATATCAGTCTTCAGTGTGTTAAAACAGGAACATATTCACACAAACCCAGTCTATGTAGCAGCACATTGAGCTCATTCTTCTTCCAGAAAAATCATGTAATACTTCAAGAACTGTCTCTCATAAGATTTTAGCAGTATTTCTTGGTGAAAATGCAATAAATAAGGAAAGAATACACCACTTCTGTGTATGTATGTGTGTGTGTATGTACTCAAAACAACTACAGTTTAGTTCCAGAAGATTTTACTCTCCTTATTTGTCCCACCTGATTGCTTCATGGTTAATATGGGCATATCAATGTTACTTCTCAGTGCAGTTTGTTCTAAGCTTCTCTTTCATTGCAGACAACAAGCTATTTATTGAGTTCCCTGTAACAGCAAAGACATTCTTATTATGGATCTATTCAAGGTGCTCCTGCATACACCTTTTTGCTGTCACTTTTTGCTAATAGATAAACGAAGTCGTAATCCAGCAGAGATTTATGTTATTATTACCACAAAAGATGTCCTTTACATTCAGCAGTTTCACTTGGACTAGGACAAGCAATACAGGGAAACTAATAAGGGCAGCACAATGAAAGGCTCTCAGAAAAAAAAAAAAAAAAACACGTGGGCAATTTTCTGGGACATTTTAAAGCTCCTAGATGCTCACAGTTATCTGCCAGCAGTTATTGCCCAGCAGCAGAGGTGGCAGAAGGGAATGTGTGTCAATGAATGCCTCCAGGCACCGCCCTCAGCCACAGCACAAAGTCACCTTTGTTGGGCACTTCACTGTGCCCACCGCAAGGACTGGTGGCCCTGAGGCACAGGCACGTGCTCTCTCCTGCTGTAACACCACAGCCCTGGTAGAGAAAAAGCGGTGTGAGGGAACGTGGGGAATATTTACATCAGCACAGCAGCCTTCTGCTCATGTAGACCTGCACATATCTATTGGTGCACCCAGGGAACAGGGGCAGCAGCTGGAGGAATATAAGTTCAGCAGGGGGAGCAGGTAAAGGTAATTACGTCCTAGGCTTTCTAGTAAGATGCATCAGAAGACCTTTAGAATCCTTGGAGACTTCTGCTACTAAGTCTGTGACTTTGTTTTCTTAGGGATCAGCTCTGGATCCCAGATACTATCTGGCTCTAAGGAAGGCTGCAATGAATACGTATAGACCTAAGAAAATTATTCACACCCTGATGTGGCTGGCAGATACCCAACAGTTTTCGCCTTCCCTTTCTAATGATTACAAGTGTTGGATGTTTCACCTATTAAAGTTACGGCAACAGCTCCTGGGATATGCGCGGACCTGACTGCAGTGTTTTGTCTGGATATGCCATCATCAGGGATTTCAAATTATATCATCCTTAACACATTCTATGACAGACAATTGCTTGCAATATAACTATATTTTATAAAGAAGCTTCCACAAGTTAGAGTTGCCCAACCATCAGAGGTGCTGAAGGAGAGACAACAAGAGGATGTATCTCTGTCTGTCATCCTGACACTTTGAAAACAAATTCCACATTGCTGTAAACGTGTTGGGGAACAACAGAGTAACTGATTCATGTTGAGTCATTTCTTGTTGCCTCTTAGGAGAGAGGGCAAAGTATTTTCTTGTCTACTGAACACAGCTAGACTAAAACTAGCTCAGTTATAGCAGCCCCATCTTGTGGTTCCCAGTTAATATGCCCTGACCTAGGGCAGCCATTTGTTGTCAATTTATATTTTTATCACTAAAAAGTTGCAATTCTATTTAAGCGGTGCTCTTTCCAGTTTGTTAGATTTCAGGTTTAGTTCAAAATACAATAATCTGAATTGAATAAACTGTATAAACCCGGGAGTCATTGGCTGAAGACAGAGCAAAGGACGGAGAACCTCATTATTGGTCAGAAATCAAATGTCCTTTGTCTTTCAGGAAAAATTTTGATTTGAGTTATTGCCCTCTGTGCAGCTGTTACAGAGAATTTTTCTATTAGTGACAAAGGAAAATTAAAAGACATTGTTGCTATCAGAAGACAGAGGGTGACAACAGATGGCAAAATCCTGAATGGGCTGACAAAGACCTGGATTTCCTTTAGATTTAAACAGAGATGGGGACAAAAAATATCAGCGCAATTACAGCTAAAAAGTCCTGACTGTGTAAAGGGCTGTTGAATATTCCTTTGCCCTTGCAAGTATCTACAATGTTATTGATGTTCAATTAATGTAGTTTTTACCACGCACTTTCAGATAGATCTTAATTTCAGTGCAAAAACAAATCCTTAAGAAAAAAAAACAAAAAAAAAAAACAAAAAAACAAAAACCTTCTAACTGCATGCTGCAGGAAAAGCATAAAAATATTGCTGCTGTCAAAGCTCATGTAAGAATTCTTCATGGTCAGGCTTACAAGGGGTTTACCATCTCTTGAAACAACCTGAAACAGATGCTGAACTACTTGAGGCTTAGATCCTTGAGGCATTTTTTGTACTGTAAAGTAGCAAAACCAGATGTCACTACGTGGAAGGCCTTCAACATCCATTGTACTTAGCATAATGTGAAGATGACCGAACATTATTCTGAGCTGAAGACTAAATGCAGCAGAGAATGTAATTCATCATTAGTTCAGGATGATCTTCTCTGCTGAATCACTAGTATTTGGAGCCTGACTTTAGTATGCTGTCACTGATAGGGCTGAAAAGTGGAGCACAGCTCCACGATGTGACAAAAAGGAAAACACTGGAGCAGAGGACCTCACTGAAAGAAGTGTTAAATTTAAGTGCTGAAGAGCTGCTAGCTCCAGGATTATTTCTCCTGCCCTGATCCTGTAGCATCACTGTTCAATAACATACTCACTTCCCTCTAGGAAGAGGATGCAAGGTACCTTACTGTTCCAAGTAAGGTACAGCTATACATGTTTCTTTCATAGTACCTTTTGTATTGTTTTTTCAGTCTTGTTTGCCAGTAATTGAAATACTCAGTATGGAAATATTTATTTCCTTTCTACCACAGTCCTATTTTGCAGAATTTTGTCCTGCCCTTTTTTGTCCTCTGCATCTTACGGTTCGGTTCCCTCATTCATTACACTTTTGCCATGTTCCTGTTAGCTCCATTTTTCCTTCCTGTTCTCCCCCAGCACTAATGCTCTTCACATCAGAGCAAATGCATAATCCTCTGCAACATCTGCTCCTAGGCTTGATCTTAACATCTGCATCCTTTCCACCTTTTCTTCCTTAACTTTCACACCCTCATTCCTAACCCAACCCCTTTCTCTCACTTCCTTCTTTCTCCCAGCTTCATTCTCCCAAGTTACTGATTCTCACAGAGACTGTATGCCTTTGCCTGAATCTTTTCAGTGTTTCTATTGCCAATCAAGACTCTAGCAGGAGACCAAAATGGCGTGAAACCATGTTGCATTTAAGACTGAGCTTAAATGGTACCAGCCAAATAAATTCCCCTGAATCTGCTGAAATTTTACAACAGCAAATTTCTTCCATGGACCAAACTTCAGTGTTCAAAGGAACTGCAAAAAAAAAAGTGAGATCTTTACAGAAAAATCCTCCCCCTGAAATTTTATGTCCAAACCAGTATTTACTTGAAGTGATAGTGTGTCATAGAACTATGTTTCATTGTATAAATCACTCACTTGAAAATTATTCCAAAAGCAGTCCTAGATTCTGTTCTGTCATCTTCATACAAATCAGAAAAAAAGTAGAAGAGGCACAAAAGGAAATGCCAATATTCTAAAATCTTATTCAAGAAAATAGATGTTCAATTTATTTCTTTCCTTATTAATCAAAAGTTCAGGGCTTAGCTGTAATTATATACCAACTATTGAAATTTATTTTAGTTTAATTATAAAAAAAAAAGTAAAAATTTTAATTATTTCCAAGCCAGCCTCATTAGGATAGTTTGTCAGGATTTCTAAGAAATATCTGCTATGCCAGATCCAAGCATGATTCAAGATTGCAGGGCCTCAAAGGAAGCCCACTGACAACAGAAAGCAATGAGTTATCTATGATAAGAACTCCTAGGTGTTTTTGTTTTTCAGAGCAGAAACTTGTAACATAACCTCTTTCCCATAGAAAACAGTAGAGTGTGTGGCTTTGTGTCTCCTGCACATCACAGCAAGTCTCTGAATTGGCCACTTCCTGCAAACTTACGTTTTCCGAACAGTGTAAAAAATGTTCCCAAATCAAATCCATGCTGAAGGCTCAGAAACAAGATTCAGTAGTATGTACAGCAGAAATCAGGGTTAATATGAGAGGAGCATACACCACCTTAACTGTAGCAACGCTTTAATAAATGACACTTCTAAAATACAGCAACTGAATTCTGCCAGTGTTATTAGTAAGCTGTCTCCTGTACTGAAGGAATGAACAAGGACAATATTGTTACTTATAATTCAGAGCTAGCTTGTATGAAAAAGACATGTGGCATCAGGAAAATGTAATTAATTTGGTGGTGCAAGCCTTCATAAATTATCAAGTATTCCCAATAGCAGTCCTGCAAAACTTACAGAGAACATGAGCTGCCTTCAAATTACTTAGTTTGCTTGCTACTAGAATTCTTTTAAGGTGGATAGACACCGACACAGTATTAAAAATGCTCAAACAATTGCAGTGGCTGACATATTGAGCCACCTTTAATTAAGACCATAATGTTCCTTTGGGCCATACATAAGACAGTAATCTGTGTCCAGAGGCTTTCACTCTCTTCTCTAATGGACTACAGCACACAAAAATTAATTATAGGGGAAAGGTTGCTGCTCCAACTGGGACTGGAGTCTCAAGATTCGAAGGCAAATGTTTTGTTGTTGATCAAAATGAGCAGCTCCTTTTGCAACAGCTAGTACAGTTTCTGTCACACAGCACTTACCCCTTACTTCGAGCATTAAAATTAGCAAATTTGTTGCCTGAGGGGAAATTTTTACATTTTTATTTGTTCATTCGTTTGTTCATTAAGATGCCATCACATAAGCATCTGAGCACAATTTTGCCTGTCAAAAACGGAAAAAAACCTTGATCTGACGAATCCAAATTGAAACATCAGATAAAGCTCCCAGCCAGGAGATTCTTGTAGGTCTATGTCAACAGACTACAGCTAAACAAAGATTTCAAAATGCTTTTCACTGCTATTTGTTTAATTTTTTAAACAAATTAACTTAAAACGTGACAATGCTTTTTGTGTTTGCTTTCAGCAAATATTCAATGGTAAGTAATTCCATAGGCAGGGTTGCTTGCAGACACAGTAGATTTTAAGTAAACATTATAAAATATTAGTTAAAACAGAATTTCAAACCATGGATTCTACTGTCTATTGCCCAAGACTGTTGACTTTTTGGATTTCTGAACCAGAGCAAGCAATGTTCTAGGAAACAGAAAGAAAACCAGTCTCTGACAAAGATACTTGTGTGGTAAATTCCAGTTACTTATGTTTATCAAAGAATCTTCTTGTGTTGTTAGCTTACCACACAGATTTTATAACTCACCATCAAACTCCCTGAAATAATCTGCTGGGTTAAAGTGCATCTGCACAGTGTTGACACTGCGTGTTTGTTCCTTCTTATTTAAGGAATGAGGGAGAGGTAAACGTATGTTCTTGCAAATATTTAAGCTGAAGTGAGGGTTTAAGGAGGGAGAAGAAAAAGACATAACCAAAGCAGCAAGCTTGAAGACAAATTGCTGACTAAAAGGAGGAAACAGCAATGATGGTCTAGACACAGGATGGCCCATGCAATTTTTCAACAGATGAACACCAAAATTCAGAGCTCAGCTGCTAGAATGTATCTGCAGGCCCCGTTCTCCAAACTCAGGATACAAGCAGCTCCCATGGAGCCCCAGGGGAAATCTTTCAAGCACCAGTGTTCCCTATTTCAGTAACACCTGAGATGATTAAATGAACAATGAAACTCAGCTGCAAATTTGCAGCAAGGTTGCAGTCTGCAATCTGAATAGTATTAAGAGGAATGAAATAAAAATTGAATCAATGCTCACAAGGATAATGTAAATCAGATGCAAATAAGATTCCATTTTATTTGTCTTTTCTTTGTTTCTTTCTAATAGGGGCACAGTTAGTTGATCAGATGCTCAACACTTATTTTAAAACTCAATGCCTCTATTATTCCAGATTTCCTGGGGGATAGTGGAATAGCAAGTTCCCATTCCCATGAATAAAATGAACTCATGTCTTTGCCTGTAAATAACTTCAAAATGCAAACCAGAATCAAATATATGAATATGAAATGACAAAAATACTATTCTTATTACAAAACAAATCACAGAAGCAGAAGTATTTGTCTATCAGGGCCTTCAACACAAAAGCAGTGCTAGTGTGGGCATCACTGTAGCACACTGTAATGCTGTATTTCTGTAGAAAGCTCTTTGCCTGTTATTTCCAGCTCATATAAACATATATGTGACATATATGTACTGATGATCTACATACCATGTATCCTTATTTCCTTTGACCAAAATGCCTGAAATAGGTATCCTAATCATTATCCTCTAAATCTAAACATTCTATGCTGCCAGGCATCTTTCCTTAGAATCTTAAGGGTATAGGTTTCAGGTTTGGTTCTGCCATTAAATTGTTGTACTGATTTGTTCAAATTCCTCAATGTCAATAAACCAGCTTCTTAGTCTGCTATTTGGAAATATTACACAATTCAGTCTTTCTTGAGCTGCAGTATAATTTGCCTCTAACACAAGCCCAGCCTTTATAAAATCTACCTATTCATCAACCAATGTATTTAGTCTGTAACCCTGAAAATAACAGCCAATAAAAAAAAATCAAAATCAAAGTTCAAAACACCCACAGAATTTTCTTATGTTTCTGAAGAATCATGTATTTCAATCTTACTAAAAATATAATAAAAACTCAACCATTCTTCAACCTGCTCCAGACCAGCCTGACACAAGCCACTGCCACAGTTGTTAGAAGTAGGTCTCAAATTGTTGATGAGCATCTGTGTCTTGGTAGATCCCTGTCGTGGTTTAAGTGCAGCTCACTACATGAGAAGCAATTTTTCTCATATTTCCTTCATTTCAAAAAATTAACCCTTCCTTCGCTTGACTGTAAAGTAATATGCAATAACGGAAGAGAAGAGCACTCAGCAAGATTACCGCACATTTCTGTTCTTCAGTACCTGAGTACCTGACAAGACTGTGTAGTCAGTCCTTCAATCCTGTTGTCCTGTTGCTCTTGACTTGTAATATACACTGACATGACTGTACAGCAAACATTGCACCCCTGTCCCCAAAATTCATTTTTTTATTTCCAGTATTAAAACTTTCTTGGTAATCTGTGTAATCTGTTCTAGGATAGATACAAAATAAGGTTCAAAGGCTTCACAGTGTTTTTTTACATTCAGCTGTCTTGAATAATTTGAGGCCAACGCAAGTGCTTTAAGAATGTCCTGAAAACCTCTCATGAATCTTGTCAGATCAATATCAATAATCAGCAGGAAAGATGTTGAACTGAGACAACTGGAAGCAAATCTGTTATGATACTGCTGTAGTCTTTGAAGCAAAGTGTACAGCCAAGCTGGAAGCCAGGACAGAGAACAGGAACTTCAAAGAAGTTCAAAGGAACTTCTCTTTCCTTTCACTATCACTCTTTGCTCAGCATTTCATACACTTACTCAGCTTTTATCTATGTGTTTCTTTCAGAATAATATTTTCTGATACATGAAATGTATAATGGCATTGTCATATGCAGGACTGGTCATTGTCAACTATATATACAATTAAGTACCAAAATAAATCAAAAATCTCAGAGAAGCAATGAGATCCATCTGTGACACTCTTCATGGCTGAATCAGAAAAAGTACTCCTAGGCTTCTACATATCAAATTTTTTGGGATTTGTACCTTTGCCTGTTAGCCCCATGTCCTGGGTTCAGCAGCAGCAGTCATTTTTCTCCTTCTTAGTAGCTGGTGCAGCGCTGTGGTTTTGACTTTCAGCCTGAGAACAACGCTGATAACTCTGATGTTTTTAGTTGTTGCTCAGTAATGTCTACTCTGACCAAGGACTTTCTGAGTCTCATGCTCTGCCAGGGAGGAGGTGAAGCCGGGAGGAAGCAGGGACAGGACACCTGACCCAAACTAGCCAAAGGGGTATTCCATACCACAGCACGTCATGCCCAGGATGTAGAACTAGGGACAGTTAGCCGGAAGGGCTAGATCACTGCTCAGGTCAGGCTGGGTATCAGCCAGTGGGTGGTGAGCGGTTGTATTCTCTTCCCTTGTTATTTCCCTTATCACTATTATTATTGGTGGTAGCAGTAGTGATTTGTGTTATACCTTAGTTACTGGACTGTTCTTATCTCAACCCGTGGGAGTTACATTCTTTCGATTCTCCTCCCCATCCCTCTGGGAGCGGGGGAAGGAAGCTGAGGGAGTGAGTGAACGGCTGCGTGATTCTGGGTTGCTGACTGGGCTTAAACCACAACACCCCAGTTGAGGAAACAACATAATTTATGGAAAGGACCACTAATCTATTTTATTAGTGTCGCAAGTGCATGAATACAATTTAGAATTGCTCTGATCCTAGCTTTGAATAGCTGAATATCCTGCTTCAGTTAATTTTTGCCTAATGCATTAATCAGAGGATTAATGCAGCCTTTTTGATTAGCCCTCAGTATGAGGGAATAGCAAAGTAAAGCATGAGCAGAGGCACCAAAAAGGCATATGTGCAGCATCAGCCCAGGTAGCTGGCATCGGCAGGCAGGCATTCCTGCTGGCCATCTCTTAAAGAAGTTGCATGGCCAAACAGCTTTGGTCAGGAGCAGAATTAAGATGACTCAGACTGGCCAATACAGGACTACCAGGACTACTGAAGCAGCAGACAGACAGCTCCTTCTGCCAGGTCTTTGTACAGAATCGTTTTCCTTTGTGCCACAGGTCCGTCCTTCTACATATCCAAATCTGCCTCACCCATTACTCTCAGATTCTCAGCCCTGAATTTTTTCTCCAGAGTTTTTCACTTTTACTGGTTAATTCAGACAAACAGCAAGGACAAAAGGCATCTTTCAAAACTCAGAAGGTTTCTGTGAGATTTAACACCAGCTGCTCTAGATAGAGAAGTTAGAGTGAAGAGGGATCTACCACCCATTGTCACTAACATCCTATTTCTTTGTCATTATCTCTTAATTATCTTGTCTTGTTTATTTAAACAACAAGGCAATTAAGAGACATTGTCAATGGAACAGAACCCTGGCACAGGCGAATGGTCTCTGCTGTGAGATAAATGCCAAGATATTTAACAGGCAGCAGCATAACTTGAGAGTGTTTCCAAAGCACTGGGCAGCGATTGCTGGAAAATGTGTGTCATTGCTACGGCAGGATGTCTTACAGTCCTCTTCATAGTCATTAATTGTCTACTTCTGGGAAGTCTCTTGGTACTTTCTCCACATGTGACTGTACCTTGTGAATACACCTGAAATATTGGGCTGCAGTTTGGCATTACCAAAAGGATGCTGCAAATAGTGAATGCCACAAGCCAGAAAGAACTTGAAGAATAACTGGAATTAGCAGTGGACTTATGGGAAGGAGCTAAATATAATTTCAGTAGGAGATTACTCAGGGGATGTGTGGGGTGGAGTAGAGGCTCTTTGCTATCTCATCAGACCAATAACCTATCTAATACAGTGACAGTTCTCTGACAGCACCCAACAGCATATTTTTCAATCTTTACGGTACATAATGGCAGGGCAATATGTTTATAGGAGAAGTTTCTGCCTAAGATCTAGGTGGTGTTTTCCATCCTGAAGTAGGAAGAGTGATTTGTCAACCCATTGTTTATTCGAATGCAATCATGTTAACCGCATGCATAGCTCACCGTTTTTTTAATACATTTTATTTTTCTCACATAGTCTTAAATAAGAATGGAATTTTTCACCTACTAGCTATGAAAACAGAATCAGCCAGTTTTAGTAAGCATGGACTTACTAAAATGGGAAAGGAGCTGGAGGAATGAAGCAACATTGGACAGTGGGAAGGAAGGGGTTAGGTCTGAAGTTTGAAGGACTTTGTGGGAGAAGTTGAGAGTGGGTGGGATGAGCATCCCACACTGAACAATTTGGGGACACAGAGTGAAAACTACCTGACACTCTTGCACCACCCCCACTGCTAAGTTGATGGAAATGTGGTTGTCCCACAGAGAGGTTTTCTCTAGTCTTGTGGCATAATGAGTATTATGGCAAAGGTAGCCTGAAAGACCTTTTCCAGTTGTCTTAAGTGTACACAGCTCACATTTTGGGTTTGCTTTCATTTCTGCATACCCACTTTTATACAACAGAAATCATAGTAGACTACTCTCTGGGTTAGTGCTTGAAAAATTAATTGTCCTGGGTTCAGTAGCAGTAGTCAGTTTTTCTCCTTCTTAGTAGCTTTTGCAGCACTGTGGTTTTGACTTTCGGCCTGGGAATGGAGCTGATAACACCGATGTTTAGACTGACCAAGGACTTTGTGAGTCTCATGCTCTGCCAGAGAGGAGGAGAAGCTGGGAGGAAGCAGGGACAGGACACCTGACCCAAACTAGCCAAAGAGGTATTCCATACCACAGCACGTCATGCCCAGGAGGTAGAACTGAGGGTTCCCGGAAGGGCTGGATCATGGCAGGGTGGGGGTGAGGTACTGGTTGGTGAGCGGTTGTATTCTCTTGCTTGTTATTTCCTTTATCATTATTACTATTAGTGGTAGCAGTAGTGATTTGTGTTATACCTTAGTTATTAAACTGTTCTTATCTCAACCCGTGGGAGTTGCATTCTTTTGATTCTCCTCCCCGTCCCTCCAGAAGCGGAGGGAAGAAAGGTGGGGGGGAAGTGGACTTTGTGGTTCTGATTTACGGCCTGGGCTTAAACCACGACATTAATGCATTTACTTACTGATATTTTTAACTGCTTATTTACTCCTTGTTGCTCTCTGGGGTCCACCTCTGGCAGAAACACAGCACTTACGATTCCAGTTTTGAGACTAGAAAACGCAATTTCAGAAATGGTGTCCTTTTTGGGGTGGAGGCAGAGGGCAAGAAATAGGGTGCAAGGAAGGAGGGAACTGGGTGCTACCAAAAGAGAGGCACAGTTTATTCTTTAATGCTGTTTTGATATTCTACCTGTAGTTGTATATTTTCTTTTTTCATCACCTTTTCTCAGTGATTCAAAGCCCTGGGGAAATACCAGAGTTTATGTTGCATAGATTATTATGACAAACACCACCACCACTTCTTCTTCCTGCTTTGTCGGATGAGTGAGCTCGATTGCTTGATTATCTAAAGATCATGTCCGACTCCAATTACCATTACTTATTAAATCAAATTTGACACAGAAAAATAATTAAATGCTTAAATCAAGGCATTCTACTTTGTCACACACTTGGGTCTCCTAGCAAGCCTATGGAACTGTTGTTAATATTGAAAATGAGATGAAAGATGTTCTATATTTATCTCCCCAGCATTTCTATTCAGCATAATAACGAATGTTTGACAGTGACACGTTGTTGAGCCAGTGAGAATCATTTCTGAAATGAGCACACGCCTTCAGAAATAGACTCACAGAAACCTGGAATCATTCAGAGTGGAACAGATAAATGTTCATTCACCTGGGAGCTGTATTTTGGCTGCCTTATGGCTCAAGTAAAAATGAACAATTTTCAAATGAATATAAAAATCATACTTAAAAAACTTCAAATGGAAAGTATGTATGTATTTTCCAGCATCCATATATAAATTAATATCTACCATCTGGGTTACATCTGGTGATATTATAGTGTTGTCTCATGAGCAGAATAGGTGTGAGAACCATGAAGAAAAGCTGAGCAGTTCTGGCACTTAAACTGCAAAGGAGACAACATTCATATGCAGCCCTAAAAGTACACTGCCCCTGTCCCTCTGCTGCTGCTACTTTTAGAGTCCTGTTTCCCTTCTTTTCTCCCATATTATTGCCTATAAACTTTCATTTTTTTTCTCTAAGAACTACATACATCACCCCCATGATCCAGACTGCTATTTCCTCTAGGTTCTGGGTTCAGCATTTGCAGCAGGTCTTCACACAAGGCAGCAGTCACAATGTAAGTGAAACCCATGGGTCTCTCAATTTCTCTGGTGCTCCCACAACAAACATCATCTTTTCACCATTCTCTAAAAATTCTGTTTTAAAAGCACACACTTTTGATTTCTCTGTGTGTCTTCAGTTTCTCATTAAATCTTTCCAGTTGTTAGTGTTTTTCAGTTTCCTCTAAATGTCTAAATTCGGAGGCTAAGTCCTGTAGTAACAATGAGGCATTTTTGACCATGCAAGAGAAACTCGAATAATTTACTCCACTGGCACACTTAGGATTAACAAAAGAACATGTTGCATGTGAATGAAAATGTATGATAGCCCATTGCTTCCTCGCGTTCTTTTTTTTTCCTTCAAAATGGCAAACTTTCATTTCATGAACTAATGTCTGAAAATAAGTGTTGTCTTTGCAAATGTGTGCAGACTGACAACTTCTATACATCTAGCAACATCACACCAAAGTTGTCTGGCACCTCATCAAGCCAAGTCTCCAGATACTTTGCAGAAGGCTGTGCTATGAATTCAGCATATGGTCTATAGTTCCAAACTAAGGACTAAAGATTAAACAAACCATATCTTCATTACTAATATTAAGAATGATCTACATATGACCTAGGATAAGACTAGTAGATCAGCACTCTCTGCAGCGTAGAAAGTGCAAGAAGAAAACATAGACAGATGAAAGGACTACCTCATGTCTTGCTGTGGACCTCAGATCCTGAGGGCTGATGGACTGTGCCACTTCTCAGAAGTCAGGTTTACAGCTAAGAGAGAAAAATACAATCATCTTTACACGTAACTATTTTTATTTTCAGATAAAGTCAGGTGAGGTGTTAATTTGAAAACACTGATCTTCCCAGGAAACAAGGGAGTGAATTAGATGGCTTAGATTTTTCTGCTCCTTTCCAGCCCTATTTTCTTTGCTTCTGTGGGCTATACAATTATATCGTGAGAACGGCCTTTTGCCCTGTGCTACAGATGAAACCACCCAGTTCAGGAGCACTTGCATTTCAGAGAAAGTGCCTCTAAGAGCTCTAATGCAGAAATCAAACCTCAGCCACCTTATATTGAGCAGAGTGCGGGAGCAGATACCAGACTTCTGATTTACTGCATGTGAAAATCAAGTACTTCAGCACAAGTAAGGGAAAACAGCACTCCGTTATTCATCTGAGTAGATTAGTTTCTTTGTGCACATAAACAAAAAGTATGTCTGTTCTTCTACCTTTTCATATAGGTTATGTTCATTAGTAGGATATGTTTTCACCCACAGCTCTGCAGGTTCCACATGCAAGAATTTCGACATGAAAAAAATGTGGATAGAAAGCCTCTTTTAACTCTGACTCACCAGACACTAAGTTATACATGAGTCTGGAATGTATTTCTCTCTTAGCAAAGCACAAAGAACTGCATCAGGCCTTGTGCTTTCCCAACATGCTGATATTTGGGAGATCCTGTTTACTTAGGATTTTCTTTAGGTCTTTTCTTGGGTGTAAAATTTTACTAGGAGAGCAGGACTGTTTACTCCTAAGAAATCAAGATATTAGCCCTTTTTATTTACTTGATTAAGCAAATGATCAATCACATTTTAGCCTTCAGAGGGAGATTTTCATTCTGCCATTAATTCCCTCAAATAATGTCCAAAAGCAGGTATCTCAGAAAGTTTCTCTGCAAAAGGCATTATAGAAACAAGATACAGGGATACCCCAAATTGCCTCCCAACTCACCTAAGCAAATCAGGCAGAAGAAAGAACATTTTCTCTCCATTTCACACGCAAGAAACTGAGGCTTACAGTAAAACAAAGAGGCTCACCACTGTTGTAGACCAATTTTCACACGAGACAAGTTATCCTGAATGTGGGCTCATTGTGGCAGGGAGGAATGAAATGGACTGTGTTTCCTTCACTTGGATGAACTGTGGAAGGGTTACCATACTTCTTATTTATTATTTTAATTTTAAATGAAGCATTAAAAAATCTGCCAGGCAGAATATTTTTTCAGCTTTCTTTCCTAACCCTAGAGTGGCTGTAAAACCTCAGCAGTTAAAAATGTTTTTTCTGGCTCCAAGTCTAATGCATCCATAAAAATTACAATTTAAATAAAGAAAACTTGTTTTGTTCCAACTCCAGAGTAGCTCTAAGAAGTCACATATTTTCTAAAAATGCATTTAATTCTCTATTTAAAAAAATCCTTCAATACACCGTGACTGAATAATTTATTGAAAACTCTGTATATGTTCTAATCTCCAATTTATCAACTTTAAACCAGCAGTCTGAGATCTGGTAAAAGAAAAACTTAAGATTAAAAACATGGCATTGTTTCCCCTCAAGACCACATTTAGTTCGTGGCCTTTCTGGTGATGTCTGAGGCTGGATTTTGTGTTCCGTTGGATGCAGAGCTCCCTTTGTCTTTATCAAGTCCACATATTTTTCAGACAACCTGGAGAGGTTTGAGCTCTCAGTACTAAGAGAAATGTCATTGAACACTTCTTCCTTTTTGTCTAAAGTTGTGATTGTCTTTCTCAGATTAGAAGAGCTGACAAGATGTGTGGGTCCTTCGGAAAGGATCTCTCGTGGGAAACGCACTGCATAATTTCTAGTCTCTTCCAAGCTCCAGTATGGGCTCCCTCTTTGGTCTTGAGCAAGTCAATTAACAATTTTCATTTAATTTCCTTCTTTTGCAGAAAGGGAAAACTCATTTTTACTGGCCTTAAGGCATATTGTGCAGAAAGATCAATTCACATGCTTTCAGCAGACAGCATTTTGCAGATGCCCATTTTAATGGAGCAGTTCTGTAAGTGAGGACAGTGGATGCCCAGATTGCCTGGGAGGACGGGTGGAAGATGGCAGGGCTCAAGACCTTCAAAGCAGTGTGCGTAGGCTGTTCCTTCTCTCACTGCTGGTCCCTGAACTTTATTGTATTATTGTATCCCACTGGAGGCAGAGGGCATAGATGAAGTTAGGGGTTTGAGGGAAAGATGTCCCTTCAATGATGGATATGACTATGTAAAGCTGTTCTCTGCTTTCTTTTCCATTCCTAAGTGCTCCAAGAGGTCCCAACCACCTGTGTGCCTCCAAGACTGCTTCCTTGAGAACCTATGTCTGGCTTATTTTCCCTTGCTCCCTCACCTTGTTCATGCCAAGATGCTCTACTGTAAATTCTCCTACGTCCCACCACAGGCAGCTTAGGTCTTGACTCTCTCTCTAAATTATGCATGACCAACTGACTGTCATCCCACTCTCCATTACTTGGATCAAATATCAGTGAAGGCTCTGGTACATGTCACGTTCATGTAGGGCTCTGAAACATAAATCCTGTCTCCTGCGGTTGCCACAAGAGCTGCAGGGTAACAGCTGCTGCCTCAACAGAGGCAACTCTCTCACCAGTTCCCATGAGCACAGAGTACAGCAAAACTGTGCCCAGGAAGCCTCTGCCTCTCCCAGGAACCAGATACTGGCCACAAAGGGCTAGCAATGCTCTGCCTTCACAGACAGTCTTGCTGTTCACCACTTACAGAGCTCAGGTAGTGCGTTACATCTCACGTCTCACCGGAGCTCTTCTAGGGACTTCTGGAGATGATCTGCGTTTGACTGCAAAACCTCCTAATAAGCCTTTGTAAATATTGACAACAAAAAAGATATCCAGCATGAGCAAATGTACTGTAGTCATCTACACTTGAAATACAGTGAAAGGTATACATCCTTATCCTGTCTTTTTTTTAATATAAAATTATTTTAATTTGATGCCTAGAAAAGCCTGCTGTCTTCTTCTAAGATTCTCAGTTCTGAGTAGCATGAAGCAATATAAGCGTGGTTAAGCAGAATCTGTTTATGTTGGAAGTCTAAGGGAATAAAAAATATTTTCACAGGTCTACTAAAAAAATTCCATGGTCAGATCTATCTCAAGCTAAAGAGGATTTGCATCAGGGACAGCCATAAAGGCCACAGTCTCACCTTAGCAGAGAGGAACTGGAATAATTCTTTTTTTTCCACAGAGGACTGTCACGTTCTCCCTAAAATAATGAGCATTTATTTATTCATATCCAAATAATTTTGGCTGGATGCTGATGAAGCCATCCCAAACATATCTGCTAGTCAAAGACCAGAGAGACAGCCCTCAGTTACCTCAGTAGTGTTTTGTTAAATTCCTGATTCCTGCTTCCTAGCCAGAAGTGTGATCACCCCTTGCTGTGAGAGCTGAAGGAACGAGAGATGATGGTGTATTCACATGAACATATAATTTAGTGAATTGTGTGGTGGGGACCCTGTGTTTACTGTTTCACCTGACCAGTTGCATCTGCGATCTCATCAATCCCCATGCTGCCATGGGGCAGGGTGACTGTGATATGAACAAAACCAACGGCAGTACCAAATGTTGCCACTGATAACTGCCTTTTGTTACACCAATATAATGAATTGTTTTTCAGGGACATCTGGCTTCCCTGCCTGAGGTGGGGGAAAGGGTGGATTGCCAACAAGGTAGGAAAATGCTGTTCTTCAGCACATTTTGTCTCCAAATATTGTTATTACTTGCTTCTCTTGCTGCCCCACTTTTTTGCATGGTTGATCCACACTGCTTCATATTCTCTTCCAAATATCTCCATGCATAATCTCCTCCTATGTTCCTCATGTTTACACTGAAATGTGGGCTGCAGAGTTCACCCAAGGCTTTTTTCTGGCTTTCATAATATCTGTTGAGCTCTCTCATCTAACACCTCACCGCAGCTCACAGGAAGGACAGGCACTGGCCAGGGCAGAGTGACTCTTGCCACTATTTCCTGCATTGTTACACAGGATCAGCGTCTCTCTAGGAGAACTGAGACCTTATTTTCACTAAATGGCCTGTGAAAGCATTTCCATTAGAGATGGCTTGGTATATGATAACTAAGTGGACGGAACAAAGTGAGCATTTATTTACCCAGGAAAGTTTGGATCAGATAGAACATCTGGTTTGCATTGCAATCCTCAACTTAAAAAAAAAGGAAAAAAAAGGAAAAAAGTCCAGCTGGGTTAACAGACACTCAAGGAAGGCAGGTGGCTGATATGATTGCAAGTGAGTTGAAACAGGATCAAAACATGAGCATCCTCTGAAGTCTCAGCTCAAATCATGCCTGGAGAGCATTTTAAGGTCCAATTTACAGGCCTGAATAAGTAAAAAAATTGCTTATAAGTGCTGAGTGCCCAAAGAATTATGTTGATTCTCTGAAATGTGTTTGTTTTCTTGCCATTCGTTATAAATCTTTTTATCATGTGGGTCAGCCTAAGCATTGCATAAGTTTGAAAAAATTCATGAACCAACATATTTTGCAGTGGGTAATACCACCACACTCAGCTTTCCAGGAGCTACAATACAGCAATACTGGATAGATCAGCCCAGGCACCAGATATTTGACTTACCTGTCAGTGCTAGGAAGGAGTTTTGAGAGGATTGAATAATGCTAGGACTTGCGTCTGGCTGAACTGTTCTGAAATCCGGCATGATGTTCAGTGTCTGCTGCTGCAGGCTCTGAAAACAACAGTAATAGAAGGGAAACTTTCTCAGTCTGCTGGTGCTCACCACTATGATGTGGGTCATCTTGCAGTCCCTATGATCCCAGCAGAAAATAGTCCTTTCATTTCTAACAAGGTTAGATCTCCTTTGCAGTGCAGAAAACGTGCCCTGCACAGTACAGCAATTTGTCATGGCTATCACATTTGATCTAGAAAACATTCCTTGAGGAAGCAGAAATGCTGCCAAAGGAAAAAGATGTTGGGACAGGCTGAGACTGACGTTTTTCTCAAACATCAGGAGGTACTTTGAAATGGCACTTTCTATCTAGTAATCTTGTCTTGGCACAGTGCCCTGCTTGTGTATGTGCACTTGTGCCAGTTTTGCTGGTTATGCTGGGCTGCTAGCCTGGAAGCTGAAAATGCCTGGCCCTGAGACTGTGGTTCAGGACCAAGCAATACGAATTCACGAACATCAAACCAATAGTCAAGTTATTATTTTTCAGATCAACAAAGGATCTGATAAAAGACTCAGAGAAAGAGCTTAGACCCCTTGATCCTCAGTCCCTGCTCTAATAAAGGAGTGATTAACATTACAGTTCATTATTACTTTCAGTTTCAATTCCCATATGAAGCTAGAGGAGCTGCAGTACTAGTCAGAATCCTATTTTCTGCCTGTCAGTTAAGCAAATGAAGTCCCAAGACAGTCTGACTCACCTTCATATATAAAAGAATATTCTTTATTCCAACACACACCTGTGTCTTTCTTAAAATGTCTTTATTCTGAAAAGCAACTGTCAAAAAATTGCACCTTTTCACTCAATTGATCTATTCCCTGTCTATATATTTATCTTATGTATTTAGTAGTAAAATAATTTTTTACATTTCCTTCTTTATCTTCTTAATGTTGACAAAGGTATAAGAGAAAAAGCTGATTTCTGTTCTGGCTTGTATATCACCAAAAGTTTTGTTAAATGTTTCCCAATTCCAGGACCAAATGCTGCCTCCTCAACTATTTGCAGACTCAGAGGACAATTTATTTGCAAAGGTTTAATTGTGAGCAGAATTTGATGTAATGAAGTTTTAATAGCAAAGCTGTATGAGCCAGAAAATGCACAGCTTGAGTTTCAGATCCCAAGCTGAGTCTGCAAGTGGAGATGCTTCTAAACTGAGAAAATGTCATTCAAGTCACTCAGGCACAATAAATATGTATCCCTCACCACCCTTTTTACAGTGAAGAACATGTTCATACGAACACTAATGCAGGACTAAGGTGCTGATGGCTACTTCTGCATAACCAGGACAGTAGTTAACAATACTCAGAGAAGCATTGTGTAAAAACTGTCAAGCTCAATACATAGAAATGCCCAAATGTATTTTCATCAGAGCAGAATAACTTTGTTTCGCATCTTTCCTACTCTACCAATTTGTCTTGAGAAAAATGTCTCCTTAGAAATCTTTTCTTGGACTATTGTGGCTGCAGTGACACTGCCACTCCTGTGTTCAAGGACTCATCTGGAGAGGCAAGCCCCATGGACGGACAGCCATAAAAATCCCTGATAAAAATCCCTGGGGTGGAGGATAGTGAATTGTGCCAGCCAACCACGAGTTCAAGACGAGGTGGCTGTTCTAAGCAACAACAATACATACAGCAAAATTCCTAGGAGAAAATGAGAAAACAAAGGATTTTTGCCAGATTAGAGTGCCCAACAAATTTCCTAACTCATCATTTACTTTAACAGTGTGATCTGAAGATCATTTTCATAGGAAATATGTATTTAGAGTCATTCACCTTTCCTGCCTAGAATTCCTCCTCCAGGCAAAACCAGCCTAAATACAACAGCTCACACTGTTCTTGTTTACAAAGGCAGGTACTTGGTATCTTGAGTCTCTTGGCCTTTGAGAATTCTGCCAGGCAAAGCCAAGCTGGTTAAATAGACATCTGAAGAGTGTCAGAGGTGGGATGTGAGAAGGTAAGGGCAGACTCTGATAACTAGGTAGCTCTAATCTGCAGATAGAACATTTTGTTCCGTAATTATTTGTTGCTCAGCACCATTATGTTGCTGCCAATGACGGAATTCATCCCTGATGTAGTTTTGTAATTTTTTGTGTTCTGTAAGTTGAATCATGAAATCATAGAACAATTTGGGTTGGAAGGGACCTTTAAAGGTCATCTAGTCCAACATCCTGCAATGAGCAGGGACACCTTCAACTAGATCACATTGCTCAGAGCCACATCCAGCCTGGCCTTGAATGTCTCCAGGACTGTGGCATCTACCACCTCTCTGAGCAATCTGTGCCAGTGTTTCACCACTCCCACTGCAAAAAAACTCTTTCTTATATCTAGTCTGAATCTAAATTCATTTAAAACCATCACCCCTTGTCCTAATGCAACAGGCACTGCTAAAATGTTTGTCCTCATCTTTCTTATAAACCCCCTTTAAATACTGTGTCGTGGTTTAAGCCCAGGCCGTAAATCAGAACCATGCAGTCCACTACCCCCCCCCCCACCTTTCTTCCCTCCGCTTCTGGAGGGACGGGGAGGAGAATCAAAAGAATGCAACTCCCACGGGTTGAGATAAGAACAGTTTAATAACTAAGGTATAACACAAATCACTACTGTAGGGATTGGTGCATGGACGGGAGGTTGTCAGGAGGGACAGGAACCAGCTGACCCTGGGGAGGTGCTTAGGCAGCAGATATAAGGAATTGTAACTGCGCAATAAATCGTTGATGACCCGCATTCCGTGAATGCTCTATGTCTCAGCCCTAGTTCGGAGGGAACTAGTGCTTCCGTCCCTCACCACACGAGTAGCAGAAACTACAAGTGGTGACCCCGACGTGATAGCGATGGATGTGAGCCACGTGGTACAGGTACTGGAGGCCCTCGTGCAGCAAGCTGGGTTGCCGAAGGCGATAAACTCGGAGCCAGCGGGCCACTGCATCCAATGGTTGCGAGGCCGGGGGGCGGTGGAGGCCCCCGTGGACGTATTAGATACCTCCCGATGGGGACGGATCCGCCAAGAGCTTTTAGAAGCGGCCTTGGCGGGGGAAAAGAAAGCAGGAGATATAGGGGAGACGTGGGGTGCCATCGAGAAAAGTTGTCTCCAGGACAAGAGCTGCTGGAGCGGCTGCGGGACACGGAGGCGCTGCGAGTGGAGGAGCCGCGGGTGCAAGCGCGGGAGCTGTGGAGGAAAGTGCCCCGGGAGGCGCGGCCGGAGCCCCCGAGCCGCGCGGCCGAGCGGGCAGCGCCGGGGCTGCAGCACGTCTGCCAGAAACCGCGGCCACGGCAACAGCAAAAAACCGGGAAGCGGAGTCTTGTGAGCCCTGGCAACACTCCCCTTTGTGCGACAGGGCGAGGGGACAGGGGGGTTCCCCACAACGAGCGACAGCAACCCTCAAAGCCTACCCTGGGGGAATCCTCCCTACTAACGACATTGTCTTTATCCTTGGCTACCAGGCCGGAGTGTTCAGTTTGGTTTTGATTTTCTAGAAGAAAAAAAAAAAAAAAAAAAAAAAAGGTACCCTGATAGCCTTTTGAACACGGTGTGTGAGTGCCGTGGTGGGCTGTGGACTTGAAACCCCATATACAACTCATTTGATAGTCTCTTTGTTATCCACATGTACTAGAAGTTGGCAAATATATATCCATGTATATCCATGTTTCTGTTAGCCCTTGGAGAATTTTTAAGGATATTGCTGACCACTTCTTCCAATGTAGGCTGGCCACTTGCATCGGAATGAGTGTGCATTTTGGTCAGTGTAAAAGCCCAAGGCTCGTGCGATGTGGGGGGGGCAGAGCCTCTGCGGGGACGCCTGCTAAAGTTGAGCCTGCCGCCTTACAGTGCGATGATGCTTCTTGGAGCTGATTTTTAATTGTCTTCACAGGGTCCTTACTCCACGTTCTGTATGAGGGACCGTATAGTGGGAATAATGATTGTCTAGGTTTTGTGTTTCAAATATTGTAATTGTATGGAGTGTGCTTGTGGGATCCCATGCATGCGTGTGTGTGTGTGTGTTGAGGGCTGACAGTGTTCTGTATATTTTTTGTTGTTGGGTTTGTGTAAATGTTTTAATGGGTAGCAGATTAACATTTTGGACAAGAAAGGGTTAATGCAAAGTGCCGTTGCTGGCAGGTATTTACTGCTGCTGATAAGCAGGCAGGCAGCTGTAGCTTCACATTCCTTTCCCAGCAGAATGCCTTTGAATCACTTTAACGGGCCTCCTTCTCAGGAGCTGATAACGTGGGAGAGGGGGTATGTTTGTGTTCTCCTACCTACAGGTCCATGGCAGCTGCCTGCAAAGTTTGCAAAGCCTTGCCATGAGCTGGACAGACAAGTGGAGGAACCTGATGCCTCAGCTAAAGGAGCTGACAGTGAATACCCCGAGCAGAATGAGATAGAGGAGAAGAAAAATAAATGATTACAGGACATCACTTGAGGGCAACTGAAAAGTAACAACTTGAATATGTGTGCTTGTAACGTAGCTGTTATTAGAGGCTGTGATTTTGTGTATAAAAACACTTGTATTTACTAGCCAGTTACTAATGAGAAACTGTACCCTGTGTTGTGTGGATTTGTTACTTGTAAATGATGTTAGAGCATGCAAATTTGCAGCAGCTGCTAGAAAATGCTAAGACAAAAGCTAGAAAGATTCTAATACGATGGTAGTGTTATAAAGCAGGTAATGGAACAAATTAAGAGGGTGGAAGAACTTCGGTGGTAAGAAAGTTCTTTGGCTGGTTTCTTGCTGCCATCAGCATTTTCAACATGCTGTTGTAACCTGTAATAGTTACTCTGGTAATGTAAATCTGTGTATGCTTTGCCACAGTAGCAACTTGTTACTGGATGAAGCAGGTGAAACTCTGCATTGACAATGAGGTACAAGAACTGAGGTTGACCAAATGCCTGCTGCCACAGTCAAGGGCAAGGCTGGGTTGGCCTCTGTGTTTGCCACCAAGAAGAACCTTTAGCTCTGCTGTTGGCTGCAACCCAGCAGGCATGGAGCGGTGGGGACACATGCCATGCCAGACCTTGATGTGAGGGGATGGCCTCCCCTGTTATCAGAGAGCCATCCAGGAGAAAAAGGGCAGACCCAGCAGCCTGTGACTGACCTGTGTTGAAGAAATATGAAAACATGCTAAGATCTTACACATGGTGTATGAGGATGGGCAAGCCTTTTGGCTGGACAATTTGTTAGGTGAATGGGGACTGACAGGTTGGCTGGTTGCTCTAGTAAAAGGTGGACTAATGGTGTTTATTGTCATTTTAATGATTTTGATTTTGTTGCTGTGTATCTTTAATGTATCCAATGAATGATTATGAGTGCTACAAAGCATGTTTGGCTTGTATAAAAAGAAAAATGCAGAGATGTGGATGACTTTCTGGCAAAGAACAGCCATGTACCCAGATCAGCAAGTGCCTACATGGAGTCGGACATGAACCAAGGGACAACAAAAGCTGAAGGAATCACAGCAAGATAAGAAAGAACTGACAAATGCTACTGTGCTTGCACTAAGTGGGCTTTTGACTGATGTTGATAGTGTTTGTCATGCCACCTTACAAATAGGGCAGCAATCGACTTTTTATTGTTGGCACAGGGGCATGGTTGTGCTGAATTTGAGGGGATGTGCTGCATGAATTTGTCAGATCGTTTGGAATCAATTTATAAGAGTATACAACAATTGAAAGAGGGGGTTAAACGGCTAACGAAAGATGATGGATGGAGTAACTATTATGTGTGTTAGTTTTATTTGTATTAGTAGCAAGTTATATGTTGTGGTGTGTGATATCTATGGTTAAGAAAAATGTAACATCTGTCTGGTTTGCTCAAAAACAAAAAGAGGGAATTATGGAGTGGCTGAGGGACGGTGGACATTTCGTGACCAACCCAGATGTCAGCCTTAGGAGATGGTGGTTATGAAGAATACAACTGAACAATGGACATGTGAGCAATCCCAGCTGTTTGGTCTTAGCCAGACTCTGAGTTAAGTTGCAAGGCCTGAACTCAACTTACCCAGGCTGCAAGGCCTAGCCTTTGGTTACTAAAGGACAGTTACGTGCAGTAGAATAAGGAACGTGACATTTGCTCAAGGCTAACAAGATGTGGGAGCGGGATGGTGAAACTGCAAGTTATGTGAGAAAGGTAGCGAATGGATAATTTTAGCTAGCTTGTTATCTGCTTCAAAATGTGTGGACTGCACTTCTGAGCCAATCACAATCTATATTGGTTACATCTAGCCAATAGCAGTTCAATTTCTGGAAGCATATACTGTAGCTACTGTAGCTACTGTGCTACGACAGTGGTCTGTGGACCCCATTAGCCGTTGAGGCTATGGCGGAGTGTGCACAAGTCCTTTTTCAGGCTTTGTCTGAGCGAGCTTCTGAAATTTGCCCAAATCACTGTAATAGTCATTCGCACAACCCTGGACTCCTGACTGAAGGTAACAATAGTGCAGACCGTGTTGCACAAGGTCTGCCAGTTCCTGACTGTTGTGCTCCAGTTTTTATGCGCTATTTACATGTCACGGTTGATACCTGTAGCAGTGCCATTTTGGCTACGGCACAACGCAAGCAAGACGCCAAAGCAGCCATTTTGCACTGGCGCGAGGTCATGGCGATTTTGGGAGTCCCTAGCCAGATCACGACCGACAATGGCCCAGCATATTCAAGTCAACTGGTGGCTTTGTTTTTATGACAGTGGGATATTGAACATAAGACCGGTTGTCCTCATAACAGCACTGGCCAAGCTATCGTCGAACGCACGTACCAGACTCTGAAAGCTCCCCTCGTGTGTCTTGAGGCGGGGGAGACCGTACCCAGAGGAGCTCCTGCAGTCTGTGTGCGCTGACTTTTACTTTCTGCTCTGACTAGTTAAATCAATTCTCGTGTGGATCAAGTGAACAATCCCCCATGAGCTCGCACTTTGCCTCACCTCTAGACAAACCCCCGTATCCGCAGGTACGGGTGAAAGATCTGGAAAAGGGCAAGATAGGTCCATTTGCCCTACGTGCTCACGGGCGAGGCTATGCCTGTGTGGAGGGGGAGACTGGGCTAAGCTGAGCACCGGCAAAATGGTTATTACCGTATTTGTAGCTGTGTCTGTAAGTTTGTATTTGAGCTATGTTTCACAGGTGGTGATTGGCGCTTGGCTGTATCTGGGAGAGAGTGATGGAAAGAGGTGTGAAATGACATCCATGGCCCTTATGTGTCCAGATGACTTCACTCAGGGATCCAGTCACAATGTGCCTTACGAACTTTGTAGCCAGCCGTTGAATACGACATCACTCAGGCCGGAAACACCTGCGTCTAGGTCCCTTTAGGCTGACGCTCTGTGTTTATTAGTATTAGGATGTTTGTTTCCTTCTTGTTTGATTATGTAATGCGCACTGTGTTTGAATACTTAGTGGCACAAACCTTTCTTACTTAGTTAATAAGAGTTATAAGTTGCTTATCTGGAATAGCTGTTAAAACGCTGAGTTTTCTAGTCTTGAGGCGGGGGAGATGTAGGGATTGGTGCATGGACGGGAGGTTGTCAGGAGGGACAGGAACCAGCTGACCCTGGGGAGGTGCTTAGGCAGCAGATATAAGGAATTGTAACTGCGCAATAAATCGTTGATGACCTGCATTCCGTGAATGCTCTATGTCTCAGCCCTAGTTCGGAGGGAACTAGTGCTTCCGTCCCTCACCACACGAGTAGCAGAAACTACAACTACTGCTACCACTAATAGTAATAATGATAAAGGAAATAACAAGGAAGAGAATACAACCGCTCACCAACCGGTACCTCGCCCCCACCCCACAGTGATCCAGCCCTTCCGGGCCCTCTCAGTTCTACATCCCTGGGCATGACGTGCTGTGGTATGGAATACCTCTTTGGCTAGTTTGGGTCAGGTGTCCTGTCCCTGCTTCCTCCCGGCTTCTCCTCCTCCCTGGCAGAGCATGAGACTCACAAAGTCCTTGGTCAGGGTAAACATTCTGACCCGCAACTGAAAACATCGGCTTTATCAATATTTTTCCCAGGCCGAAAGTCAAAACCACAGCGCTGCACCAGCTACTAAGAAGAAGAAAAACTGACTGCTGCTGCTGAACCCAGGACATACTGGAAGGCTACTATAATGTTTCCCCAGAGCCTTCTCCTGGTTGCACAACCCCAACTGTCAGCCTTTCCTCATAGGAGAAATGTTCCATCCCTCTCATCATTTTTGTGGCTCTCACCTGCACCTACTCCAACAGGTCCATGTCTTTCCTATGCTGAGGGCTCCAGACCTGGATGCAGTACTTCAGGTGAGGTCTCACCAAAACAAGTAGAGAGAGAATCACCTCCTTTGATCCACTGGCCATGTTTCTTTTGATGCAGCCCAGGATATGGGTAGCCTCTTGGGCTGCAAGTACACATTGTTGGCTTATGTCCAGAATGAATACAAAAGGGCATTCAAATAGGTGCTTTCTAATGTCGTATTTACATCTAACCAAACACATTCAGTAAAATTAATTAAAGTCCACCTCTGATGCCTTGCTAAATTGTGACATTTTATTTACAGTCATCTTGTAAACTAATGGAGATGTCTTCAAAAATTTTCCATAGCTGCTGTTCAGCTGTCATGTAGTTAGTTATAACCTGCCTTATTTTTGCGTAATTAATTTCCCCTAATATTTTGATTTATTTGGCCAAACATACCAGTGTTACCATAATGCTGACTTATTTACTTGTTTCAAAGTCTATATATAGTTCCTGGCTTGTTTATAAGTCATTCCAACAGACTAGAAGACAGAGTGACCTCTGTATCTTCAAAGTGTTGCATGAGGTTTTGGCCACTCATCTCTCACTAAATTCAATGATATTCAAGCTAAAAGCATGAATAGTTCCTACTCTTCAGTGCCCTCTTACCTACAGCTAAATGACAGGAAAGTCTGTGGTCATCCTTCTCTTCAGGTGCCCCATGTTAACCTGAAACTCAATAAATACAGTTTTCATTATACAACCCAGAATCTTTTCAAACATTAGTCAATGCATCACAGTATTCTTTGTTTAGCTTCACAGTACAGTGAAAGAAAATACACTGATGGGCTTGTTCATACTCTCTGCCAGTCCTTCAGTGGTGATGGGCTATACAACTACCAGCAACTTTACTGTATATGGATGCATGTAACTAGCACTATTTAAGTGGAACCTAAGGTTTCTCAGCATTTTCTAAATGACCATACTTCAGTTAAACAAATTCCAATGCCAATATTTTAACAGTGTTGTGTAATAAAGAAAGAAAGAGTAACTAATATCATAAACAGCATTTCTCCTTGGTATTTTTTTATTCCTTAAATAAAAAGGGATCCCACAGCAATAATTATCAATCTTCACTGTACAGAAAAACTACACATGTTTTGTGATTTCTACTGCCCATGTAACACTAGGTGTCTCCTTTTCAACCATACTTTTACACCACCTAGGGGAAGAAGACAGGCTTCCGTTTGCCCTTGTGTAATGCTACTGAGCAAGCAGAGATAGAGGCTCCGAGGGATGAGAGCACCCTCTTAGCTCTCTCTAAGAAAAGATAAGCAATGACTCTGCCAGCTGTTGTTGGAAGCAGCTCTCCCAGCCTGCTTACCCAAGACTATGGTGAATGAGAGCTGAGCTCTGGGTGTCACACTTTTGCCTTGTGTACCTATTTTCCAAACAGCATCTCAAAGTGAAGGGCAATTTCCTCTGATCAGGCAGTTTCCCTCCTCCTCTTCCCTTTTCAAGAAGCAGTGAGGTCATTCTGTTCATGGCTACATTTAAAATTTGTCTTATTTATTCTAGCTATAGAATCTATACGCCTAACTATAAAGGAGTGAATAATACTGTACATGTGAATTAGAGCTGAATTATGCTATGTGCAGGAGTTCAGGTGAAGACGCTGGCTTCCTGTGGAGAACTGAGCAGGCCAGCCTTTAACTGTACATTCTTCTTCCTATTTAAATCAGCTGCTAGAAAGCAAAAACCCTTTCAAGTAGTTTAAACACAGAAGGCAAGTTCTCATCTTAAATCCAATGTACAGCACTATACCAGCTGGTAGAAAGGAAATTAACTCTATCCCAGCCAAAACCAGGACAACATCCATTTCTAAAATATAGGTGATGCTATTCCAAGTAATTAAATACTTCATCACTGGAAACCATAATAAGAATGTGCTAATTTCAGTTCACAGTAGATTCTCAAAAGCAATAAATTACAACTCTATCACACCCCCATCCCTTTTATGATTACTGTTCTGCGATGGAACTAATGTGTTTCCTCTCAAGGCTAAGTGAATGTCTTCTGTTACCACAACCTTATTAAAATCTTTCTTAAGCCTAACAGAAATCAGGTGTCAGTTATGAAATGTGAATTTCTGAATTATGTTAGACACTCTCCTGCTGATGGCAAGCAAACAAGACAGTTGCATCAAGGAATTACAGCAATGCACACAATTTTGTTTGTCATGTGTTCCACTGATGGTAAGAGCAAATCATAACTTCCAATATAAAGGAGGAGTTCTATGTGATAAATGCTATCTTTCTGACGCCTGACTGCTTCTGAACTGATCTGGAGACACCAAAGCCCCAGTGGCACATTGCTTTTAAGAATAAGGAAATCCTGGCTATCCTGAAAGCATCTTAACGGATATGGAAAGACTGTTACAAACAGCAAAGGAAAGCACTCTCTCTTCAGATTTCATTCTTGGCATTTTTTTTCCTCAAATGCATTTCCAGAAGTCCAAGCCCATAGACCATTGTCACCCAAAATACAAGAAACAATTGCCTGTGGTTATACTTTCCTTCCACATTCCCTCCTTTAGTCATTCCCTCCACACAAAGTATCATCTCATACCAATGAATCAGAAATCAGGTTAAGGCTTACTGTTGTCTTCACTTTCTGTAAAACATTTTTAAATGGATACCACAAGAAGATGCATCTGAGTTCTCTTCCCTTACAGAAAATATATTGTTCCTTCCAACTTTCAAGCTTGGCCCCATTATAGATTCATTTCCTATACATTGTCACAGTGATGTGTAATATGTATACAAATCTTGAACCTTATTTCTACCTTAAAGTAGCTGCAATGTATCCTCCAGATTGCCAACAGAACGGGAAGCAGATGCTTTGGAAACCATTTGGATTTCAATAAACAAAGAAGACTTTATTTGGTTAATAGATTATGTGCAGATTTCAGTGGTTGGATTGGAGTCAAAAGCCATAAAACTAGAATTTGAGGTAACTTAATGCAGCTTCTTGCTTGTTCAGAGACTTTTTGCAAGATCTGGAGCAAGTAATTTAGACTGATAAGTTAAGCATTTCTAATACCTTCGAGATGTGTCTAGCTCTTTCTGTTCTTTGAGACAATAAAGCCATCTCACAGCAGTGTTCATAGTCAGATTTTTTAAAGTTCCAGAAGCGTTCAGATACTACGCAGAGGTCCCAGAAATTCTTTTGTTGTTTTCTGAGGCTGTAACAGCAGATATCCTGACTGCTTTCAAACAAAAAAAGAAAGGAAGCTCTAACAAAAGAATTCCTGATTGTGTATGATAAAGGAAGTTTTGCATGTACAGAAAACTGCTTTCTTCCTGGCTATACCTCTTCTAAGTGTGATAAAACATAAGCTTCTTATAGGAGTAGTCATTTATTGGCTCATTAGAACTGTCTTCTCCTTTTCCTGCAATCCAGAGCCATGCACAGGGGCAGAAGCAGGTCACACATGATTTGAAGAGATGCTATTTCTTCTTAAGGAGCTGTCAAGAAAGTCTCACATCATATCTAAGCACTTCTTGCTACCCTACCAGTTAGCACTACTAACCACAGCACCCATTTGGCTACTTTCTTCAAACCATCTTTTTGTGATGACTGCAGGAATCTGTGTTCAAAAAGCTCTAAAGTCCTCAGGGGTTATTGCTGTCATGCCCAAAATCATTTGACCAACTTGTCCTGCAATTAATGCCTTTTGCGGAGGGAAATGGGCAGGCGGGTCCTGCAGTAAATACAAATCAAGTCTTATGGCTAAGAACCATTAAATAGCTTAAAAACATTCACATTTCTAAGATGTTTACAAATTGCAAGACAAACATTTTGCAGAATAAAACTGCAGTCCTGGAGCTTAATACTCACTCTGGTATTTCATTACTGCCCCTGTTTTATATTAGCGCACCGGGCAATTTGTATGTGTCTATGGACCTTTTAGTAACGTATACCCAAAGCAATTGCCAAATGTTATTCAGTGCAGCTAATACGTAATAGTTCCAATGAATAATGTTTTTGTTAAGAATGTGGCAAACTGCTATTTATTCAGATGAATTCCAACCAACCATAATGCCTGGGTCTCACTTCTGAGGTATGAATGCAATAATTACCAAACACAGTTCTAAAATGCAATTTGTTAACTTGGAAGAGATTGTGAGATCGTGACATACATTTCAAGTGGCCCCAAGGCTGCTTTTGGTGGTTTGTTCGGGTTTTCTTTTCTTTTTTCACTAAGTCTTCATTTATGTAGGCAGGATGTACACTTGCTGAATCCACTAGCTGAGTATCTCCCCATCCACTTCTGATGCATGCACCAAGATTTAATAACTGAATATGAGACTTTGAAGCAAGCAGTATTATTACCTAGAAGATAAAGGAGGAAATGACTTTTCAAAACTGCCCAAGTCTTTCTTTTAGTTCTTTTCAATTAAGTTTAGGCTTCAAAGTAACTTATGGATTTTATGAAAATATCCTCAGAATATGTCCCAGAACCAGGAGGTCATTTAAGTTAGCAAGAAGTAGCAGCAGAAGCAACAGCTGTGTATTTGAAATGGAAGCTCTGCAGTTTGCTAATGGACCCAGGGAGAGAGCTGCACAGGGTTGTCAGAACCAGAACAGAACTGCAAGCAGCAGGCTGAGACATGTGGGGATGGGAGCAGAACAAGAATGATGCTGAGTGGTATTGCTGACTAGACAGAATCAAAAAAATACAACTTTCAGCATTTATGTGTTTTTTAATTCTTAAAAAGCATATTCAAGCATGTCTTACTGTGGCACAGTGGACTGAGAATTCATTTAAAATATTACAAAAATTATAATTACATATTTCTATTGGAGACAAAACTAGAACTAGCACTGACAAATGAGATCTAGAACAAAGTAGTTGCAAGCAAAGAATAACTAAAACTGGGCATAAAAATATTTTGGAAACTAGCCTAAAAATTTTTAAATCATGCAATTTTTAGATCTAAATCTAAGTCTAATCATGTGAATGTAAGTAACTTATGGAATGTTGCATGCATTTTCCATCACTTTGGACTGTTCAGGACACACACTTTCTTCTGTTTCTCTGCAGTTTCTGCAAAGCTTGCAGAGTTGCAGGCATGTTTTATGCTGGCAGAGTTACAAGCATTTTAATTTACGCACACATAAGTGCAGAAATTTGCAGCCTCATAGATGGGAGACAGATGATACTGCAGGTGCATTAGTATGGATACCAGTGCCACACTATTTTTATCATGACTCACCTGGGAATTTAAAGAAGAGGCGGTCTTCTCTTCTGCTGCTGAAAAAGGCCAGGAAAAAAACCTCTGGAGAATTCCAACAGCTGGGCTGGAGAAACATTTTTGATTTGTGCAACTCATAGCTTCTAGCATTTGGAAAGGTAAATACTGAGGCAAGGGATGGAAAAGACTTGGGTATATAATAAGTTAGTGACAGAAGGATGTTACAACAGACTGCAGCACTTCTGTGAATATTGTGTATAGCCCTAATTTTTCCCATTGTTACTGCAGAGTATTTTAATACTAGATGGAAGTGGTCAGTCCTGGGGAAGCTTCTCACTTACATGACCACAAGGAGGCAATTAATGGTTGAGGACAGTAGGATCTACTTTAAGGCAATATAGAAGGTAACACTGTGGTTGTGACACTGATTATGCTGAAGCCAGTGGCCTAACTTGGGGACCACAGGAAGAATTTTAGTTCAGACAAAAGTGAAAAATCTTTTGGGGAAGGTGTGTGTCCTGAATCGTTCTCTTGATTTGTTTGACATCGCTGTCATACAGCATTGCATTAGCTTAGGTGAGGGCAAGTGGCAGACAGCCGAGAATGAGATGCTGGTGGGAAGAAGTTGGAAACCTTAAAACTAGTTGTACTTCCTTAAGAATGCTGTGTTAAATGGCACCAGGGGAGACCTGATCAGGGGCCAACTCTGTTGTTCCCTCCAAGAAAGGTGCAGCAGACTAGGTTTAACTTGGAGAGGCTAAGGCATGACTGGTCCTTGTTGCACAATCATAACCTTTTGTGGAAATCCACTGAGCTGCGGAACACTGTCCTCTCCAGGAGAATAAGTGGTCTCAGGGTGTCCAGCCTTGCAAAGAGAAACTCAGCCAGACACAGCTGTGGTCAGGACAGCATGATTAGTTGATTCAGAGTGGGAAAAAAAGACTTAATTTTATCAGAAAAGGTCAATGTTTGTGCACTGGTTTTGTACACGGATGCAGGGGCAAGTCACATATGAGGTGAGGCAACGATATTGCAAATTACTTTGTCTCTCACATTTAACTCCAAATTGTATGTTACATGCAATGTAACACCCTTTCAGAATACTTGCTTGCTGATATTTTAAAATGGAAATCTAGTGTTAAAAAAAAAAAAAAAAAAAAAAAAAGAGCAAAATATCTTTAATGAAAGTTTTCTCTCCTGCTCTCAGGACTCTGCATGGGCTGGGAGCTCCCTCACAGTCGGTCCTGTCCCACTACCCCACACAGGAGCAGGGCAGGACAGCGGCCAGCTGGGGCAGCACCAGCCCTGGGCGTCGGGCACCTCTCTGCTGTAAGCCAGGGCTGGAACAGGAGGTCAGGCTGTCTAGGATCATTGCCTCATGTCACCAAAGCAATGGACCATCAGAGGCTGCTCTGTCTCTGTGTCAGCCCAGAGCTGAAAGCCAGACACGCCAGAGCAGGATGCTCCCAGAGTCCTCACAGCCTACTAACAAGGCAGGAAAGGATTGCTGAGAGTGCATTTCCTTTGCTAAAAGGAGAGGAAGGAAAAGCTCTTTTGATGCCATATCACTTGGTGGTAACTTTCCCATTATGTGTGATTTTTGCTCCTGTGATCCATTCCATCTCAAAAGGGTGGTAATGAGCAGGGCAGACAACACGGAAGAAAATGAGAAATTAAATGCCTAAACTATGCTGCCATAAGCCCTGGGAACATTAGTGTACTTTAGTGTACTTCCTCCCAGTGGAGCTCATTCCCTCATTGCAGTATCTCCTCCTGCTCTCCAGAAGGAGTTATGTGATTGGCATATATGTGTGTCATTCTTTTACCTCAGAAAGAGAAATTGGCAAATGCCTTAAATATTCCTTAAGTTACTCAGGGCCAGATGAGTTTGGGGGGTGTATCTTGCCCAGGAGAACACCAAGGATGTCTTACCTTACCCATGAATGGGTGATGTTCCTCTGTGTACACCCCATACCATGTTCTCTCATGACTCCAATCACTAGTAAACCTAGCCTTCAGAAACTTGCACTAGGAGTCCAGAAAACAAGGAGCAGACAGGTTAGTGAGACTCAGATAAAAGTCTTTATGTGACTTGCCTAACATCACAGAGGAATCTTGTCCATAGACATAGCATCATCCAGCTCCCTAAACTTGTATTTCATTAAACTAATGATGAAATAATTTCTTTACCTGCAGTCCACTGAACCAGATTCCTAAATTCTTTAACAAGGATTCTCCAGTTAATAGCACTCTCCTTCACTACAGCATCGTAACTGTATACCAGAGCATCTGATTCTGTTCATCAAATGAGATTAATCTAGCAGAGAAGTTGTAAGCTCATATAAGTAGTCTGCTTCAAAGAGCATACACGCATAACAGCAGAATAGTCTTAGATGCAATCTTAATATGGTATTTTTTTTAACTTTTGAAGGCTAAAATCTGTAACCTATTTTTTTGATTTTGAAATGTGTAGTGTAATTTTGAAATGTCTCATCCAACTGTTTTAAGTTGTTAAAGGAATACTTGTAAAATCTGCCTTCTTCAGTAATATGCACACTATTATTATGTTCCACAAGCAAATTAGCTATGAAGGACCAATTATACACTGCCTTTCATGTTAGGTGAGTAATTTCCAAGTGTGGGAAGTGTAATAAGTACATTTTGTTCTGAGAGGGGAGTTTTGAGTAGTGTTTTACATCCACCCCATACTTATATTTTCTTAGTGGTAAAGACTATAAGGAGCTCAGAAGAGAAAAGTCAGGACCTATAATCTCAAAGCCAGATTTTGCAGATTCCACCCACTTAAATACTCTTTTTTCATTTGTGCCCAGTAACACAATCAACCTGAATTTGTGAGGTACTGAAGTGAAAGCCATCTGATGAGTGATATCGGCTCAAGAGAATTCAGGACCTCTTCATGCCACTTACACCAATAAGAGTTTAATACACACAGTGTAAAGCTGGTCCAGAATACTAAACTGGTGAAGGACCCTGAGTGGGCTCAACACCATTGTGAGCAATGAAGGTAAGCAGTTGTGTGCGTGCAACAACAGCAAGAGCCAGTTGCAGCAGGGTTGCAGGCAGGACCAAGTGCCCACTCTACCAGGATGCCCCCAGCACCCTGAACACAGTATGTGTGCCTGAGAAGCCAGAGGGAGTTGTTCATGGCAATCCATCTCCCAGCATCATGGTGGGCCTGTGGGGTGAAGGAGGTAAATCCTCCTAACATGCCAGGTGTGAGTCTGCACCTGCATCCTCTTTGAAACAGTGCCTGCTTCTCCTAGCTATGGAAAAGTTGTACACAACATAGAATATGCAGAATGACAGCAGTTGGCAGCCATTTAAGCTCAGGCAACTATTTCATCATTAGCCTAAATACACAGTCATGCAAACTGATCACGTTTATTGCTGATTTTGTTTATACTTGCATATACTAAGGGGTTTTCAGCCAAGAGTAACTCCCTTGTTCAAACCCAACTCATTTGCAGCAGAAGTGATCCTCAACTCTGCAGCATCTGTGTGTACCCTTGCGAAAATAGAGGGTGGGTGGCAATAGCAGTGGGAGCAATGCCAATCTTGCCTCGCCAACATGGATGTATACTCCAAAATATCCAGAGCTACTGTATATGGGGAACTGTGGTGAAAAGGACAAACAGATGTGATTTACCTAATTGATGGCCTAATTAAGATCTGAAGAAGAGGTGGGTGATTTAGTGCTGTTGGAAAACAAGTTATTGAAAGGATAGAAAATTAATATAAAAGGTCTCCATGGTGTTTAATAAACAGAATCACTCAAAAATGTTTTAAATGTTCCAGACCTCATTTTCTACAACAGCTCTGCCAACCTATGATCACCACATTCAGTACAGAGCCAAGAGAACACAGCTGGGGTGTGTGGGGGTTGCCACTGACTTTTCTTGTTCTCATCTGTTTGATGTGATGCCTATCCCTTAGACTGTGACATTAATCAGTAGACAAAACAGAGTGCAACATATCTCTCACTTCACTGAAACTTGCACTCTCATTATAACATGTTTTGTTCAGCAATTTCCACTCAGTTGCATTTTTAAGTGCTTCAAAACAATTCACTGTGGGCTGGATGAAATTTTAAGAGCAGGGAATTGCTATGCCTAGCCCTGAGGTGATCCCCCTGGAGTTTACCTCCCACTTCTATTTGTCCATTTGCCACTTTTCCGTTTTTTTTTTTTTTTTTTTTTTCCTGTTTCTCCACACAAAAATAAACCTCTGGATCTCACAAGGTGTTGTCAGATTCTAGCTACTAGACATAAGCTGCTGCTAGACCATGAGAGAAGCCAGGTGGTAATACCTGTCTCTGGGCCAGCCTTGCTGTTAGGTTTCTCAAACAGACATTTGGCCAGGGGAGCTTGTAAAGTGGAAAGACAACTTCTGCTTGGCTGCTTGGGAAGTCAGTGCGTGGTGGTTTTGTCTTTTTCAAAAAATATGGTCTTGACACAAGTGTGAAGGGAAGGCAACATTTGTAGGTGACAAGGAAGGCTCTTGAACAGCGTGATTCACCCAGCAGTTTGCCCCATGGGAAACTATTTAGTCTAGGGAAGCACTGGTGATGGAGTCACTGACAGAGCTACCTTTGAAGTCAGTTTTGGTACCACAGCCAGGCAAAGGGAGTGAATGTAGTGACATCAAAGTTGGCTTCCAGTGTAAAATGATCTTACTTTCAAGTTAGCTCTCATTATGTATCTGGATAGCTCGTCAAGCTGTGGCACAGCCATACCACCCTAGTTGTACAGTGGGAAACCCCCACCTGTGGGATACTGCCATAGCTACAATCAACCCATGTCACTTAGGAAGGGGAAATATTAAAGAATCAGGGTTCCTGTATTAGAGTCTGCAGATGTTTTGGAAGTCCAGCTTCCCACACAGACACAAAGGGTTTTGGCCCTTCTGAAGCAATTCAATCAAATTTGATACAGATGCAGAGGTTTCAAAATTAATCCACATCTTTAAAGAATATGAGAAGTTAAGGAGAGAGAGACTCTACAAGGCACTCACCTGAAAGCAAGCAGAGAATTTACTCTGGAGAGAGACTTCATGATTCTGTCACTACAGGGGGAAAAAGGGGGGAAAACCCCACCAAACAAGAACTGGACATGGAACTGTTGGAACATGTCCAGAGGAGGGCCACGAGGATGATGAGGGGACTGGAGCACCTCCTGTATGAAGACAGGCTGAGAAAGTTGAGGCTGCTCAGCCTGGAGAAGAGAAGGCTGCATGGAGACCTCATAGCAGTCTTCCAGTATCTGAAGGGGGCCTACAAGGATGCTGGGGATGGACTATTCATCAGGAACTGTAGTGATAGGACAAGGGGTAATGGGTTCAAACTTAAACAGGGGAAGTTTAGATTGGATCTAAGGAAGAAATTCTTTACTGTGAGGGTGGTGAGGCACTGGAATTGATTGCCCAAGGAAGTTGTGAATGCTCCATCCCTGACAGTGTTCAAGGCCAGGTTGGACAGAGCCTTTGGTGACATGGTTTAGTGAGTTGTGTCCCTGCCCATGTCAGGGGAGTTGGAACTAGATGATCTGAAGGTCCTTTCCAACCCTGACTATTCTATGATTCTAAGAAGCAATTTTCCCCCAAATGTCAATCCAAATAGCCCTTTCTCACTCACCAAAGTCAATCACAAGACATAGCTTAAGAGAAACTTTGACTCCAGTAGTTCAGATGTTCACAGGGAAGCCTTCTCCTTTGAACCTGCCCCTTTCACCTGGTCAAATTAAAAAAAAAAAAAAAAAAAATTGTAATGATTTTCCCAGTGCAGTGCTTGCCTTTAAATACTTGGGGATTATTGCAGGGAAGGCCTTGAAAAAATTAATGAAAGATATTTTTTGCTGATGGCTGAAATTAGATGGGGTTTAGGTTGATTTTATTTTAGATTCATGACAAAGAAGCCTGGAGTATTAGATGCATTTCCTTGTACATTTGTACTAGAAAATGAAACATAATAAATCTAAGAATAAGCATTATCCAGTCCTTATTTTATTAGCCCATAGAGATCTGGCCCATAAAATAAACGAGCGTAATATCACTGAGTGCTGGACTTTGGTCAGAGTTAGCTGAAATTTATGCAAAATCATAATGAGACTTGCTAGCTTAAGCAAGAAGGACATTAGTCTCCAGCCACCTGTTTTGTCCCCTTCTCTTCTGTGCTCTTTATTTCAGGAAGCCTGTGAGATTCTGATCTTCAAAAATGCAGCCTGTGTATTTCTGAGTGGAGAGAAATATGAGAAACTATTGATGTGGCCTCACCATGGGTTTTGAAGTGAACCAAGGTGTTCACTGTGTTCTCATTGCTAATTGTCCCCAGTTTAGAACTGATCTCATTCAGCACAATAGAAATCACATTTTTCAGCTGTTCAGACAGATTTAAATGGGAATAAATTGTTGATTTGATTTTGTTTTGTTTTTTTAAGACATCACTTACTGATCCAGTCTTGATACTGGAGAAAAAGGAGCTGGGAAAATTATTCAATTCATTTTCAGTTGTAGATAGTCATGAAGGGATTTGGTGCCTATCTCTATACCTCTAGACTTACTTCCCTCATTTGTTGCTTTTTCCTGGAGGTGCCTGAGGTATTGAGGTTACTGAGTGTCTGACACTGGGAACTGCCAACACCATCAGTGCCAAACAAATTAGCTATCCCTGATGTTCTGGTAGAACTTCCCAAGCAGGCAGCAATCAAGCACCTGTGGCCTCCATGGGTCGGGAACACTGCTCCAGATGCACAAAAGGGGGTTTAGCTTTCCAATTTTTGCCACTCTCAGCTAGACTAGGAGTTACATTTATGATTTTCCATCCAAGCTCTTAATTTTCTCCACCATAAGAGCAATATTTAAATGATGCAGAAAGTGCTAAGTACATTGCTTCAGATACTCCCTTACTGATGAGCACCTCCATCTACTATCATGTGACCCCCCAGAGATATACATGGCACAGATGAGCAGAGATCTCTGCCGATATCTGCTAGTGCAGCCATAACACATCAAAACCCACTATAATAATTGTCCTTTCAAATCATAACAGCTTTTCACAAACCACTAAGATTACCAAAACCTTAACTTACCAGATCTGAAAGTCCTGAATGTCCATATTCCTAAATTTTGAGAGATTTTGAATGTTTCAGCTCAGTATTGACTGAAGCTGTGACTGGACAACATATTAAAAAGGTAACACTTCAAAACCACCTTATTTCTGCTGGAAGCAAAGTACATTTCCTCCACTCTCATCTCAGGTGAGAAATACCCTGGAATTTGCCCCTCACCAAGAAATGCTAACTAGTCTGCTATAAGAGAAAGCCCAGTTCACTTTGAAGTGGTAAGCATGCTTAAATTCGCTGCAGTATCCCTGAGGGTCCTAAGGCATACAAATTATTTTTATTCATTTGAAATTAAATAGAAATTAGGGAAAAAAAATTAATACAGCTGAAAAGAAGACACTGGAGAGCTTTGTAACTCCCTCACTCTCCTTATAGTATTCTGTCTTCTATCGAACAGGATCTCCCATGTCTTTTCTTATGGAGAAAATTCTCCTTTCATTCAGAGCAAACTAAAATTTGACACACGGTCCAGAAAAGGCAAAAAATATTCCTGCCATAACTCCACCATCTGGTGTGAACTAGGGCTGCTGGTGTTTGTATATTCTGCCAGCAGAATGGAGAGAAGCTCCAATGAAAGTGCTGTCACAGAGCAACTTACTACTGCACTCAGAGGTATGACTGCAACAAAAATGCCATATTTTAACTAGCCCCAGTAATAATGCAGTGAGGACCATAGGTTGCAGGAAGGTTGTTTAGCTGGTAGCCTATGCAGATATCCATGCCTCTGCATCTTCCTTTCTGCTGCTTTATGTTTTGGATTTGCTGAGATTATTCAAGGTGTCTGTCCACACTGCTGTGATACTCCCAGTTACTCTGCAAGAGTAGCACAAGCTGACCCAATGGGAGCACAGGTTTAGTGTTTGGAGGCAGTTTTCATTTCAGTTTGTGGAAACAGGAAATTCAAGGAACAAATGTGTCATCCAGCCAACTCTTATAAATAGATAAAATATCATGTCCCTATTCTCCAGTCTATGGATAACTCCAGCTAATTCAGGTAAATATTCCCCAAAACAGTGGAAATTTTTCTAGGAAATGCTTGTAACCACATATTTGGTTCAGTTACCTGCTCCACAAACCCTTCTTAATCTTGTACATTCACCCCACCTTTCAAGTACATTAGTTCCTATGGCAACAAGGACACCATTGGCATGGGAGACCTCAGTGGCATTCATAATTCCTCTTTAAAGTCCATTTATAAAATAGAAAATCATTTATACTATAGTTTGTCAAATAAAGAAAGTGTTTATGAGCCAGGTTCAGATCTGCTGATGTGGGTGGGAATTTTGCTACTGCCTTCAGCTGCATCCAGTATGGTCCTTATGCTGCCTACCATATGTCTCGCTAACCACCACACAATCCCTCACCCCAAACTGCTAGCTCTTCTCTTTTTTGGAAGGAGAACTAGTGAGACTGATTCAAGCAAAGTACCTTCATTGTTTATAATGAAGATTAAAAGCATAATTACTCTTAGGAGCTCCTTAGTGACAGGAAATTTTAGACCTCAGTGAGAGGTGCCAGATGATTTAGTTCTTGAATTCAGGAAAAAGATTTCTGCAGGTACTGCACATTCGTCTGCTTCATGTCACTGCACCCCCGCCTCTCACTGACTCCTGGCTGCCATTTTATAGAATAACATGGGAAATATTTCAGACACATAGAAGATGGGGTGTGATTCAGTTCGGGATCTCAGTGGGTTGCTGGGATGAAATTGTCGATTGTGAAAAATCTTCCTACACGTTTTCCATATATTTCATGTCATCCCACAAAAGGAATGGGAATAGAAGAGTCTCTCTTACTGAAGCTGTGAGAAGAGGATAAAAATCAGAGAGGTGAGGAAAGTGTGCCAGAATGCCTCCATTTTACACAAGCCATCCCAGAAAAAAACAGGGAGCAGTCATCTCCCACATAGTATTTCTTAAAACCTATGCCACTAGGCCCTAGAGTATGAGAAAAATCTATGACACTAATACAATGCCGTCATTATTCTTTGTGTGTAAGCAGTGTGCTCAAGATAAAAAATATGGAAAGAACAAGACTGCTCTCCAAGAAAGCCCAGGAAAGCTAAGAGGGCAATCAACAGCCAACAGTAAATTAATAAACAGCATTTTGTCTTGTGTGAACTAGCAGATCAATATTACTGGTGTTTTGAACAAGGTACTTTGGAAGGAGATTTGCAAAGAGTGAGGGAGTTTCCCCATGAACTGGAATGATGAAGGACTTCCATGTGTAAAAGGAAGCATCTAGATGACCATGTGAAAAGGAATTAATTCTGCAATGCTCTCAGAGACTCCTGAAAAATACTGCTTGAAACACACTGATCTCTTAAAGCCTCTCTGAGATGGCTTCCAGCATCCCACTGGGGCATCTCAGATGGACAACCTTACATAAGGCAACCAAGGATCTTGTAAAGGGATCATACTAAATCCCAAGAAGCAGCGTGTGTTTGTCAAGATCCAGCTTTGTGGTAGCAAAGGGTGCTAAATTTTAGAAATTCAGTGCTAAATAGAGAAGGCTACAAGAAGTTTTAACATCTTACATTAACTTTCTCTTGAACTCTGTTCAGCTCTGCCTGACTCTTTATGCAATACGGGACATATTGATATGTGTCAGTTCTGTCTGGAGGGATGTACCAAAAATATATCAATCTTGGTACATTATGAGACTGAATTGAATATTAAATTGTTATTCTACATAGGCAACACATTGCCTAGGTTGACTCACACATACAAAAGGAAACGTCTGACTTAATTTCTGTGCTTTTCATGTCATTTCTGTGCATTTCTGTCATTTTAAGGAGAATCTGGTCTACTTTCACATCTGAAGCTTGTTTCTTGTGAAAGAGAAACAGTGACATCCTGTGGTTCAACTGTAGGAAAAGTGTATATTTTATCATTACCTTTTCTTGGATGTAATTTCTCTTTTTCTGTATAACTTAACAAGAACAATCTAAATTTTGGCTATGAAAAAAAATGTATAAGATACTACCAAACAGCACTTTAAGAGTGCAGTAAGCTTTCTGTATACATAGGATTACAGGAAATTGAAGACTTTTATTTTTAGTTTCATTCTAATCAAAATGAAGTAAAGCTGTTTCAAAATAGATAACAATAACAGAAAATAATTTAGATAATATTAATAATTTAAAAATAGTTGTGAAAAGAGGCTTGCAAAAAACAAAGTCACATTAGGTCTAGAATCTAGCCATTTCTTTAATAAACATTAATGGAAATATTTTGAATACCTCTGTTACCAGAACATATTTGAATGAATAGACCTTACTCAGAATACAATGGCATATCTCAAGGATAAGATGAGAGCATTAGCAAATGCAGTAATTGAGCAAAGAATGATTAATAAAAAAAAATAATTCTGATTGATTGATTGATTTAAAAGGTAATTTCCTCTCATGAGACCTTTTTAAACTGTAATACTTTGGTCATTACAGAACTTTTGATGATCCTGTACTGATAGAAATAGTATCTTTAGACACAGCAGTAACAATTTAAGATAATGTAACAAAAAATATGCCAATAAAACTCCACAAAGACCTTGCAGTAGTATAAAAATCAGAAGAGCTGGAGAATTCCTTCAGTTTGTCATAAACTTAATGTCATATATGGTGACATCTTTAAGAACGTGTCTTAAGACTTTATCTTCTTTTCAGGTATATAAATCAGAAAGATTATTTCTGCAGTTTTATTCATACCAGATTCACACTCTGGATTTCTTTTCAATATATTTTTTACTATTTGCATATTTCTCAGTTGTAAGGTTGTCCTTTACTTAAATTTAGGGGTTTTTTAATCAAGATTCCCAGGGACACACAGACACTGGAACTGTTATATCATGGTTCTCCAGTTTCCTCTACATCTCTTCACAGTGGCAGCAATACAAAGAGCAAATGTTCTCTTGTCCCCTGACTTCCCAAATACAAATGGCCTAATGGATGGGTGACAATGATGAAGAATGAAGCTGGAAAAGAAAACAAACCTGTTCAGACAGAAAGGATGAAATGTGTTTCTTGAGAATAAGTGATTTTCTCCAGGGCTTCAATTTCATGACTTTTTTCCTCTTCAATACAAATAACCTCCAAAAGCAAAAGCATGTTTATAGGAGAAGAGGGACACCTCTACTTGATGTCAGTGTTGTGCAGGATGAAGACATCCCTGATGGAAGGTGGGAATGCCAAACCATGAGCCATAAAGAAAACATTGTTGCTAATGATTATTTCCTATCATTCAAAGGGTGCACATTTGGACAGGCTTTTTTTTACCATATACATATATAAAGACAAATAAACAAATAAAACCACAGGCAGTGTGGAAAAGGTTGACTGAGATTGCTAATTTCAGAGACAAAAGAATGTGCCACCTAACATTTGCATGTATTTCATTATGTTTGACTGGCATATGGTGATCCATAAGCTTGCTGCTAATATAGTGGCTGTGTTTTTTAATTAAATTGATGGTCTTAAAAAAAGTACCTAATCTCCTGAGTAAGGTATAATCTCTTCAATTTTGAATATTGCCTGGTTTCACACCAACACTGCAGTTGGCCTAAAATCGCTTCAGACTCTAGAAGTTCCTTCAGAATGATTTTTAAATACAGGCTTGTAAAATTATAGTAAAAGACAGAGCAAAACTATAACCAGGGATTTCCCCAAAGAAAAATGAAGGAAATAACAGCACAGGCTATAATTCAAATTGTCAATTAGATTTTACTCAGAGGAGTTTGAAAATTAAGTTTTTAATTTCTATATACTCTTTCCACTAATCTGTTTGTGAACTTTAGGCTGTCAGCCGAGAAGCAAAAGAGAGGGAAACTACATTCTTTTGAACCAGAGATTTAATAACTCCCCCAGGTTACAGTGCTCATTATAAAGGGAATGAAGTGCTGGTTCTTGGGCAACAGAGCAAACATCTGCATCCTGCAACAAGCCAGGTGCTTTAAATCAGGTCAAAACCAAAGCAGTCCAAGCAGCAAAATCTGAGCATGTCTCTGTCTCTCCAGCCTGCCTGGGTCCCTGCTATGATTGTGTCTGCAGCTGGAGCAACCTCCCAACTAAATAAGCACACCTGGAAACACTGATGGGCAGCAGCTGTCTGGCACCCACAGTGAAATTCCCAGCAGGCATCAGGTGTTTGCCTGACTTTTCCTGGGGGAGCTGCATGCATGTGCACTGTGCAGGCTTTAAAATGTCATTGTTAGTTTGCGTGTCAGTGAATAACATTTAGGCCTTGAATTGAAATGACAAGGGGAAGAAGCATTCTGCAAGAGGTTCTGCTATTGGCTAAAGTGCTCACTGCATTTTGATTGTGAATTTCCTTTCTGTAAATCTTTCAAGTCTCTCTCCTTGTGCACAATAAAATTCTAACTTGCACAGAGCTGAAAACTGTGCACACCTATCACTATGAGCAATGTATCATCTGCACTATATTCTCTTCCCTAGACAGTGTTTTACCAAAGTACAAAATTGATTTTCACACATTTCTTCAAATAATTCTGTGTAATAACAGTTTATATGAACTGCTTATCTGCTCTGTTCTTCCAGCTCTGCATTTGCTCGTCAAAACCATATACTGCCTGCCTCCTGACTCCCAAAATGAAGAGAAGCTGTCAAGATAATCACTGTAGTAGATGCCTATTTACACAGAGGTTTGCATACGTACATACTTTTTAATATCAGCAGTGTACATGCGGGAGTATTCACAGCCCTGCAGATATCCTCATGAACAAAAGCTTTCACGCTTGAATGTTTGCAAGTCAAAGACAGAGCAAATGCCACCAAAGGCTGCTTTTATGAATGGGGATCATGTGGTTTTATTTTACTCCAAAGATTTATGCATCTGGGAGCTATGTTGTTTTGCTTGAACAGTGCATTTTTGCTTTGATATGATTTCATCCTCAGCTTGGTCCAGGAGTCACGTATTAAACACTTTCTTTTGCTGGATGAACAAAGCATTGGTTTTGCTCATACTGCCTGTGTTCCTGCCTATAAATGAACAACAGATATCCTCCAAGTTCTACAAAATCACCTTTTGGGTAAATCATATGTAAGAATGCTCCCCAGTTGTCTAGGTTGTCCCAGACATGTCCTTTTTTTACCCCCATGATGAATCTCAGGATGTAGGAAGTCCAAAAGCAACCAGAAATCCTACATCGTGTGTATGTGCTGTATGCCTGACTCCCCCAGTAGTTTATAGGCTGTACAGATGACAGTGTAAAAGTAGCGTGTACTGGATCCATCTGACTGACTATACGCGCACAGCTGCAGAGCACATGCCCGGTACATCAGACATGCTGAGGTTGGGATGCACTTCCAGTCCATGTGTAGGCCATGTGGGTGGTGCCTGCACATATATTTCTGTCCAGGAAACCCTTGTCACAAATACGGCTGTCCTAATATAATCCAGGAGCAGAGCTGGAAACAACTGCCAATCACTGCAGCTTTTCACTTCCTTCCTTAGGCATGTCTTTGGCATTGCATGCCAGAGGTGTACTACCTCTCCATATTAAAAGAAAGTTCTGCATAACAGTTCAGTTATGTATACATAACTGAATATACAGTTCAGTGTTATGTGTACCTTTCTTCTAATGTTGCTATTCAAGAAGTTTCCCTCCTTTTCCCATTTTTAATTTATAGTGACTTCAGGATTTCTTAGCTCTGTATCATATTTTAAGCAAGTCTTATGAAAGGAAATACTTACTGCATTTATTTGCTAGGGACTGTATTTGGCATTCTCAGGGTGGGTTCCAACTCCATGTTCACAACCATCTAAGATACAGCAGCAGCCAGAAACCTAATGCAGACAGACATGGTCACTACTCTTGTATGCAGAGACCAGGATCCGTTGCTGAGAATCAATTACACACAACATCTCCAACAGAGCTTAGCTGTGTATTGTCAAAGCCCCTCCGAAACCCCTTGCCTCCTGTAAATGATTTGGCTTGTCTTTGACCATTTCACTTGATATAAACACGGAGCATTTGCTGCTTGCTGCCACACAGTGCTCTCCAATTAGTCATCCACAAATTACTTGTAAAAGTAAACTAATGCTTTGCTGGTCTTTTCTGCTTTTTTGATTTTGTGCTCACTGATGAGAAGAACCTGCTTGTTATGGGTGGATGAGTTTTTCTCAGGATTTCTGCTTTTACTCAGGATGTTGTCTACAGAACTGGATTGTGGTTGTTGTGACCTCAGCTCTGCATTTCTATACCGTAAAAGAGGTTCAGAATTGATTTAACCTTTGCTTACGTTTACATGTGACTTTTCGGATGAGACTTTTTTTTCCTAAATGGTATTTAACACTTCAGATTTGAAAGATGGCTTTCAGCCTTAGAGTCTCACAAGCAAATATGTTCACCAGAGTTACAATTACCACTCAGCCTTTCCAGGAAATAAGTAACAGTGAAGAGTGTGGCACTGTACCTAGATTTATGTCAGCTGGGCCACTTATGAATTTAATTTAAAAAACCTGTATATACATACATACACATACAAATATGCAATATATTTCAAGAAAAATCATGCAGTTTGATGTTGCTTCATGAGCACTAAGACAGCTGACGTTAGAGTTATTACAATAACAATCCTATAACTCATCCTACAAATTTAAAAACAGCTAGAAGCTAGAGCTCCATGCCAATCTTGACTCTGATCCGTATCTCCTTAAGTTACCTGGCTGTATTGCAACAGACCATCTGATCAGTGTCAGTAAGTTAAAGATCTGTACTAGAGAGATGTGGATTTGCTTTCAGAGTTGGTACATGGTGCCTCCCAGCATGTGCAGCAATAGTAGTAAGTCAAGGGATAAAAGCCAAGATGTTTGCTTTCTTTTCTTGGCAGCAGAGATTTGAAAGCCTTGGTAATGTTATTTCAGTGTTAAGAGAAGTCTCAACATCTTTAACCCCACATCTTTAGTTTTTAGCATTGCTAGAGTATACTGATCAATGACATGCACATTTTCTGGAAAAGGTAGATCTGTTATAGCAGGAGGTGAGATATTTTAATGACTCTGATAGTTGGTGGATATATAAGCAGTAAGTGTTGACAGAATATCAGAATTATTGTCTTTAAATTGTCTACTGTATTTTAATGTAATTTGTGTCTGTCCAGCAAAGATTATTATCTGATAACATCTAGTTTTATAAGAAAGTCCTCATGAAGTCATTACCAGCAGGTCAAGGGAGGTGATCCTTTTCTGCTACTTTGCACTGATGAGGCCACACCTGGTCCTGTGTCCAGTTCTCAGCTCTTTAGTACAAGAGAGATTTGGACATGCTGGAGAGAGTTCAGTCAAGGGCCACAAAGAAGGGGAAAGGGTCTGGAACATCTCTCCTATGGGGAAAGGCTGCAAGAGCTGAGGCTGTTTATCCTGGAGAAGAGAAAGCTCAGAGGGACCTCATCAGTGTGTACAAATATTTAAGAGTGCATACAGGATGGAGGCAGGTTGTTTTCAGTGGTGCCTGGTGACAAGAACAGAGTCAATAGGTACAAAGGAAAATACATGAGGATCCCTCTAAACATCATGAAACACTTTCTTACTGTGAGGGTGACAAAACGCCACCACAAGTTGCCCAGAGAGGCTGTGGAGTCTGTCTTTGGAGATATTCATAAACTGTCTTGACATTGTCCTGGGCAACTGGCTTTGGGTGGTCCTTCTTGAGCAGGGCAGATTGGAACAGATGACCTCCAGAGGTCCCTTCCAATCTCAGCCATCCTGTGATTCTGAAAAAAAAAAAACCTGGATTTTTCAACAGCAAAACTTTGCCAGTTTTAGTATCCCCCACCATTCATTTTAGTCATCAAGTGGGACTGTTTGTAACAGCTGTAGCTTCAGGAAGAGACAGGTTGACTGAGGATGACTGTCTCTCTGGCCTCATCATGGCCCAATTGTTTCACTGCCAAAGCCAGCACTGTAAGAAGGTAGAAGTGAGCACCATGTGGAAAGTCAATGGAAACTATAACCACACCTTTCTAAGAAAGCAGTTAGTCAGGCATAGTGTTTTCCTCATTAATGCTTCTAGATCTCACATTGCTGGCATGTCTGCTTGCTCAGAGAAAAGAGAAGGGCCTATGTGCCATGAGCATGATGACAGTAACCCAAGGGAATGGGACCCCAGCATAAAAAAACATGCTGTTTTACTTAGACACTTTTTCAGAAAAATGAAAAAAACTTAAAACAACATGTATGCCGTTGATGCAGTTTCCCTTGGATTAAAACCAGAACATTAAGCACGTATTTAATCAGTTTTGCTCTCCCTGGGGATGTTAATATTTGGCACTCTCCTCCTTTCAATTAAAAGTTAGTTCTCTAGTTCTTAAATAAAGCTAGTCAGGGAATTTCCATGGATCTTTTCTCATAGAAAACATTTTCTGCAAAGCTGAACTTTATGGCAAAGAAATATTAATAATATTCCTTGAAGTTTCTGAATCTTCACTGGGCAACACTGACTCCAAGGGCAACATTTTGGTTAGTTAAAACACTTCAAGCCAGATTAGTTAGATTTTATCTCATGGTCACAAAAGTCAGAGAAAGACCTTCTGAGAGTTTAGTTCAGATAATATATGCCCCAGTTCTTGTTGCAGAAGTTTCCTTGTCTGAGCTACACCATAGACGTTCCTGAAGTTGAAACATCAGACAAGATCCAGTTGAGCTGGAGATCCCAAATCACAGTGATAAAATGGGAATGCTGCATTTGAACTACAGTTCCCATGAGGAATTAGAGTCCCTCTGATTCCTGAACTAAAATGTTCAAGTCAACAAACCAAAATTGGACATTTTCTTGTTTGGAAATATTAAGGCCTGACCCAGAAAGTCATTTCCCAGGTAACTAAAGTTTAAGGTCAGGATGAAATAACTGCTCTTTTAGTCTGTTCCTCTGAACATCTCAGAGTATAGCTGTTTATGCGGTGTTCACATACTGAGTGAGCTCAGTAATGTGTGTGACTGAAATAAAACTTGTGTTGAGTAAACATGAGCCTTCCAGAAAAGCATTCAAAATTTTTTAGGCAATATCAATGTTTTTTTTGGTATTGTGTTGCAGCAGTTACTTGCTGTCACTGCTCAGAGTAAGCTTCATGTTTTCTTCTGACTTCATCTGGTCAGAGTTTCTAGCCATAAAGCTTGTTGTGGCCATATCTATTTGGTTAACGATTACTTCAACATTCATCTTTGCACTTGAATAAACACACTGAGCTTCAAGTTTGTGAAAGCAAAATAACTTCTCTAGCTTTCAGATAATTTTGTTTATTCTTTTCCCTCATTTTCTTTTACCCCTTTTTTCCAGTTACTAACATCTTGTTTAAAAATCTGACTGTACACTCATGTACAATGGTCTCATTTATCTAACAGCACACATGCAAGAGAAAAGTAACTCCTAATTTCTGCCTATTGCTGACCTACTTGTATACCTGGGGACTGCGTAAGTCATTTGGCCTCCATATCACAGCAGTAAATCATCATGAAATTGAATGAGTATCCATGTCCATTGTCTTATGTTCCCTGCCTTATAGATACAGTTCCTTTACATATACTTCATAAACTCTTCTAGGGCACTCCAGGTTTTTATAAAGTACTACAATTCTCCCTTGAAGAATTTACCATACAGGAATAAATGTAATATATTCTATGCTACAAAATGTAATCTTAACTTTGACTTCTTTTTTTATAGAATATACAACTCTTTTGAGAGAAGGATTTTATGAAGAACTGCTGACATGTCCATTCTTTTTCCCCCTCCTCTCCTTCCCCCCCCCCCCTTTTTTTTTTTTGACATAACAATACAAAAGCAAACCAGCCAGAATGCAGTCAGATTAAACTGCAGTGGAGATAAGTTTTCAAATTCTTCTATTTTTTTCTTTTTTCCTTTTTTCTCCCTTTCTTTCCTAGTCAATTCCATGCACACAAACACACACACACCCCGTTTCTACAGAATAATATTATGTGCAGCTATGATCAACTCTGGAAGAGTGAAAGAAGCAACAAAAAGCTGGGATGGTTTTCCAGAGGAAAAGGAGAACTTCTGTTCTACTTATATATTGTAGAAAGACAGAATAAAAAGGAATTTGTACAAGAGATATAGGAGCTCACCAAGAGATTCAGATTGGGGTGAACAAGGCGAAAAAGACATCTGTAAAGTCAGAGCTACTCAGATGAAAGAAGCTCTTATGTATCTTCTCAGAAATAACTGTTTTGCAGTCAGTGAAGGCAGAGGAGCAGGATGCACTGAGATCCTGGTCTGGTCTTGCAGGTTGAGGTGGGAGCAGAAGGGAGCACTCTGAATTCATTCCAGACAGAGACAAACATCTCAGCGCTCTAGAGGGGCTCAAGGCTAGCAAGAGGACAGGAATCAACCTCACTTAGCTCTTGAAAAATAAATACAAGTTTAGGCTTGCAGAGCAGCTCTTCTGTGGAAGTGGGCTCTGAAATTATACCTCAGGGGTCCCCAGAGCAATCATGACTTAAGCTACTCACAGCAGGATCACTTTTCATGCAGCTGCCAACTTTAGCAGTCCAAGCCTGCTTCTAAACTTCACTCCTCACAGCCTGGACCGTAACAAAGCCATCAAAAAATTTCCCTTAGATTTCAGTAAACACAAATTTCACCTGCAGGGCATTTGTGCTGTACCACAAAGCCCTATGAGTACAACAAATTACAGATGAAAAGAACCCGGTTCCTTTCTGTTGTTCTCAGTGCTGAATCTGACAGGGGTGAAAACCAGAAGCAGGGTCTAGCTAGTTAAGGGAGAACCAAATACTGTGTATACCCAGGCAAAGTAGTGTTTTTGCATACCTGCTTTTCAGCTGAGGCAACACAATGTAGATAAAAGCTAAGTGACACTCCTGAGCTTTCAGTAATCAAAGTACTTGAAAAGTACGCAAATAAAAGAGGGTTGTGTTCCAAATTTCTTCATGTCATACATATACAAGGAGCTCTCCCTCTTTACTCAGTGTAGCCAGGAAGTGGCTCTCCAGAATTTATTAGACCAGTTCTCTTGTGCATCAGCTGGGAATCAAACTGCTTTTATTTGCATTTTGAAATTTTAAAGGAGCAGTGTGCTGCTTATATGTTGACTGTGTGTCTGCCTGTGTCTGTGTGTAAATCTATGTAGAAAAGCTTAATGTAAAGCTTGGGATAATTATTTGAATATTAGGCAACAGAAGCAAAAAATCAACCCTTCACTTCCTTCACTTCACTGCAGTTACAGAAAAGTATGACAAGGCGCAAAGCCCAAAGCTATACGCAACCCTGCTTTCTGGATGCTGGCTCTGACTGGTCAATGGACATTACGTCAGATAAGCCATGAGCCTAAGCCAAAGTCAAAAGTGTTAAAAGGTCAGGAAGGTAAAGCAAATCAGGGCCAGTGCAAGCTTTATAAGTCAGTAAAAGAATTTTAAAGCCATATGCTGCTTAACAGGCACCAGGGTAGAGGGAACGTGAGACTGAAGAAATATGATCTGTAGATCAAGTCCTAGTAACAAATCTGGCAGCAGCAATATTCAAAACCATCTGCAGCCAGTTTAGCAAACAATCTGGAACACCACCAGGAACAAATTAAAATAGTCAATCCTGGAAGTCATGGAAGCCTGTATGAACAAGAGTCTGAGCAAATGAAATGGTGTTTTCTGGAGAATATCTTGCAATATTCTCAAAAATATCAAAAAGATTTTTTTGCCCTCTCTTTCATATGAAAACAAAAAGCTGAAAGGAGGATCATATGGATAAGCAGAGAGAAATGTGTTGCAGCACTGGAGATCCAAAGCAATCAAAATGCTACAGATTTCACTGGCAGCAATATTAATACGAGTCAGGAACGGTTCTCCCGTACACTGCAGAGGCTCAGACCCGGGTATTCCACTACACTTTGCACTACATGTTGAGTGCAGGAGCTGGGAAGCAAGTGTGCTGAGAAATCCCACGGAGAGGGGTGTGGGTGAGAAAACTGGCTAGCATACGCAGTGCTCCAACATGTAGCATCTGAACTCTCACTACATGGATCTCATAGTGCAGCAGCTCCCCCAGCAAGTGAAAAAAAGTGTGCATGTGTGTAAGAGGTTAGGAGTTTAGAATGCAGTGCCAGCAGGAAACGAAAAGGAGGAGAGAAGTAGAAAACCAGATGGTTGTAGGAACTGCAAGGAAACGCACTTCCATTAATGCTATCCAGCAAGGAGCACTGGCTAATCAGTTGTCTGGGATGGCAAATTGTGAAAGAGAAGAACAAGAGAGAAAGTTCTTCACAAAGGCCCACACACTGGATGCAGCACAGTTGGGGATCTTTGGACTTGTGGACTAGATTAACTCTTTTTGCGGACTTTCTGCTAATTTCACTCCAGGCATGAAATGCATCTCCTACTCCTGTGGTCTAGTACTGTTCTCCTGTTCTGCTCTCACAGTGAGGGCAAAGCCTTTCCCACTTACAACTCCAACTTGCCCTCCTTTTCACCTGGGAAAAGAGGGTAAGATTTTTATTTATGAGTTTGTCTGAATTTTTCTAATCAAAAGAAAACCTGAGTGCAATCCAAATTCCTGGCACTTCAAATTCTCATTGTTTTAGCTGAATATGAGGAGACATGGGAGAGCTCTTTTCACAGAGCAGTTTGACCCACCAGCACAGATGGCGATGCAGAACATAAGATCTGGGCCAGGTTCCTGTTCAGGCACTGCAGGATGTGAACAGGCAAGTATCTATGAAAAGGAACTTTAAAATTGTATTAGTTTTTTTTTTGGTTTTTTTTTTGTTTTTTTTTTTTTTGAGCAGCCAGCACGACAACATGAAAACAAAAAATTAAGTTAAGCTTAATCCTGCTGTGACTCTCTTGTTCTAGTCACTCTCCTCTCAGCTTTTTTCTCAACTCTGGAATTAACAGATACATGTCCTGGGTTCAGCAGCAGCAGTCACTTTTTCTCCTTCTTAGTAGCTGGTGCAGTGCTGTGGTTTTGACTTTTGGCCTGGGAACAGTACTGTTAAAACCAATGTTTTCAGTTACTGCTCAAATGTTTAGTCTGACCAAAGACTTTGTGAGTCTCATGCTCTGCCAGGGAGGAGGGGAGGCCGGGAGGAAGCAGGGACAGGACACCTGACCCAAACTAGCCAAAGAGGTATTCCATACCACAGCACGTCATGCCCGGGAATGTAACTGGGAGTTACCCAGAAGGACACTCTCTGCTCAGTTGGGCTCATTTTTGGCGGGTGGTATTGTATTCTCTTTCCTTGTTATTTCTCTTATCATTATTATTATTGGTGGTAGCAGTAGTGATTTGTGTTATACCTTAGTTACTGGACTGTTTTTATCTCAACCTGTGGGAGTTGCATTCTTTCGATTCTCCTTCCCATCCCTCTGGGGCTGGGGGGGGGGAGTAGAAACTGCGTGGCTGACTTGCCAACTGGCTTAAACCACGACAACATGAAAGCAAAATTTTGCCCAGTTTAATTCCAGATATAAATCCTATCTTCTTTGCCTTTGACTGGCAAGGGTGAGATTGAACCATTGGTCCTGTGTCGTGGTTTAAGCCCAAGCTATAAATCAGAACCACGCAGTCTACTGCCCCCCCCCCACCTTTCTTCCCTCCGCTTCTGGAGGGACGGGGAGGAGAATCAAAAGAATGCAGCTCCCACGGGTTGAGATAAGAACAGTTTAATAACTAAGGTATAACACAAATCACCACTGCCGCCACCAACAATAACAACGACAAGAGAAATAACAAGGGAAGAGAATACGATACCGCCCGCCGGAAAAGACAGCCCGACCGACCAGGGGACGTGCCCTTCCGGGTAGCTCCCAGTTCCATCCCCTGGCATGACGTGCTGTGGTATGGAACACCTCCTTGGCCAGTCTGGGTCAGGTGTCCTGTCCCCGCTTCCTCCCGGCCCCTCCTCCTCCCTGGCAGAGCATGAGACTCACAAAATCCTTGGTCAGTCTAAACATCGGTGTTATCAGTTTTTTTTTGTTCCCAAGCCAAAAATCAAAAACACAGTGCTGCAACAGCTACTAAGAAGGAGAAAAAAAAACAACTGACTGCCACTGCTGAACCCAGGACAGTATCCACCCCTTGTTCCATACCATTCACGTCATGCTCAGATCCCACATTTTCCATATACCCTCACTCTCATCTCGGTGCACTGTTATCTTAGTGCACGGACCAATTCCTATAAAGCTACTGAGTCCATTCGGTTCATGATGTTGGGCTCCATCTCTTGGAACAGTCTTTCAGGGCAGAAGAAGCTGTATGCAGTGTTGGATCGTTGCCTGCTGATGCTGATCATTCCTTTACTGTAGAACTCGTCCGGTTCTATCAAAGTTCATTCTCTGTTGGGATGATGGTCGGAGGGAAGTCAGGGCCAGTCGCTGGTGCCCTGCAGACTTCTAGTTGATGGACTATAGCAGGCAACAGCGTACAATTGAGTTCATTGTCTGTTTTCCCCTAAAATCAAATCCCCTTGAGGTACGCATCGGACTTCCCCATCTTCCCGCATTACCCACCAAGTATATCCAGGTCCCTGAGCAAAAGCAATCCCACGAGTGGGTTTGCCTTTACCTGAAGCAGGAATAACCCAGACTGTCTTCCCCAGCAAATTCTTCATGTGCACCACAGGAACTTTGTCCCCCTCTACAATATGTAAAAGTTCTGACTGGGCTGGGCCAGCCCTGTTGGCAGATCCTCTGGTGTTGACCAACCAGGTGGCCTTTGGTAAGTGTGTATCCCAATGCTTGAAAGTTCCCCCACCCATTGCTCTCAGTGTAGTTTTTAACAGCCCATTGTACCGTTCGATTTTCCCAGAGGCTGGTGCATGGTAGGGGATGTGATATACCCACTCAATGCCATGCTCTTTGGCCCAAGTGTCTGTAAGGTTATTCCGGAAATGAGTCCCATTGTCTGATTCAATTCTTTCTGGGGTGCCATGTCGCCACAAAATCTGGTTCTCAAGGCCCAGGATAGTGTTCCTGGCAGTGGCATGGGGCACAGCGTATGTTTCCAGCCATCCGGTGGTTGCTTCCACCATGGTAAGCACATGGCGCTTGCCTTGGCGGGTTGGTGGGAGTGTGATATAATCAATTTGCCAGGCCTCCCCATATTTATACTTCAGCCATCGTCCTCCATACCAAAGAGGCTTTAACCGTTTGGCTTGTTTAATTGCAGCACATGTTTCACACTCGTGAATAACCTGGGCAATAGTGTCCATTGTTAAGTCCACCCCTCGATCACGGGCCCATCTGTATGTTGCATCTCTGCCCTGATGGCCTGAAGTGTCATGGGCCCACCGGGCCAAAAATAATTCACCTTTATGTTGCCAATCTAAGTCCATCTGAGCCACTTCAATCTTAGCAGCTTTGTCCACTTGTTGGTTGTTCTGGTGTTCCTCAGTGGCCCGACTCTTGGGTACATGGGCGTCTACATGGCGTACCTTCACCACCAGGTTCTGCACCCGGGCAGCGATATCTTGCCACAGTGCAGCAGCCCAGATGGGTTTACCTCTGCGTTGCCAGTTGCTCTGCTTCCATTGCTGCAACCACCCCCACAGGGCATTTGCCACCATCCATGAGTCAGTATAGAGATAAAGTACTGGCCACTTTTCTCGTTCAGCAATGTCCAGGGCCAGCTGGATGGCTTTCACCTCGGCAAACTGACTCGATTCACCCTCTCCTTCAGCAGTTTCTGCAACTTGTCGTTGAGGATTCCATACAGCTGCCTTCCATCTCCGATGTTTTCCCACAATACGGCAGGACCCATCAGTAAACAAGGCATACTGCTTTTCACTTTCTGATAGTTTATTATATGGTGGGGCCTCTTCAGCACGCATCACCTCCTCCTCTGGTGACATTCCAAAATCTTTGCCCTCTGGCCAGTCCATGATGACTTCTAGAATGCCTGGACGACTGGGATTTCCTATTTGAGCTCGTTGTGTAATTAGTGCAGCCCATTTACTCCATGTCGCATTGGTTGCATGATGTGTAGAGGAGACCCTGCCTTTGAACATCCAGCCCAGAACGGGCAACCTGGGTGCCAGGAGGAGCTGTGCTTCAGTGCCAATCACCTCCGAAGCAGCTCGAACCCCTTCATAGGCTGCCAGTATCTCTTTCTCAGTTGGGGTATAGCTGGCCTCAGATCCTTTGTATCCCCGACTCCAAAAGCCGAGGGGTCGACCTCGAGTCTCCCCTGGAGCTTTCTGCCAGAGACTCCAGGTAGGACCATTCTCCCCAGCTGCGGTGTACAGTACATTTTTTACATCTGTCCCGTTCCGGACTGGTCCAAGGGCTACTGCATGAACTATCTCACGTTTAATTTGCTCAAAGGCTTGTTGTTGCTCAGGGCCCCATTTAAAATCGTTCTTCTTCCGGGTCACATGATAGAGAGGGCTTACAATCGAACTGTAATTCGGGATGTGCATTCTCCAGAACCCCACAGCACCCAAGAAAGCTTGTGTTTCTTTCTTATTAGTTGGTGGAGACATTGCTATTATTTTGTTGATCACATCTGTAGGGATCTGGCGACGTCCATCTTGCCATTTTATTCCCAAAAATTGAATCTCCTGTGCAGGTCCCTTGACCTTACTCCGTTTTATGGCAAAACCAGCTTTTAGCAGGAGTTGGATTATTTTCCTCCCTTTCTCAAAGACTTCTTCCGCTGTATCACCCCACACAATAATGTCATCAATGTACTGCAGGTGTTCTGGAGCTTGCCCCTGTTCCAGTGCATTCTGGATCAGTCCATGGCAGATGGTAGGGCTGTGTTTCCACCCCTGGGGCAGTCGGTTCCAAGTGTACTGGACGCCCCTCCAAGTAAAAGCAAACTGTGGCCTGCATTCTGCTGCCAAAGGAATTGAGAAGAATGCATTGACAATATCAATCGTGGCATACCACTTGGCTGCCTTTGACTCCAGTTCATACTGAAGTTCTAGCATGTCCGGTACGGCAGCACTCAATGGTGGTGTGACTTCATTCAGGCCACGATAGTCTACTGTTAGTCTCCACTCTCCATTAGACTTTCGCACTGGCCATATGGGGCTATTAAAGGGTGAGCGGGTCCTGCTGATCACTCCCTGACTCTCCAGACTACGGATCAGTTTATGGATGGGAATCAGGGAGTCTCGGTTGGTGCGATACTGCCGCCGGTGCACTGTTGTGGTTGCGATTGGCACTTGTTGTTCTTCGACCTTCAGCAACCCCACAACAGAGGGATCCTCTGAGAGACCAGGCAAGGTGGACAGCTGTTCATTTTCCTCAGTCTCCAAAGCAGCAATACCAAAAGCCCATCGGTACCCTTTTGGGTCTTTGAAGTACCCTCTCCTGAGGTAATCTATGCCGAGGATGCATGGAGCCTCTGGACCAGTCACAATGGGGTGCTTTTGCCATTTCCTTCCAGTCAGGCTGATCTCAGCCTCCAGTACAGTCAACTCTTGGGATCCTCCTGTCACTCCAGAGATATAGATGGGTTCCACCCCTTGACAGCTTGACGGCATCAGGGTACACTGTGCACCGGTATCTACGAGAGCTTTATACTTCTGTGGGACTGATGCGCCAGGCCATCTGACCCACACAGTCCAGTAAATCCGATTGTCCCCTACCTCCACCTGGCTGGAGGCAGGGTCCCTCTAACAGTCATCACAACGTTGGACACCTAAGTCGTGTTGAAAGGGATTATTCTTCGTTATCACAGGAGCTGGAGTAAAATCAGCTCTTCCGCTCCATCTGGGAACCTGCTCACCAGAGACTGAAGCTGCAGCTCTCATGGGATGATTAGTCTTGACCCTTGTTCCTATTTTCAATTCATGCACCCGTTCCTCCAAAGCTGAAGTAGGTTTTCCATCCCACTTCGTCATGTCTTCTCCATGATCCCGCAGGTAAAACCATAGGGTGGCCCGTGGTGTTTGCCTTCTATATCTTCTGTCTTGAACAATAGGACGTCTTTTGTTAACAGCTGAGACGTATGTTGGTACACGTGAGGAGCTGGATAAATCAGATAGATCGTCCCTCAATTGTTTGACATCCTGGGACAGTTTTTCCACAGCTGAGATGATGGAAGGGGTGAGATTGTCTTCGAACTCTCGGAGTTTGTGAATCATTTCATCCACTGTTGGTGTTACTATGTCACCCCAGGTTACTGTTGCCAATGAATGGGCATATGATGACGGTGCATTCCGTGTAAGTTTTCGCCACATGGGTCGTGTACATTCGACTTCATCTGGGTCTATGGGTATATCTCCGTTATTCGGTTTGGTGTGATAGATCATCTCTACGACGGCTGATTCCCTCAGAGACTGGATGCCTTTGTCTAAAGTAGTCCACTTGGCCGAACGACTCGTAACATCATCCTTGTATGGAAACCTTTCTTTCACAGCTGCCAAGAGCTGCCTCCAAAGACTGAGGGACTTTTTCTCTCTTGCAATTGCTTTGTCAATTCCCCCTTCTCTAGCAAGTGATCCCAGCTGCTTGGCTTCCGTACCTCCTAGTTTGTGACCATCGGCCCCATTGTCCCAGCATCGTAGCAACCAGGTGATGATGTGCTCCCCTGGTTGACGGGTAAAATCTTTTCGCATATTCCGTAGCTCGGTTGAGGTCCGAGGTCGAGAAGTCACCTCTTCTTCTTCTTCTTCATCATGGGATGATGACTCCTGATCAGGTGGTGGCCTGGGTGGTGAATACATTGTTTCTTCATCTTGCTTCACCCTTCTTGCCTCTTTTTTGCTTTTTCTCTTGCATATGGGGGCAATCGATATTGGTACGAATTGGCCCTCTGGTTTAGCTGCAGTCATTATCACTGTGCTTTGAGTAGCAACAGTACTTGTCGCGGGGGGTGGTGTAGCTGCTGTGGTTGGGGCTGGGGTAGCTTCGCTATCTGTTGCAGTTGAAGTTTGAGTAGTGGCTGTACTTGTCGCTGGGAGTGGTGTAGCTGCTGTGGTTGGAGCTGGGGTAGCTTCGCTGTCTGTTGCAGTTGAAGTTTGAGTAGTGGCTGTACTTGTCGCTGGGGTAGCTGCACTGTCTGTTGCAGTCGAAGTTTGAGTAGTGGCTGTACTTGTCGCTAGGGGTGGTGTAGCTGCTGTGCTCGGAGCTGGAGTAGCTGCGCTGTCTGTTGCTTCGCCCTCAGATCCAAGGACATTTCCTTCCTTTTGAAGGTGCTGGATAGTGTTGAACAAGGCCCGGTAAGCATAGGCCAAGCCCCAGCACGTTGACATGATTTGTCCCTCTCTGGTATGACCAGGATGACAGCACACCTCATTTAAGTGTTTTACTAATTCTTCTGGATTTTGCACTTGTTCGGTGGTGAAGTTCCAAAACACTGGAGGGGCCCACTGACCTAGATACTTGCCCATACTATCCCACACACCCTGCCACTCATGGCTGTCCAGCCTCGGGGAAAATCTCTCGGTCCCCCTATTTTGTCGTCTAACCCCAGACAAGGCCCAAACCCGACTCTGCTTAACTCTTGAGATCAGACGTAATGGTTGTGGACAAAACACACTCTGTATGCGTGCCAACATGGTGACCCCCATCACAATCAGCAAACAGGTCTCAACAATATTAAAAGGCCACTCAAAAACTTCAAAACTCTCAAACGAGGCTGTAAACGGTCTGGAAGGGGCACTGGGAGGGTAAAAGAATGTCTCCTTCATAGGTTGACCACCCAGGAAGGAGAAAAAAGATGTATAGTTGCTAAGCATTTGTATTATATACCTCCCAAAGTATAAAGGTGGTGACCACACAGGGAGCATAAGCCAGATCAGTTTCATGATCAATTTTTCTATTGTATTACAAGTCATTACCATAAAATATAATGAGACAATAACCTTAGCCCAAGCCCCACACTTGAAAAACACTAACACAGCAAATACCGGCTCTAAGTAAGCTACAGCATATTGAGACTGTGAGATCAAAACCAACAACTTTGAGAGCCAATAAATCAGCATTGTGACAAGTGACTATCAATCCAAAACACTGAATGCTTATCACAAATATGATTAGACACACTCCGGTCAGATCTGTCGTTATCTCAACCCTTCATGCCCCACGTTGGGCGCCAAAATAGAACTGTCGTGGTTTAAGCCCAAGCTGTAAATCAGAACCATGCAGTCTACTGCCCCCCCCCCACCTTTCTTCCCTCTGCTTCTGGAGGGACGGGGAGGAGAATCAAAAGAATGCAGCTCCCACGGGTTGAGATAAGAACAGTTTAATAACTAAGGTATAACACAAATCACCACTGCCGCCACCAACAATAACAACGACAAGAGAAATAACAAGGGAAGAGAATACGATACCGCCCGCCGGAAAAGACAGCCTGACCGACCAGGGGACGTGCCCTTCCGGGTAGCTCCCAGTTCCATCCCCTGGCATGACGTGCTGTGGTATGGAACACCTCCTTGGCCAGTCTGGGTCAGGTGTCCTGTCCCCGCTTCCTCCCGGCCCCTCCTCCTCCCTGGCAGAGCATGAGACTCACAAAATCCTTGGTCAGTCTAAACATCGGTGTTATCAGTTTTTTTTTGTTCCCAAGCCAAAAATCAAAAACACAGTGCTGCAACAGCTACTAAGAAGGAGAAAAAAAAACAACTGACTGCCACTGCTGAACCCAGGACAGTCCTGGTCCTGAGGGGGTGTTGTATTATGGGGTTGCTGTCGCAGTGATGGAGCTGGCTTATTCCCAAGCACTGCTGCTGCTTTATTTTGACCAGGAGAAGGGTCTTAAGCTCACAACGCAGCCAGGGCTGGTCTTGCACCCAGCTATGAAGAGCCACACAGCTCCCACTGGGTGACTGTTTCATTGCTTTTGCTCTCTGTTGGTTATGTTATGGCCATTCTTAATCTAGCCCTAAAACTGCAGTCAGAACAAAATAAAATGAAATCAAAGATTTATTTATGTCCAAGAAGTCATTTTCTGACAGGCTGGGGTAGAGGAGGGGAAGCATAGCAGGCACCTATAAAACACTATTTCAATTTGTGTATCAAGACTTTTATTAGCAAAGCGAATGGCAGGCGGCACTCCAGGCTGATGAACTTCACAATAAAAAAAAACCATAGAGACTGTTCTCTGGCTTTTTAATTGTCCTTTCTAAATCACCCATGGTATGGATTTTGGAATTAAGTGGTTTAATAGCTGACTCAACTGAATGGTTTTGATGATGGTTTTATTCAAATGAAGGATGAACTGTGTCTGCAGTGCATGCAGCAGAGAAGCTGGGGAGAGAAAGACGGACTCCTTGGCGGCGGTGCCAATTGAGACAGGAATGACAGGGTGCCAGGAAGCATTTGTGCCTCACACAGATCCGGGTGGCCCCCACAGGGCTGCCAGGCAGCTGGATGATAGCCTCCACAGACCCCCCCCACTGCTCCTGACCTTCAGTGCTGGAGGCATTGGGAGTAGCAAGGGCATCAGCCCAGGCAGGAGCCAAGGAGGGAGTTTGCCTTCACCACCCCACCAAGGACACAGAGCTGTCTGCTTTGCCTTTCCCCTGTGGATGGAAGGAGCAGGACAGGGTTGATGGCTGTGTTATTTCAAGGGATAGGCAGCTAGCCAAGCCTCATCATGGGCTAGCAGCATCCTTACTGGTGCTGCTGTGTGAGAGACCAGTGAGCTGGGCAAGGGGGCAGGTAAAACATGCTGCTCTCTGAGCCTCTGAAACACCAAGATTTCTCAATCCTAGCTAGCAAGACAACAAAAATAGGTTTAAAAATAGAAGGGATGGCCTGTATTCATTGTCACTTGTATCTTAGCTCCTCATTTCATGCCCTAACTTCAGTTCATCCCATCTTTTGCAATTTTTTGTTTTTGAAAACTTAAAAATCCTTTATTCATATTCACATTTTTATATATATATTTCTCTTTGAAAATATGGAGGACTCAGAGGCAACCAACCAAACTTGTGAAAATACAGATAAGTAACAATTCTCATTTTCTCCGTAAGGCTTCCAACCCACTGTAATATCTAACAGGCTACAGGAAACAAACATTTTACCACAGCTGCTAAGACCCCAGTAAATTAATCAAAGAAGTAGAATTTAAGATAAAAATGCTTAAGAACTTTAATCCAGGGCTGAAAATGCTGAAATTTTTGAAAATTAATAAACTACAATATTTAGGGAAGATTCAATAATTTATGAAATACACCAAGTCCTCAGGAACTAAATGAGAAAAAAATAATAGAGGAAACCATAGCTAGAGTTCTTACCATGTTTATTGGGAAGGATATCCTGACTACAGCTTTCAGCACAAAATAGCCAGCATAAAAAAATCTGGTTTTCCCTACCTATCTTTAAAAGAAGTATGTTTTCTTATGCTTCCCACATATGTTGAGAAAGGATGAAAAAACTGTGGATGGTTTTAAGGGGTAAATGGACAACACAAGTAAGATTCAGCAGGGCTGTACCCTGGGTAGTGAGAAGAAGGGTGGGTGTCTCCCCCCATTTTACAGACACACACACAGTTCCTCACCAATCTTAAGAGATAATTGACATCCTCAGACCCCTAGGACAGGGGTACTGGAAACCCCAGGAGGAAATCTGTGGACAAAAATACATGACTGGGTGATTGCAGCAGGTTCTGTCTTCATGAAAACACTTCATGAATCTTAGATGAAACTCTGAGGATGAATGTGAAAAAATATTTATTCTTTATTATTATATTATTAGTAAAATTGCTTTGTTGCTAGGAAAAAATTATTGAAAGATTTTAAAATTACTTTAATTAAGTTGTTAGAAGCCCATTAAGAAGTATCTTAATCGCATGGTATTTTAAATGGATTTTTTTTTCCATTGAAGAAATACCCACTGCTTTCTTAGATTTTCTTCATTTTCTGACCCCCTTAAGGGGCAATTATGATTTGAACTATTCAGAAGTCTGTGTCTTCTGTTGAGTAATAACACTAAACTACCGTCTCCCCTGTCTACTGACATAGAATCATAGAATCATAGAATAGTGAGAGTTGGAAAGGACCTTAAGATCATCTAGTTCCAATCCCCCACCATGGGCAGGGACACCTCACACTAAACCATGTCACCAAAGGCTTTGTCCAACCCAGTCTTGAACACCGCCAGGGATGAAGCATTCATAGCTTCCTTGGGCAACCCATTCCAGTGCCTCAACACCCTCTCAGTAAAGAATTTCTTCCTTATATGCAATCTAAACTTCCCCTGTTTAAGTTTGAACCCATTACCCCTTGTCCTGTCACTACAGTCCCTGATGAATAGTCCCTCCCCAGCATCCTTGTAGGCCCCCTTCAGATACTGGAAAGCTGCTATGAGGTCTCCACGCAGCCTTCTCTTCTCCACGCTAAACAGCCCCAACTTTCTCAGCCTGTCTCCATACGGGAGGTGCTCCAGTCCCCTCATCATCCTCGTGGCCCTCCTCTGGACTTGTTCCAACAGTTCCATGTCCTTTTCATGTTGAGGACACCAGAACTGCACACAATACTCCAAGTGAGGTCTCACAAGAGCAGAGTAGAGGGGCAGGATCACCTCCTTTGACCTGCTGGTCATGCTCCTCTTGATGCAGCCCAGGATACGGTTGGCTTTCTGGGCTGTGAGTGCACACTGCTGGTTCATGTTGAGTTTCTCATCTACCAACACCCCTAAGTCCTTCTCTGCAGGGCTGCTCTGAATCTCTTCTTTGCCCAACCTGTAGCTGTGCCTGGGATTGCTCCAACCCAGGTGTAGGACCTTGCGCTTGGCATGGTTAAACTTCATAAGGTTGGCATCAGCTCACCTCACAAGCGTGTCGAGGTCCCTCTGGATGGCATCCCTTCCCTCCGGCATATCAACCGAACCACACAGCTTGGTGTCATCGGCAAACTTGCTGAGGGCGCACTCAATCCCACTGTCCATGGCACCGACAAAGATGTTGAACAAGACCAGTCCCAACACCGATCCCTGAGGGACACCACTCGTTACTGGTCTCCAGCCGGATATCAAGCCATTGACCATAACTCTTTGCATGCGGCCATCCAGCCAGTTCTTTATCCACCGAGTGGTCCACCCATCAAATTGATGTCTCTCCAATTTAGAGACAAGGATGTCGTGTGGGACAGTGTCAAAGGCTTTGCACAAGTCCAGGTAGATGACGTCAACTGCTCTGCCCCGTCCATCAGTTCTGTAGCCCCATCATAGAAGGCCACCAAATTGGTCAGGCAGGATTTCCCCTTAGTGAAGCCATGCTGGCTGTCACCAACCACCTCCTTGTTTTTCATGTGCCTTAGCATGCCTTCCAGGAGAATCTGCTCCAAGAGTTTGCCAGGCACAGAGGTGAGACTGACTGGTCTGTATTTCCCTGGGTCATCCGTTTTCCCCTTCTTGAAAATGAAGGTTATATTTCCCTTTTTCCAATTCTTCACCTGACTGCCATGATTTTTCAAATATGATGGCCAGTGGCTTAGCAACTTCATTCGCCATCTCCTTCAGGACCCGTGGATGGATTTCATCAGGTCCCATGGATTTGTGCACGTTCGGGTTCTTAATATGGTCTCGAACCAGATTCTCTCCTTCAGAGGGCCTAGGGTCTTCATTCTCACAGTCCCTGCGTCCACCTTCCAAGACTTTGGTGGTGCAGTCAGAACCTTTGCCAGTGAAGACCGAGGCAAAGAAGTCATTAAGAACCTCAGCCTTCTCCAAATCCTGGGTAGCCAGTTCTCCTGATAGCTTCTGTAGAGGGCCCACGTCGTCCCTAGTCTGTCTTTTACTCGCTACGTACCTATAGAATCCCTTCCTGTTATCCTTCACATCCCTAGCCAAATTTAATTCTAACTGGGCCTTAGCTTTACTAAACAGGTCCCTAGCTTCCCAGACAACATCCCTGTATTCTTCCCAGGCCGCCTGTCCTTGCTTCCACCTTTTATAGGCCTCTTTTTTCCCTCTATGTTTCCTCAGCAACTCCTTATCCATCCATGGTGGTCTCCCGGCCCTCCCTGCTGTACTTCCTTCTAGTCGGGACACAACACTCCTGAGCTTGTAGCAGGTGATGCTTGAATATCAACCAACACTCTTGGGCCCCCCTGCCCTCTAGGGTTATATCCCATGGAACCTTTCTAAGCAGGTTCCTGAAGAGGCCAAAGTCTGCTCTCCTGAAGTCCAGGGCAATGAGCTTGCTGCATGCTCTTCTCACTGTCCTGAGGATCTAGAATTTGACCATCTCATGATAGCTGCAACCAAGGCTGCCCTGGAGCATCACTTTCCAACGAGCCCTTCCCTGTTGGTGAGCACGAGGTCAAGCATGGCACCTCTCCTTGTCGGCTCCTCTATTACTTGCAGAAGGAAGCTGGCTTCCACATGATCAAGAAACCTCCTGAATTGCTTGTGCTGGGCTGTACTGCCCTTCCAACAGATATCAGGATGGTTGAAGTCCCCCTTGAGGACAAGGGCCTGTGAGAGTGAGGCTGTTCCTATCTGCCTATAGAGCGCTTCATCCACAGATTCCTCTTGATCAGGTGGTCTGTAACAGATCCCCACAGTAATGTCTCCATTGCTGTTCTCACTTTGACCCTGACCCACAAACTCTCTGTTGACTGCTCACTTGTCCCCACACAGAGTTCCATACTCTCCAGCCTATCACTGACATAAATATCAACTCCCCCTCCCCATCTATTGGGCCTGTTTTTTCTAAAGAGCCTGTAACCTTCCATTCCAACACTCCAGTCATAGGAGCCATCCCACCATGTTTACGTGATACCTATTATATCATATCTTCATAGACGTACACACATGTCTAATTCCTCTTGTTTGTTCCCCATACTGTGGGCGTTTGTATAGAGGCATCTGAGCCGAGCTCGAAATGAAGCTGGCTCATTGGCTGGAGCAGCTGAAATATCTCTACATTGCTCTGAGCATTTGTTATAAGTGCTGGCAACTGACTGGGTGTGTTAGGATGGAATGGTGCCCCCCTCCCCCAACACATCTAGTTTAAAGCTTTCTTGACCAGCCTGGCAAACCTTGTATTAAAACTGCTCTTCCCCTTCTTTGTCAGACCAGCTCCACTAGTCTCCAGGAGACCTGGCCTACTAAATTAAGTCCCGTGTTCTAAATACCCAAACCCCTGACCATGGCACCACCATTCTAATCATTTATTAACCTGTCAAATCCGCCTAGCCTTTTTAAGATCCTCCCCATTATCCTGGAGAATTGATGAAAAGACAATCTGAGCTCCAGAGCCCCTAACCACCTCTCGCAGGGCTCTGTAGTCCTTCTTGATGTTCTTCGGGCTACTGCTACCTATATCACTAGCATCCATGTGGATCACTAGAAGTGGGTAATAGACAGTGGGACTTACTAGAGCAGGCAGCCCCTCTGCAGCATCCCTGATCATAGACCCTGGTAGGCAGCACACCTCCCCTGAGACTGGGTCAGGCTGACAGGTGGGTGCCTCTGTGCCTTTCAAAGTAGAGTCCCCTACTACTATGACCCGCTGCTTTTTCCTGGTGGCACCAGCAGTGATCCATCAGTCAAAATCATTGCAAGACCGTCAATCACCAGGTAAAAGAAATAATACTGGTATTGTAATGGCACATGATCAATATCTTCTGCTTTGAAGATAAATTGCATTTCAGTAAACGGCTTGCCTGCCTGACAGCAGGAGACTATTGCTCAAAGAAAATACTCTGTTTCATTCAGATTACATTCTAATTAAAAGTTTACGGCTGTTCTATTAGAAGTATGGTCAGGAAGATAATTTCTTTTATAAAGCTGAAGCTCACTAGCTCTGTGTTAGAAATGAAAGGAAGACGGGGAAGCTAGTTTCAGGTGCTCCTTCCTGGTTATACAACTCCTTACACTCCCATTCTCAACAGTGATGCATTGAATGGGCCGTCTAGAAGGACTAGTGTTAGATTCTGACCTGCAGTCATATCTCCCAAACAGATATGTCTTTAAAAATTGATTTTTCCACCCCAACCTAACTTCAATCTAAATTAAAACTGTTAAAACCAAGAATACATTTCTATAAAAACAATGAAAGTAATATCTCTGAAATTGCTTCAGAGAAAACATTTGGTAATTAATTTAGAATAGTATATAGAAGCTTAGAATCCTTACCATTTTTAATAGAAAATATTAAAAAATAAAAAAAGACAGCTTGGAAATAAAAAGTCATTTCTGAATCAGCAACCTGCTTATCAGTGTTTCTGGACACTCTTGAAATAATAATTTGAAAGAAATTTCAATTCCATTTTTTTCTCTTAAATGCTCTAAAGATTCTGCTGGCAAGCAAGAAGTCTCAGCCCTTGAGCAGAGTAAAATCCTGCCCAGCACAAAAATCAGTGGCAAAAATCTGTTGACTTGGATGGGATAAGAACTACTCTCCAGTAATATGAATTTCCACTGTTGTAGTAATTTCCCTGGCAAATACTTCCCATGTTAATACCATAACCATTCTGGTTTTTTATAAAATCTGTTTTGTTGTAAAATGTTCACCATAATATTATAGAGTAGAAACATTTTATAAAGAAGTAGCCTCAGTTAAAATATAATCTTTTCCCCTTACTTCTTCTTTTCTCATCAGAAAACCCATATAAGGCTCACAAAAAAAAAAAAAAAAATATGATTAGAACCATGAAATCAAAATAATTTATTCAAATCATAGAATCACAGAACCATAGAATCATAGAATAGTTAGGGTTGGAAAGGACCTTAAGATCATCTAGTTCCAACCCCCCTGCCATGGGCAGGGACACCAGAGGTGTACAGAGAAGATGTGGTTGTGAAAATTTACAGCAAGTGAAAAGCTGTGGATCAAGTATTTAAACTCTCCTTCCAGATAGTGAAATGGGGGTGATTCATAATTCCATTAGACAATTCACATGATATATCTCCAATTACTTCCAAGATAGAAATGGATATAAAGTTTTGGGTTCTCTGAGAGATTTCAAGACAGCTTTAATTGATTTCAGTGGGAATTGCACTTATGTATCTAAGTGGAGAATTCAACTGTTCATATTTAAAATTCAGAATCTCAACATACTTAATGTTTTTAGAATCTGAAAGAATGGTCAGCTTAAGTTTTTCTCAAGAGTCTTGAAGATGCTGCAGTTTACTTGGGGTATATAACAATAATTTGAAAAGATGGGTATTCACATCAACAAGGATTTGTAAGTGCAGTGATGCAATTTGGATAGAAGGCCTGCATTTCAGATCAGAAAGTGTTCCTGGGTTCATGCTGCTTTCATTTCAGATAAATTTCTGAAAGAAATAACAAAGCGTATTTGGAGAGTTGATGGTTAAGGACTACTGTTTTTTTATTTTTATTTGGAGCAGTGTGGTGAGCCGGATTGTCATGCCTTCATGCGCCTCTGCAGGGAATAGCAATGTATATGTGGTAACAAGCATGCTTTAGTGTCAAGGGATTTCAGCCAACTTTGAGAAAAGTACTGTGTTGTCCAGCAGTATTGTATTGAATTCAGTTTGGGAGCAGAGAACCTACATCTCCTCAGTTCAAAATATTCTTCCCACTTTTTCTTCAGGACAGGAAGGGGAGTGGAGAAGCAGCAGCACTGCAGACCCCTCTCAGGGGTTTCCTAAGCCATGCATTTCTTGCCTTTGGCAAGATGGTAACAGGTCATGCACAGAAATGTGCAGGCAGGGAAGTGCTAGAGATTAGTACTGTTTAGCGTGCATTTGTACGTTTTATTCTCAGCAGAGGCCAAGTCAATGGGCACCAGGATAGCGAGCAGCAGTTTTTATTTTCTGCTGCAATGTTTTTCTCAGTGTAATGTACAGTCAATAGAATTACTCATTTATGTTTATTGGGCATTCATTGAAGCAAGTGCATCCTGTTTAATTTCAGACTTGCCAAGGAACTGTATTTCATTATATGTTCTTCTTGCAAGAAAATACAAACAATATTTTAGAAGGAGAGCTTGTCTGTCCCATTTTACTGTCTTGCATTTAGTCACTTGACTCTCTTTAACTCAGTGCTGTCTCACAAAATCTCCTTTAGGCAGTGGTAGCATAGTTAAAAGCTCAAAGATTTATAACTTCAATTGTTCAGCTCATTGAAAATAATGCATCATGACAGAAGCAATTGTTAGAACAGGCAGCTCTGATACCATTCTTTTATGAAAAACTGTAGTTGGAGATAAGGAAGGCAAAAGAAGCCCCTTGTGAATATTATTATCCTCTTGAAATTATCCCAAAAAGATTTACAGTTTCTCTATAGACTATGACTAGAGTTCATTGATCCACAGACTATCATCCTGAATAGCAGATTAAAACCAGATGGCCATAGATCTGCCCTTGGCTACAAATCTCAAAAGAAATGAGAGGGAGTACAGTGGTGACAGACCACAAATGAAAGCATAGAAGGGATTCTTTTCTTTCTTTCTTTAATTCCCTGTTTGGTTCCTCTGTAGTTTTATACAAAGTCCATTGGACTTAAATCTCAAAAAATATCAACACAGAGAAGGTATGCAAAGTATACTGAAGTAGATCAAAATTCTACAAAGTATCTTAAAAATACACTAGGAAGTCTTTTATGTGGGGCCTTTGTTAGGTTATTATGCTGGAGCAGCACATTTTCAATGAAAAGAGTCTTTGTATAAACTGACTTGAGCTGAAGGTAATCCATTTGCTTTAGTGGCTCAGGTCAAGTGAAGAGTAGTTATAAATTACGTGTCCTCATAAAAGTGATAAATACACAAGTTAAGGCAATGCAGAGGATGAATCCCTGAGTATTTTAACTGTCATGTCAAAATCCTTGTTTTCTTTTAACATATACACATATGCATATTTGTTAATAGAATAAATAATATCAGTCCTTATACATATAAGCACAACCTCACAGACCAAGATTTTCCATCTTTTTTTTTGTAGTTTTTAATTCCATTTATTAAAGCAAAGTAGTCAAATTACATTGTTTCAGTTCTTAGATTAAGAGTATTTTTATTTTTCATTTCATTCTTGGAAATAGTGTCCAAGCATAGCTGTGGATACTTCGGACTCACTATCAATGAAGTAGGGCACCTGTACAGGTCTGTTGTTCAAATGTTACATGCAAGATCGTGGATCGTGGATCCTTCTGGCTTTTTGGGTTTTAAGCAGGAGGTGTCAGAAAAGTTACCACAGGGATAACTGACTTGTGGCGGCCAAGCGTTCATAGCGACATCGCTTTTTGATCCTTTGACGTTGGCTCTTCCTATCATTATGAAGCAAAATTCACCAAACGTTGGATTGTTCACCCACTAATAGGGAATGTGAGCTGAATTTAGACCGTCATGAGACAGGTTAGTTTTACCCTACTGATGATGTGTTGTTGCAATAGTAATCTTGCTCAACGGTAAAACCCTTTCCAAATCTTCATTAGCGAAGACACACCATCCTCATAGGAGAAGGAAAACTTCTATCTTCAAACCGGGGCTGATGGAGCTCGTCTAGCCTTGTAAGGTCTTCCATCTAAGAGAAGGACACTCTTACAAAACCTACGACCTGAGGACTTTGCTGTCACTGTCCTAGCTATTTAGGCCATGGCAGATAAACCTCAGGTGTAAAGGGTGGGGCCAGTTCTGCGTGCTGCGCCTCACCTAAAAAATCCATTGCGCAGGCTGGAAGGGTTTACCCACACTTGCAAAGCCCTGTAGCAACAGGCAAGGGTTAAAACGGCAGGTGACAAGGTACACTGGAAGCTGCAGGTCCAATTTTGCCTGTGGGCGGTTCAGGCCTTTTGTTCACTCGAGCTTGATCCAGGAGACGACAGTCTTGTGCAAAATCTTCCTGACTGCCTACGCAGCTTTTCTCCAATCAGTTTTGTCTATTCCACTTGCCCTTTGTCATCGTACTTGTAGTGAGTGTGGGAAATGCCCTTCCCAAATCTTCACTCGCGAAGTCAAACCATCAAACATGCAAGATATTGACAAAAAGTCATCTTTTTTTCAATATTGTCAGTCCATGAAATAAATGGATTAATTAAATAAGTTTCCTGTTTATCCTGGTTGGAAGATGAAAAAAATAAAATAACCTCAGCTCAGTTAATGTTTGTGGAACAGCATCAAAGTATTGGAAGGTGTCAGCTCTTCACAATCAGCCTATGTTAGCATCTCCTGGGATGGGTAACAACTTGGAACGTGACACTGCAGAAGTTTTGGTCAAGACAGCTCTGTCTTCTGAATTAAAATCTGGATCTCATAAGCAGCTAAAACATCAGATGCAACTCAGTTTGAGCCTTTGGAAGGATGTTAAGGGTTTTCAGCTGAACAGCCACTGGGGCTCTTGCCTCCCATAAATTAAACTTGCTTTTGCCCTGTAGATTCTCATTTCATTTACATCATTGTTATTCTCCACCAGTATGGAAGTATTTAATTCTCACTTACATCAGGCTAAATTGACAATTTTCTGTCAAAATGCTTTCCCCTGTGAAAAATGATTTCACAATTAACATGAAAGTTTTACTAAAAGAATCCAAGAATGTTCATCTTTTTAATTAATGGTACAAAAATACAAATAGAAAATCTAAATATATTTTCTGTCACTGACTGACAAAAAGCACTTTACTCATGTTTTATGCCCCAAATCAGTATAGCTGATGGAATAAGTTTGGGGATTTTTTTTTTCATCAAAATAGCTTCTTCCCTCCCTTCCTTCTCCCCCTCCCCCTCCCCCCCCCCCCCCCCCCCCCCAGTTCATCCTAAAAGAATTAAAATAGAGATTTTAATCAGAATAAAATATAAGAATCATTTTTTTTTTCTGGCATACTTACACTTTCTTTCACCATCTCTGTTTTACAATGCTGTTAGGTAATGTCAGAATTCACCTTCTAGGCAGGGCAGGGAATATCTCAGGCATGACAACCCTTCTTCAGGGGTCAGCCCATAAATCTGGCACTTCTTCAGTGATGGCCAAGGAACTGATCCCTGCTGTCTCAGGGATGCTCTGTGTTTTCTGCTACTTCAAGGACTAGTTCCCCCCAAATCCCAGATTGGAGAAGACAATGCTATTGCATTTATTCCAGATGTGACTACACAAAACTATTATAAAAATTATGACAGCTCTAAAGCATGTTACTTCTGATAATAAATATTCCCCATCTTCTCTCCTTTGTGACTGAATTATGATGTAAATTACACCAGCTAAACTTTCCAGGGACCCCTGACAGAGGGTGTCTTTAATGGATATATCAGGTTTGATATTTTAGTCCAATATGTAACTTAGTTTTTGAAATATAAAAGGTGCAAAATACATCCATGAATCCAAAGATCAAAGTAAATTAATTTTTAACCATTCTACTTTCTTATAATTTTCTCTTGTCCATTTGACAAAGTATAATTCTGCAAAGGGGAACAAAACAAAACTGATCCCATATAATATTTAGCACTGTATTTTTTGGGGGAGGTTTTTTCCCATTTGTATTTCCAGGCTCGGGCTGGGCAGCACGCGAAATGTGCATGGAGACCTCTGGTGGGATTCTGAATACTCCCCAAAGCCTCCAGACCTTTCTGATTTAGTGTCTGGCTCATAGTGGTTAAGAATTATTTCAAACCAAAAAAAAAAAAAAATCCTTTTCAATAGCCCATACTCAAATCTTGAAGTGTTTATTACATGGACAACGAAGCAAAACATCCTGCTGTTAAAGTCACTTTTGTATCATCATATTAAAGATAGCCACTATTTTTCTATAATTTACAATGTCTTTGTCCTGCAAAGCCAGGCAACTCTTCAGCCAGGAGTGGCAAGGGTGGTTAAATAGCAGTTAATGTTTCCAGAGATCAACTGATGTTATTGATTACGCTGAGGAAGACACATTAATTTTACTTTTGTTGAAAACCCATCGTAGTGAAGGGTCAAAGAAAAGCAAGTGACAAGTGGAAACATTGAAAGGGAATAATTACTGATCAGAATGGAAAAAGATGCAAAGGAGATTGTGTATTTGTGTGTGCTGTAAATGATATTACAGACTACTAAGGAGGAATGAGGCACACCCAGACTAACTATTTTGGTCTATAATACAGACACAGAGGCTTAGAATTACATCCACCTTCAAAAAACTTGATGGCAGAATCAATCTTACTAGCCAGAGACAGTAAGTCATAGCTACATCTAAGGGCATGACATACTGGGAAATGTAAACTGTCTGAATAGGGTTCCTACATCATTCTGTAGAGTGCCTGAGGAGTCAGAACACCTTTGCATCACTCACCTATAGGTCTTTTGAACTTAAGCATCTGTTGGCCATGCAAGTCCATGTTAAACACTATTTAAGTTCATTTTAAGCTTTTCAGAATGTCTTGTTACCACTAACCAGTTGTGTGACCAACTTCAAGAAGTATTTATAATGCAAAGACATATGCAGTATAAATACTTCTCTTACTTATAGAAGGATTCTATTATTATAGACAAAACTAGTGGAAAGTAATTTGCTGCAGTATTTGTATGAAGATGTAGGCCTGGCCAGGGATAATGAATTAATATTTTCTGGGACTGAGACAGATGCTGGCAAAACAGGGAGAGATTTGAGCTCATTTTTTTCTTTTGCTCTGCTTCTGTAGCAGGCAGGATAGCTGTGGACTAATCTGCAATAACCACTGAATTTGTGCTTAAGCAACTATTCTTTTCGAGCAAATGCAAAAAAAGCACGACCTGGGGAATTTATCACATCTTTTCATTTATTTCGTTCTAGGAAAAATCAAATGACACCACAAATCAGATTATGAGACTGTCCTCCACAAGGATTTCAAGGGGTAGAAGTATTTTCAATAGTAGGACATTTGCTTAAAAACTTTCAGAAAAACCTTTTCCTTTTTCTTTTGGCTTTAGGTCTATTTTGAAACATAACACAGCTATTTTGCCATTCTACCCTTCTATTGTCACTGTTTGTGTCTGGAAATATGTTTCACCAGGTAGGAGTGCTCTGTAGAACAGGGAAAGGATCTATTTTTGGCTTGTTCAAAGAAAAAAAATCCAAAGGTTTTACTGTGGAATGAAAAAGGGTCTGATGACATTTTCTAACAGCCAGCAAATCATGCTGTCATGCATAGGGAAAAAGACACTAAAATATCCCCAGCTAAAATATCACAAAATTATGTAGAACTCAGTCCTAGGGAGCCATCTGCCATGTGAAAGCTCCACTGATTTCTAAAGGCACTCATTGCAGGCAGGCTTGCAGGACTGGACGCATAATTTGCCCCTTTTAGAAACTGTAGCTGTTGAAACGAAGTCTTCATGAAAAACGCTTGAGTGGCAGAGGCTGCCTGAAAAGAGTCTGTAAATTCAACTGGGCAAAACCCCCACCATATACTCTCAAAAATAACTTCTGTGCTGGCTGAAAATGCACGACAACTACAGGTATAGAAATGAACTATCCTTGAAAGTTCTGATTCTGTCAAGTGTATGCATGGAAATCAGCTTCCTGTCAGGGAATTTTCTGTTCTGAAAGTGTGCAGATAAGGTTCCTCCTCAGTAGTTGTCCTTTTCTAAATTATCAGCCTTTTAAAACAAAAGGTACATAATGCCAGACCACATGGAGGAGTTTTTGACATATTCTGCAAATATATGAATATGTGTATATGCACATATGTGTAATATTTTAGTATTGCCTTTTATTTTGTTAACAAAGACCTGCTGGGAATGGCTTAGTGGGTCCTTCTTCTGGACAGGGAGATGGCCAAACAGCCCCCTAGGGTCTTTCTCCCAGCTCTGTCTTTCTGGAGGCACTGAACCTCAATGTGGAGGAAACATTCTGCAAAGAGGCAGAAGGGGATGCGTTTTACAAATTGCAGCCTGATGAGCTCTTCAACAACATTAAACACCCATGGAGAATTATTAGAATACAAATACTAAATGAAAAATCTTTTATGGCAGTAGTGAAAGCTAAGCATTTGATATATATATAAAATAGATAAAATTCCATTAATTTTTAACTTGGGACAGATGGTATGTTTGAATTTACAGACATGCCAAATGGTAATTTTGGCTTCCAATCTTTGAGATGTGGCTGATCTATTATGGATGATAACAGCATATGCTACTTTTTGAGTCACTTTCTGTTATGTCGTGAGAAGCACCACCGCTAGTAATGGAAGGCATTTTTATATTACCTAAATTACCAAATGAGGCTCACAACATAGGTGGGTCCCAAACATAAATTTAATATATCAGATGGATGTCAGATTCAATATTGAGTAAATAAATCAATGAAAGTAAATCTCACATGGCAAATCAACATGGCTTGTAGCTTGTTCAGATTTTTTCCTTTTACTATATCAAAGAGTTGTGTATCTTGACAACTTTCTTTAGCTGGTTATGCCTGCGAGAATTAACAGAGACATTTGGCCTTTTTGTGTCAAACTGGTATGTCCTGGGGATGTAAGTAGCTGCTTGAGACACCATGGAGCAGTGGTGAACAGCTGAGGAACGGGAGCATCTGAGTGCAATTTGATGGAGCAGATGTTGTATCCTGGCACTCCACAGCTGCCTCAAGCCTTTGTCTGGTGTCAGCCCTTTCCTAAATGAGTTTTCATAATGAATTTATGTGTTAATTGACACATAAAAATCTATCCTAATATAACATTAAACACCTATCTTAAATTTACAAATGTCAGGAGATTGGAGGGAAATAAAAAGCCTAAGCTTGACTGTCACCAAAACTTACCTGCTGTTTTCCGTGGGAAAGGAACCACTGAGGCAGACACACTTTACATGCCACAGAATTAAACATCACTTTTTTCTTTTTGCTGGTACTTACTAAAGGAAACAATATTCCTGTGGAAAGAACTGCATGGGCAAAAGCAGCACTTCCAATATCTGGTAAAGGTTTTGGCAGCTATTCCTGGCTTTGTGGGGTGCTGCAGTGTTAGAACACTGTATTTTCTTCTACCTGGCATCCAGAGTTGTGGCTCTGGTGGCACCAGGGTTGTTCCACCACTGGCCAGGCCAAGCAGTGATGTATTTCCCTTACTTGTCGAAATATAAAGATGCTCCTCATTGAGCTTCCAGAGTTTCCACCATTTTGACAGTAAAAGGCTAATAAAGCACAGTGGTGGCCTTCATTTCAGACATAAACTAGGGCAGCTCCTTCAATATAATCACCAGGCTTTACCATATAAGATCATAGAATCATAGAATCATAGAATAGTTAGAGTTGGAAAGGACCTTCAGATCATCTAGTTCCAACCCCCCTGCCACGGGCAAGGACACCTCACACTAAACCATGTCACCCAAGGCCTCATCCAACCTGGCCTCGAACACCGCCAAGCATGGAGCATTCACAACCTCCTTGGGCAACCCATTCCAGTGCCTCAACACCCTCTCAGTAAAGAATTTCTTCCTTAGATCCAATCTAAACTTCCCCTGTTTAAGTTTGAACCCATTGCCCCTTGTCCTGTCACTACAGTCCCTGATGAATAGTCCCTCCCCAGCATCCTTGTAGGCCCCCTTCAGATACTGGAAGGCTGCTATGAGGTCTCCACACAGCCTTCTCTTCTCCAGGCTGAACAGCCCCAACTTTCTCAGCCTGTCTCCATACAGGAGGTGCTCCAGTCCCCTGATCATCCTCGTGGCCCTCCTCTGGACTTGTTCCAACAGTTCCATGTCCTTTTCATGTTGAGGACACCAGAACTGCACACAATACTCCAAGTGAGGTCTCCCGAAAGCAGAGTAGAGGGACAGGATCACCTCCTTTGACCTGCTGGTTACGCTCCTCTTGATGCAGCCCAGGATACGGTTGGCTTTCTGGGCTGTGAGTGCACACTGAAGCCGGCTCATGTTCATTTTTTCATCGACCAACACCCCCAAGTCCTTCTCCGCAGGGCTGCTCTGAATCTCATCTCTGCCCAACCTGTAGCTGTGCCTGGGATTGCTCCAACCCAGGTGTAGGACCTTGCGCTTGGCACGGTTAAACTTCATAAGGTTGGCATCAGCCCACCTCGCAAGCGTGTCGAGGTCCCTCTGGATGGCATCCCTTCCCTCCGGCGTGTCAACCAAACAACACAGCTTGGTGTCATCGGCAAACTTGCTGAGGGCGCACTCAATCCCACTGTCCATGGCACCGACAAAGATGTTGAACAAGACCAGTCCCAACACCGATCCCTGAGGGACACCACTCATTACCGATCTCCAGCCGGACATCGAGCCATTGACCACAACTCTTTGCGTGCGGCCATCCAGCCAGTTCTTTATCCACCGAGTGGTCTACCCATCAAATTGATGTCTCTCCAATTTAGAGACAAGGATGTCGTGTGGGACGGTGTTGAACACAAGATAAGAAATTAAATTCAAAACCAAAGTCCTTCTTAGGCTGATAAGATTCAACTCTACCATCCTGCCTTCAGGGGAATACCCTCCCCACTGGTGGTTGAGAATACATTCTACCAAAGCTATGCCAAGAATAGTTCAAGCCTGAATGGGGCACTCTGCGAAAAGAAAAGACTCTGTGTCAATGCCTGGTGAAATCATATTAGCGAGACCTCCTGGGCACCAATCCGTATTCCCAGGACAATTTATACATTTAGTGTTAAACCACCGTGTGGGCAGGTTCGTCATAGCTGTGAGCAGAGGCAAGGGGTCTTGGACAGAACTCGTACTCCTGTGATTGAAATAAGGAGAGCTGGGCCTTCATATAATTAGAGCGTCGGAGGAAGTAAGATTGCTGGTGTTGTAAAGTTTTACGGTTAGAAATAGGATGTGAAACTGTAGAATTAAGATGTTAAAAAGTTGTGGTCAGCAAGTAATGTTTAGCAAGCTGACATTTGTTAACTTTTGAATGTTAGCCAATGGAATTGTTGTATCTAAGTATATGACGCAAGTTAACTTTTTTATGTTAGCCAATAGAATTGCTGTATCCAAGGATATGACGTAAGCTGGAAGAACAAGACTGGTATATAACCCTGTGTCTGCGCAATAAACTTTGGCAATTGCTTGACCACATTGATCGTCTCAGCATTGTTCGTGACCTCCGCGTCAACACCACCATTGCAAGGTCCAGATCCCAGAACTTCATTGGAGATCTCCAGCTCATTGCCTGTTGTCTTTGCCTTGCACCCAGTTCATCCGGTTGCCCTCTTTTCTATTCAGCAGGATAATGTCCATAAGAATGAGAAATCATAGGAAAGTTAAGGCACTTACCCAAGGAAGGAACAGGAAACACATGGCTGAAAATATCCAGCCAGAAACAGTGATTAAGTCTGGATATCTCAGCTCTCAGGAGGCTGTTTGAACCACAGAGACATGCAAAAGGGCACAGAAAGCCTAAGCACTTCTCCAGATGTGTTTTGAAAAGGAAAAAGCCTTTTTCCTTCTTAGCAGAAAAGTCCTCAGTGCCTATCTTCATGAAGCTGGGGCTGGGAAATGGGGCTGTTCCACCATGATTTCCACAAACCAGGATGTGTTTTACATTTGGGCAATATTCACATAAGGTTGTACAGATCCCATCTGTCTGTGTGCTTGTTTCCATGCCAGCTAATAGCCAGTGTTTAAGATCATGATATCAGCTGTACCAGCCTTTGCTGCCTGTCTGGAGAGGGGGGAGGGCTGTCACACAGGTTGCTGTACAAAGGCTGGTGAGAGACAGGGTGGCAGCAGGCACACATAGCAGAAAGACAGACTTTAATTGGCCAAAGTCACTGTGGTTCCCCAGGTACACAGACTCAGAAAGTCGCTGAGGTTGGAAAGTACCTCGGGAGGCCTCTTGTCAAACCTCCATGCTCCGAGCAGGGTCAACTACAGGAGGTTGCTCAGGGCCATGTTCAGTTGGGGTTTGAGTATCTTCAAGGATGAAAACTCCACAGCCTCTCTGAGCAAACTGCTCCAGTGATTGACCACCCTCGCAACAAAAGTAGGTTTGAATGGAATTTCCTGTACTTCAGTCTGTTCGTATTGCCTCTTGTCCTGTTTCTGGGCACCATTAGGAAGGATCTTACTCTGTCTTCTTTACTCCTCCATCAGGTAAGATATGATCCGCCTGAGACTTGTGTTCTCCAGACTGAACAGCCCTAGCTCTATCAGCCTCTTCTTCTGTGTCAGGCCTTGTGGCTTTTGCTGGACTCACTTCTGTACAGCTCTATCTTCTACTGAGAAGACCAGACCTGCTCACAACAAATTTTAGTGGTCTGGCAATACTCAGTTTAAGCTCCCAGTCTACACCTTAGTGCACACAGCCCAGTGTCAAGTAGGTCTCAGTAGTCATCTGTGCAGGGTCTGCATATCTCCAGGGATACCCCAATGGAGCTCTTGAGGGTACACGGGCAGTACTGAAGGCATCTCTCTCCTGCACGGCCTGGTTTGGTACTCCCCTGCATGGGCAAAGTGGCAGCACACATCAAGGCACAGGCTGCCATGTCCCCATGAAATACAATCAACATTGTTCACAGCTGACTGTTGACCGGTTATTCTAAAACTACTGCCTTGGCTTCAGATTAATCTTCCAACTGAAAATATTTTGCCTTTACCTTTCTCTCTTCCGGTTAACACACTTCTAGTCCTATCCTAAGTTTTCGTGGAAACAAGCCATGAGTGGAGCTGCTACTACCCCTGCTATTTCCTGATGAATTATCTGAGTGGTGACATTGATGGAGAAATGATTGAAGTGCTTTGAGCATAGTTTTTGCAATGACTGTCCATAACATGGAGGTGGTCATGCTCAGCATACACCTGCTCATCCTTATGGACCACCTGTCTCTCCGAAAAGGTATAGCCTGTGAGGTTGGAAAGAGGCAGATGTGAGCTTGCTTATACAGGCATTTCATGTTTACATGGATGAAACACCTATAAATGCTGTATTTTGTCTGAAAAAGTCTTACTTTAGAAAAAATAACAACCATCTTTTATTGATATAAAGAAATTGAAATGTTATTAAAACCACATTAGCAGGATCAGTGGCAGTGTGGGAAAACTATCCTTGTGTGAGGCAAACTGCACTTCTGAAGTAAATGACCTGGTGTGCTGATCAAGAGCCTGCCAGCAGCAGTCAATCAGTTCAAATTTTTATGATCTGCCTCTCCTTCATCCAGTACCTCCATGCAGCCTGACATCCCAGCTGCACCCTGTGCTCTTCAGCTTTTTCATCCAGGCACAGTATCACACAGCCTCATTACCTTGAGATTTCTTCCCTCATTTACCCTCTTCCTCCACCCAGCTGCTCACCCCAGTGTCGTTCTCCTAAAAAGTCCCATGCACCAGAGCCTTGCCAGCATCTTAGCCCTGATCTCCAGCTTTGCATCAGCACCCTCTTATGCATAGTTCAGGCAGTACTATGCCCACCAGTACTTGTGCTATTCAGTCTGTAGAGCAAACCATATCCTGATATGAGAGATAAGAAGGAGGAAGGAGTGAAGGAAGCAGACCCTGGTCTGCAGAGCATCATGAGTCTCTTAAAGGTCACCACTTCTGCTTCATGGCTTTGGGAACTGAAGAGAAGAGGCATATTGGGGATGTGTGAAATGAGGGCAACAGTAGAGCCAGGCTAGCACTAAACCTGAGCTATGATTGGCAGATTTAAACACAATTTTACTGCTGAAAGTAAAATGAAAATGATCATAAATTGCAGATTGCAAATGTAATATTTCAAAACCTGTTTCAAATCTGGAAGTATTCCAAGACCCAAAAATATGCACTTTTATTCTTACCAGTTAGGATTGCTTTCATTCTTTCAAAACATGTCTCCCTTTATGGAGGTACTCTGAATTAAGAATTTGGCTATAGGAACAAAGCTAAACCAGAAATGAATGAAGCTCCAGAGATTTAAAAACAGTCACAGAGAGAGCAAAAAGACAAAAAGAAAAGGAACTTGAGGCAAAATGCTGAGGGTGTTTGTTGAAATTATTGGTTTATATTGGAGTATAAACAAACCACGTTGGAGTATCAACTAACAATTCCAGTAAGTTGACTACTAAACTCCCTTAGACAGGAAATACCATGATGTTATTTTAAAATATACCTTAAAAGGGCTTACTAATAGAGATGTAAACACAGCAGGTCCATAGAGACAGAATGGAAAATCCGCTATAGATGTTGCAGCAAAATAATGACCACCGATACCATAGATGAGTTGGATCCTAAGGTAGACGTGATGTTCAGTGTCTGATACATGATGTTTATAAATAGTCCTCCACTAGACTGCAGGACTAATAAAACACTGCACTTCTCCCTTTGTCATAGAGAGTATGAAGGGTGGATATGATCTGCCAATTATTCTACATTCCAAACTGAATTAGTAAATACCATCCACTACTTCCTGCTTGTTTATACAAGAACAAAAGGCAAGGATCTTTTTCCCCCGGCTCATAGGCAGATTTACAGTCTGTCCCAGCAGTTTACAGATTGAAAAGATTGCATGAGGAACATCTGTGTACGATAGTTCATTAGGAATAGAACAGGTAATCACAGGTGGAGGTGTATGAAGTACTTTAAGTGTAAAGCTGCTCTTTGAGTAATACTATTTTTCATTTCTGAAAAATCTCTCCATTCATAGACTACCACAAATTAATTGAGGCTATAACCATTATAGCCTGTTCAGGCTTCAAATGTGTGAAATAGCAAGTCATGTCCCAAGCATCGTGAATTTAAAGATTATTCTTGGTGATTATAAAGCGTGGTTACCAGGTCACACAGAAAATACAATTCAGTGTGAAATAGGTCCTTTCCAGACCACTGTTTCTAAAATTATATACTTTTCTATCAGTTTACTGGTTCAATTATCCCTAGAAGCTGCAAGTGGTACAAATCTGAAGCCATCCAGGGGATGTTAACACATTACTTTGTGACACTCCACCGCTTTGCCTGTGTACTAATAGAGACCTCATTTCCTGAACTGACAAGCAGCATTTTTAACTATACTACCTGGATCTACACATGGCAGTTTAAGTTTCATATGTGCTGATAGTTCTACTTATATAAAGTCTGTGTTTTATTCAACAAAGCAAAAAATGTGCAAAAAGTACCTTCACCAAAAACTTGCAACTATTAATTGTAAGTAGCAATTAAGAGATCAAATAATTTTGTCCATTAAATAGAATATAAGTTATTGTATCCAACTAGTGAGATATATTTTGTGGAATTTAAGTGAACGTCCTGAGTCTGTCGGAGCAGCAACGTGGACTTTTACAACAATTTGTGCAATGCTGTGAGCCACTCCCTTCATTCTTCTTAATTACCTGAATGTATCTAGCATACAATACTTCTTTATTGGAAAACACACTAGAAAAAATATAATCAAACAGCCCTTTCTCTGCTTTTGCATGCATACTCTTCAGAAATTCTATGGAGCCAAAGGATTCCCATCAGGGAAGGAGTTGTTCCTAATGTTAACTTTCAAGTCCCTGGTGAGAGCAGATCTTGGACTTCTATGTGCTTGCTCTGGGAATGAAAGGAATTACACTTTCTTTTTCAGCCACCTCACTCCAAAGTGGTTTCCTTGTTATTGTGTGCACATAGTTGAAAATCACAGCTCTAGGAAATAGCTTTTATTATTAAGAATATCATTAAGATTATTTAGGTAGGAATTTATGGTACTGCAAATTGTTTATACTTTTGTAAACCACAGTAAAATCAAAAAATGTAGAAGTGTCCTGGATTCAGCAGTAGCAGCCATTTTTCTCCTTCTTAGTAGCTGGTGCAGCGCTGTGGTTTTGACTTTCAGCCTGGGAACAGCGCTGATAACAGCGATGGTTTTAGTTGCTGGTCAGAATGTTTAGTCTGACCAAGGACTTTGTGAGTCTCATGCTCTGCCAGGGAGGAGGGGAAGCCGGGAGGAAGCAGAGACAGGACACCTGACCCAAACTAGCCAAAGAGGTATTCCATACCACAGCACGTCATGCCCAGGATGTAATTGAGAGTTACCCGAAACGGCTAGGTCACTGCTAGGTGGGGGTGAGTTATCAGTCAGTGGGTGGTGAGGTGTTGTATTCTTTTCCCTGGTTATTTCCTTCATCATTATTATTATTGGTGGCAGCAGTAGTGATTTGTGTTATACCCTAGTTACTAAACTGTTCCTATCTCAATCCGTGGGAGTTACATTCTTTTGATTCTCCTCCCCATCTCTCCGGGAGTGGCGGGAAGAAGGGGGGAAGTGAGTGAACAAGCTGCGTGGCTGGGTTTAAACCACAACAAGAGGTTGTATTAATTTTGGCAAAGACAGATACTTAACAAATTACCAGAAGTTTGAAAGATATAGCAATCTGTTTTCCATTAATGCCATCAAAGTTACTGGGGGTGGGTGGGGTGGAAGAAAGAGATTGACCATCATTTCTTCTCTATTGAGGTAAGCCTTAGACTATATAAGCAAGCCTTAGACTATATAAGCAATACCATCAGTATGCATAAATTGGATATGAGGTGCACCATGTGTAGATGCAAATGACAATTTAAAAAGACATATTCAAACAACTGTGCATGCATACTAGCAATACTGGAAAAATTGGCCCAAGATTTCCATATCTCTTACAGAGGTAAAAACGTCTGTTAAATGCCATACTCCCTTAAGAACTGTAAGGAAATCAAACTTCTGAATGTAATGGAATTTCTCATCTTTCATTGTCAAAATTGAATACATTTTGAGGTTGGAGAAGGCAACGTACCTCATTACAGACTGGTTAGTACAGAATGTAAAAAAATCAGCTGCTAAGTATTGAAAGAATGATGGTATTTTCCTCCTTCTACATGTAAATTGTCTCACAATCCAATTTATTTCTGTATAAATTTATTGCAGCATATGCTAATACACAGAATTGGAACAAGAAAAAAATTAAATGCATTGTAAAACATATGGAAACATACAGATTATGTGATCTTTACTAAAAATCCATCTTAATGATGAAAGCACTGCGTATCATCCTCTCTGGAACTGCACTCCTTCATTTATTTATGAGATACTGCTTTCTGTAGACAAAGAAAGCATCTCACCAAAATAGGAGTGCCATATTTTCAAGGCATACTGTATATTTTATTTTTGTAACTAGTAAATGTCAGACAATATTCATACATGTTATTGATGTATTAATGCTTTCATTCAACAGTGAAGATACCTTTCATTTTTACATTATATATTTATGACACACAGAGCTGTCAAATAAATTATGTCAAAGCAGTTAAAGCCAGACCTTGTGACACTTGAATCACAGAATCTGGGCAAATAACCTTTAAAATGAAAGACATATGATGAGGATTAGAAACATTTAATTTGCATAAATATAATGTTAACAGTCTTTTCCTTATTACATATTTTATGCCTAATTTTTAATTGTCACTATATTAATTTCTTAACATGAGTATGCACTCTATTGTTTTTCCTCATTGCTCACTTTGTTTTGGAACATGTGATACACAACTTCTGTAAGAAACCTATGATCACATACTCATTTTAATATACTCTGATTAACACATCTTAAATTCACATAATGTACTATATAATGTTTAGAATTAATTCCTAAAACAAGATAAAAATTCCTAAACATATCAAGAAAATATACCATCTTTGAGAATACTGGGCCATCTCTTGAAAACAATCTTATATTAATGTTTTCCAATGAAGTACAAAATATACCAACATGTGCAAAACTGAATCATTTATTTTCATAAGCTAGACAACTCATACAATTTGAATTTAGGAATGTAAAATCTGAGCACCTAAGTATACATATAGGAATCAAAGTGAATGGTTAGATTTTCAGAATTGCTTACTACTCAGAGTAGTAAACTCTTTGGTTTCATGAGTTGAAATCCATTACTGAATGAGAGACTTCCTTTAGCTTCTGCTGGAAAGTGCCATCTTTTTCTCACTCCTTTAGAAATCAATAAGAACAGAGTGACTTTGCAGGGCTCTGCTGTTTTTGCTATCACGGCACAAGCTTAGGTATGCAAGCATAGTCAATAAAACTTCACATTACTCTGAAAATTCTCTATCGATGTTCAAGAAAATAAGGCTGAAAGGTACAAAGATGAATGATCTACCTCAAAAGGCCATTATAATTAAACCCCACCTCAGTGCAGACAGCAAGACCAGGACCTGCACCACTGTAAGGAGGAATAGACTTCGTGCAGTCTCTTTGCTGCAGGGTGTTTGTCCCACTTCACCCTTCTGAATCAGAAGAATAAATGTGATTTATTCTATTATATTCTGTAATATTCAATTATTTATAATAGTGGTATTGGGACTAGATGTTTGAAGTATGTTGTTCTGTTCTGCTCTATTCTATTGAAGCTATTTGGGATACTTTGGGCTAAGCTCCTATATGTTTACATAGTAATTTTTAGTGATAGCCAGAAGGAAGCCAGTGGATGGTTTATACAGAGAAGCATTAAGGATTGAAATTGATTGTACACCCCAAAACTTAATCTAGAAGTTTTAGGGCATTTCCTTAAATCAAAGAATTGAGAAATTATTGTTGACAATTGTCAATTTATGAAGCTAGTGAAGCAAATACACCATCACCAGAGATTTACAGAGCACCTCAGGCAAGATGCTAAGCAACTCCCAGTCCATCAGCAGAGTGACCAGGGAACTCCTGTTGGTCTGTTACCAGTGCATGAGATCTGATGGCATGGCATCCTGGTCATTTGAAGACAGAAAATGTGCAATCACCAGTTTTAGTAAACATCAGCAGCTCAGGGGAGTGGTGGTGTTGGAATAAAAACTGCATCAGTAGTAATTTGCCTTTTTTGGTCAATGGTAAAAAAAAGAAATGACCACCCCTCACCCACTAACCATGGTTCTGTAAAGCAGTTCTGGTCCAACAGATCTTAAACTCACGACTGCTGGTTTAGAAGCAATTGAAAGGGTGGCTATCTTCATGGGTCCCTTGAATGCTCTGTTCCATTGAGAAACAGCTATCCTAAGTGGTAACACTTTCTGGAAATGACATCTTTTTAGCAAAGTATATTCTTGAAAATAGAAAGAAATTCAGGCTAATTGTATAAGGTACAGGAATATTACAAGTATTGTAAAGCCCAGAGTTGAAAGGTTAGAAAATTTAGAGTTATGATGAAATGTTTTAAGGAAAGAAATGTATTTCATCCCTGATTCTGCCCTGAGTGATAATCAAGCAGTAATCACGGCAATAAGACATTTTGAAATCTTACACTGATGAAATCCTTTTTAAAATGACGTTGTGCCATAACAAGGTCTTTGAACTAGTGGGAAATAAATGTCTACCCAAAAAGTCATTTAGCTGTGGAAAGTTATGCCTATTGAAAGTAGTGGAAATTAGAAGCCATTTTGTTAATTTGATGTAGAGATGCACAGGGTTTCATTAAGGGCTAACACTGCAAAGGATTTTAAAACTATCTGTGTGGCTCTATTTACAAGATCATTCAGAACAAAACTGAAAGTCTTCTGGTAGATAATATCTTTGCTAAAGAACATATTTTTAATAATTTCATTAATCAATTTATCTGTAAATTTTCAGGGGAAAAGACCCAAAACAAAATATTTAACTGCCAGAGAATAAATACCGAACGTATTAGAAAAGATACCATTTATTCATTTATTCATTTTGCAGTTAAGTAGAGATCTCCATTCAGCTGTGACATTAAATTTATGCTTCTACAATTAAAATACATTGTAAATAATTTCCGGAGTGTTAATAAATTACTAAAACTGTTCGAGGAAGTTATTAATCAAATGTTATAGCCTGTTACTGAGTCCAAGGATGTAATGAGTCATTTGCAACCAACTACAGCCTCCAGAATGAATGCACCTAGGACAATGTACAGAACTGATGGTTACTAATAAACCCTTTGAATAGCAATTATGAAATCAGATTCAGAAGAACATGTATAGAACAGTTCTGGTCATCTGTGGAACAAAATAGGAAATAACTCCAAGAGTCACCTATAAGGGAAAGGGTAAAAACTCCCATGGCTTTCTCCCCCATTGTCTTTTAGTAGTGTGACATCACCAAGACCAGAAGAAAAGCCTTGGCACATCTATGAAAAGATGTGAAAATCACTTCATGGGCCACCTCATCGACTGCAGGTAGCTGCTTTGGGCAGACAGAGCAAGGAGAGTCCAGACAAGCACAGATATGTTAACTGCTGCTGAAATAGGATTCTTAACATCAGATATTGCCTACAGACTCCAGCTACACAAAGCACCCTTGTACTTCTCTCTGCAGTACTAACCTGGCCTTTATGGCTGTTACATATTCATTTACCTTTTAGCTTCCGTGGGTTCTTTTTAAGTCAGTGAGGAAAAAACCTACTTCTTCCTCCTTTCTCATTTTTTGATTGTTTTTTCCTCAAGTTACTTTTTGCTGCCAGTGTTCATGTATGGCAACAAAGGTAGAAGGAAAAAAGTCACACATCTTGCCGCATAAAATGATACTGATATGATAGCACAATCTAATATGGTTGCTAGCAATCCATACTTACAAGCCAAATACTCAATCCTTGAATTCTTCCACCCGATTTGTGTGCTTGCACATAGAACTGCACATCAGGACTGGGACATCTTATATCTCTCCACTGTCACCTCTCAGCTGCCACAGCTGAAGATTTCAACACCAAAAAAATCACAGCTCGAACTGGAAATGCAGACTACACTATGCTGGAAACAAGAACAAGTTTTGGAAAAATATTGCCAGATTTTCCTCTTTGATCTGAGCTAAAGGATACCTGTGGCTTTGAAAATGTAGCAAACTGTAACAATAACTTTTGACAACTACTAAAGGGGGAGACAAGCCAGTGCACTTAGCCAACGTACATCTGTCTTTTCTGAACATACAGTGCTTCCACTGACCTTGACAGACATTAAAAAGCATGCAAAACCAAGTACAAAAAATGGAAGCATATGTTAGCTGTGATATGATGCTGCTATTGCAAATGGCTGTCTTGAATAGAAGAAAGGGTAAGTAAAGCCATTAGACACAGCACTGGCATATGGCTTCCTGCATGTACTGTATCAAATATAACACAATGTTTTTAAGGATTCATAATGTCGCTATCCCATACACAAAACTACAGATGCATATTACAACTAATGTTACAATAGAAGATATCTAAAAGAATATACCTCACTGGTAAACACAGCCTGTACCTCATGTCTGCTTTCTAATAATTTGTATCTAAATGTATTTAAAAATATTATATAAGCTTACTATAGAACAATTGCATGGACATTCTCTGCCTGATGGCAGCTGAAAGATTTTTTGTTTTCTGAATGGCAGATCTGTCATTACTGAATGTAGTAAATATATATGGCATACAAAAGATCATCTATGAGATCCCATGGAGAAAAAAGCTAAGGAGAAACCGTGGTGCAGTTAATTCTGAATATGAGCAGATGAAACTATCCATATTCAATGAGTTGACATCACACTTCACTCTGTTCACTGAACTTGCTGTAATTCTAAATTGGGAGAAACATAAAAAAACATGCATTATAATATTTTCCTAGAATATAACGTAGGATTAGCGGATGAAGCAGTCCTAGCTTGAAAATGCCACCATTATAAAAAATAATAAATCAAAAAATAATTTATGATGACGATGAGCTGCATAAAGCAACAGATGTGTTTCTTAACAACTGATCAACATAAAAATGAGAATTACATAACATTATCCTTGGAGGATATAGATAAGAGCACCTCTACATTTGCAAACAGCAGCAGAGATGACAAGGAACTTTGTGGTTCCTTCTTTGCCTCTGCCTTTCTGCCAGTGAAAGACTATTTCCTGCTGTGGGGTGGAAACTGGAATCTAAATTAGAATGAATCACTTTTCATAAATATCCAAGTCCTTCCTCCTATTCTTTTTTTTTCCTTTCCTCTCCTCTCCTCTCCTCTCCTCTCCTCTCCTCTCCTCTCCTCTCCTCTCCTCTCCACTCCTCTCCTCTCCTCTCCTCTCCACTCCTCTCCACTCCACTCCACTCTCTTTTCCTGTCCCATCCCCTCTTCCATGCTATCCCATCTTTTTCTGCCATTTTTCTTTCATGTAAACACTCAAAATACCTTCTCACTGCAGCATCTTAAAAAGGCAGAGGAAGAGTAGATAGATCGGCTGTGTCAGTTACAGTGTGGTACTGCTATTGCAATCACCCTGCTTTTCTATTCCTGTTCATCTTATTTTCAGGTGTTAAACATAAGGAACACATTGAAAAAAGCCCAAAGCACATGCTTTGAATACTCTGAAGAAGCATCAGCGTCAGACAGAGACTGTTCATAATTACATTTCAAGTTTGAGGCTACGTTCCTCAGGCTACTCCACTAAGCCACTATTCAGAGTTTTGATTTGCCCAGCAGCTCTGGCAAAACATAGCATCAGTTCCTAGAAAAGTGGGCTTCTGAGCTCTAACTCCCCCTTTTCAATTTGAACATTTGTCCTGGTGTGTTCATGTCCCATTCCCATAAAATGAGAATGCTAAAACATAACTGTCTTACAAGAATGTTAGGAAGGTTAATTAATGCCTGTAAAGAATGCAGACATTTTAGAGCACAACAATCATCCTAATTCATCTAATCAGGCCCAGACAAAATATACAATAGCCATCCCCACTATTTTTGCCCTGCAGTTACCATTTCAGTAAATTATATTTTTTTGCAGGGCAACAAAATGAGAAATTATGAAAAGCTCTGAATAGAACAGGTTTTTCTTGTGAACCCACTAGACCAACTGTGTGAACTTACCTTGTCTGGATAAATCAATGAAAAGTGATTTTGTCCATAGGCAACTCTAATTTAATTAGTAAAATACAAAGTGGAGGAAAAAACCCAAACCACAGACCATGATGAATTTAATGTCTCTTGGAGAAGGCTCTGAGCCAAGCTCTAGCCATGTTTGGAATCGTAAATAGAACCATGGGAAAGGAAAGCACACTACTTGTAATGCACGTTCAGTTACACTGGGATTGCAATGGAAAAAGCTCACATGGTTTACGAGGAAAGCCCAGGCTTTTAAACAGGGAATGAAAGAATTACTGAGCAAGTAAATATGCGTTCAAGCAAATGTATGTTCAGGCCTCAAGCCTCAGTTTCTGAGCCAAATCTTAGTTCTCCCTCTAGCTGTCCCTTATACCTCATGCAATTCCTCTCTCTTCTTTCCACCAGTGAGACACCACAGCACACTACAGTGCAGGGTACAGACAAGCTTATTAGCTTGAAACAAACTTGCTCAGAACCCAGAAGCCTTTCAGCCACAACAGTGTGGTGTTGTGTAAAGTGGCTTTAAGAAATGCAGGGGTTGTTCAATTGCTGTGAGCATCCAAGAAGCCCCCCACACATTACCTACCCGTGCTGTAAGTCTCACACTGTGAATCTGAATGGCATCGATTGCTGAAGAAAGAGATTCAAAGAAGACAGGAGTTTCAGATTCAAGATTTCCACCGTACTGCATTGCTTTTATCAAGGAAGCTGCAATAAACAAACATGCAAGCATTGCTAAGGTAGTGAGGATATATAAACCGTCAAAGAGTTTTGCTGTAAGCTGATACTTGCCTTTGCAGTGTGCTAGGAACACATCGATGTGTCTGTTTTTACAGTCCATGTAAATCTATATGTGTGAAAACATGAAATTAGAAAAAAAAAAACAAACACACCTGTTCATAATACCAAGAGAGAATAAAATACGCAAAAAGATGACATTCAAAGCAGGCAGAGAAGAGTGCTGCTGTTGACGCTATACTGCCAGTGGCCACCAGAGTGCGCTCTTCTACAACTGTAACACCACAAACCCACACTAATTTCCGCCCCCTCCCCAAAGGACTCTACAACTCTGTTGAGAATTAAATCTGACTTTGATTAACAATTTTGGTTTTTTACTATACTTTTTAGGGTTTTTTTTCACAGCTCCTTTTTTCAGCAAGTTTTCCCACCTCCTCTCTGTATGCTTACCTACCAGTCCACAACGACAGGAATCAGACTTAGGAAACATAGAGACTCACAGCAGTCTATCTGCAGGAAGTTCTCTATTCTTTCTTTAAAAACGTTCAGCTTCACAGAGACTAAACATTCAATAAGTTATAAAGTAAAAAAAAAAAAATCTGAAAATAACCCTGTAACCGGAGGAGGGCCTTTTTCTGGCAGATAAGGAACATTCAACGCAGACCCTGCTTCAAAAAATGTTTAAATAACCCATGTAAAGTGGAACAATTCTGAGAGGAGAAATTAAATGAGAAACAAGTCAGAATATCCTATTTTAAAAACAAACCAAAAGCTCGCATAAGTGTAAAAATCCCTTCAACTTTAGCAGCAGTGAAAGAATATAACAAGAAGTACGTGTTAAGTATGTTTCTCCTCTGAGTAACTCAGTTTTGGACGAGTCATTCACTCAGACACTGCACTCCCAAACTCACTTCTCATAGTCAAATACTTCTTTGACATAACGTGTAGTTAATTCTGAGGTCTCAAGATCTTTTGGAAGCAGGGGACTGAGACCTAATTTCAAATCTAGTCTTCTATCTTACTCAAAAAAATTATATGAACCATACCCACTTAAATCTGTACCCACTGCAAAACTATTAAATGCCAGACCCAATGGAAACATAGGGAATATCTTACGAGCATAATTTTTTACTCACTAAATAGAACCACTGATTATGTAGAGACATAGACTCATTTAGGTTGGAAAACACCATTAAGATCATGAAGTCCAATCAGTAACCCAGCACTGCCAAGTCCACCACTAAACCATGTCCCTAAGCACCATGTCTACATGTCTTTTAAATACCTCTGGGATGATGACCCAACCACTTCCTGGGCAGCCTGTCCCAGGGTTAACAACCCTTTTGGTAAAGAAAATTTTCCTAATATCCAGTCTAAATCTGCCTGGCACAACTTGAGGATATTTCCTTTTGTCCTGTCATTTGTTACCTGGGAGAAGAGACTGGCCTCCACCTCACTACAACCTCCTTTTAGGTAGCTGTAGAGAGCGATAAAGTCCCCTCTGAGCCTCCTTTCCTCCAGACTGAACAACTCCAGTTCCTTCAGCCACTTCTGGTCAGACTTGTGCTCCAGGCCCTTCACCAGCTTCATTGCCCTGCTCCGGACCTGCTCCAGCACCTCGATATTTCTCTTGTAGTGACAGGCCCAAAAGTGAACACAATAGACAAGGTGTGGCCTCACCAGTGCTGAGTACAGGGTGATGATCACCGCTGTACTCCTGCTGGCCACGCTATTTCTGATACAGGCCAGAGTGGATGCCTGGGCACTTAATGCTGGCTCTTATGTAGCTGGCCATGAACCAACACCCCCCGGTCCTTTTCTCCACTACATACAGATACTTTCATTTGCACTGAATGTCACCTGAAATCTTTAGAACTACTTCTAATGTAATTTTCAATATTTACACATTCTAGTTCAATATGAAATCTGTGTTCATGTTTTCCTCAAGTTGCGTGTTTATCTACCAGTATGGGTGAGGTGACTACTAGCTGGTCCCAGTAACTCACACATGTATCTGATATTTCTATGCATGGAATTTGTGTGATGTCATAAATACCTGAAGCAGCACTGAAACTCCAGTGTAGTCAAAGAAATGCAGTCCACTGCAATCTAATATCAAAACACGTCGCTCACTGTGACATGACTGCAATGATTCACCTACACATTTGATAAACAAAAAAAAGGAGGAATAGTCAAAAAATGCATATAAGAATAATGATAGTTTAACAAAATAGGCCCAAACTTTAATAACTGGCACACTTTGGAATCAGAAATGAAGGCTATTCAGAGCAACGGGATGAAATGACTGTGGGTAGAACATATTATTAATGAGATTCTTTTAGACAGGAATAGTTTGTCAAGAATTAAAGAATTGCTTCTTTAGATTTGAATTTCTAAATAAGTCAGGATAATATCTTGCCTTGTTTGGAAAATTTTATATGGGATGCACAGACAATATATCTCTTAATATGACATTCATTTCCATAATATCCAAACATCTGCTATGGCTTAACTAATATTTGCCTGTAAGGAAGAAAAATACGTAGTGTTTCATTTTCCTAAGGTATTACTATGATGTTTTTTGTTTGGTTTATTTTTCTATATACTATCACATTTTGGAAAGATGTTGGTAAGATTTGCTAAGATCTTACACTCATTCTTCAATCTCAGGCCATCTTGTACTAAATCTAACACTCTGTACTAAATGCATACTGAACTAGCACACAGATGAATGATTCCTGGCTTTCATAAAGGGAAAACTAGAAAATAATGCACATCTTATTTACATTTTTCCGTGAACAAATACTAGTTATAATAATACACAAAACTAAAAAAAAAAAAAAAAATATTAAGGAAAAGAATTGAATTCTCAATGTAAGAACGGGTTAAACTAAGTGGTTTTGACAGAGCAGAGGTAAAGATTTTAAACTCTTGAGAGGACTTAGAATATCCCCATGGTATAGATTTATAGTTGGTGCTAATTCTTTACTGACAGTAGTCTGAAGCCAGAGCCTTTTGGACTTGCATCTCTGGAGATTTACTCTCTTTGTACTGTCCAATATACATTCATAGGTACATACCAAGCAGAAATACTAAATTTTAAAGGAAAGCTGCTGCTTGACATTACTGTGATGGAAGCCCAGAAAGGATTTATGAGATCTGCTATGCTGCTCACTGTAATAATTTCTACATGCCTCCTCTCCCTCTAAAACAAAAGAACTTAGTTTTTCTGACTATTATTCCTGCTGCTTTCCCATCCAAGTGGCATCCTGTGTTGCAGTAAAGACTGCCTGGCTTCTATATGGGGAGGGAGGTACAGACCGGCTTCCTCTCTGAACCAGTGGCAAGGGCAGCAGCAGCAGTTTAATTTGGTGCTGACACAGACCAACAGCAAATCAGGATTTCCCAGAGGGAGAAAGGGAAGATTTTGACAAATATGTAAGTTGCTACAATTTCCAGGATGACTGCTGTAAGGATTATGTCCTCCTGCTCCCCTCCTTCCTGAAAACTGAAGCCCCACATTTTGTTTTTATAGGGATTTTTCTTTTTTCTCTCTGTTTTTTATTCTAAAGCCCTCTAGAACAGTCACCACAGACTGGTTGGTACAAGGAACTACAAAGCAAAGTCCTCAAGGCAGGCCTTAAGCAATCAGAAAAGAGGCCTTGTGCTGTCACTTCTGTAACATGAGAAACCAGTTGATCTAAAAGAACAAGGTTGAAGCGTGTACTGGCAAGATCTTCTTAGTCATAGAGTGTTGTGCACTTTTTTAGTATTTTACAGAGTATTGCTATACAGTCTTCAGTATCACTATGTTGTGATTTGTTTCAGCAAAGCACTCCGTCACCCCTAAGTAAATTAAACACTGTAATATCATAAAAATGTCATGAGTCTAGTTAATAAATGTAAACATTCAGACAACAGCCTCCAAATCAGATTCTCTAGTGGCCTTAATGCCTGTAAGCATTTTAGATAAACACAGTGTTTTAATTCCATCCACAATAAAGTCATCTGTATAAAGCATCTTCTGCAATAGGTTGTTGTAGCTCTACCATGGGAGTGTATGTGCTCTGGTTTGATTTAAGTGCTACAAAGGGTGAGAAGACTAGAATCACCCAACTTAATCCTTAGATAAAAGCAAACCCTTATGCTTTTTCTTTATACTACACCGATATACTGTACAATACTGGTGCCCATCGTGTCACTGATAAGTCAGCTGACATTTCATGAGATTTTTCTCCTAAGTGGCTTTAAAGATCACAAAGATTTAACATGGTTCTAATCTTATCCTTTTTTCACTTTTGCATGCTAATATTCAAGAGCCACTCTGAATGCAAAAATTAGTGCTTAGCAAAACAGCTTCTTCGGCCTTGGTCTGAAGACCAATCTGTGGCATACCCATCTCAGTACGCACACAGTGATTGTTGTGAAATAAGCAGGGACTCCTGCAGAAAAGGTATTCTTCTGGGTTCCTTGCTTTTTAAATCTTTAAGAGTCAGTCAAGAACAGAATAAAAATAAGATCCATTAGGTCAAGTTTAAAAGAGTATAGCACTATTTAGCACTCATGCTTCATTCATTTAGGTCTAACTGAAAATACTAGTTTTCTAAACTTCTTGAGTTCACCTAGAAATAAATAGAAAAGCATAGAGCCATTTTGCATGCTTACATCCATTTTCATTTTAATATCATTTATGGATAATAAACTCACCATGACAACTTCCATTGGAAAATGAGCACAGAAATGTGTTTTGCTCACACTGAAATAAAAGTAAAAAACTATTAACATAACAAGGAAAACTAGTCTGGCATAGTAACTGGAGGAAATGAATGCAATATATAAGCATTCTGTTTCTCAATATCAAAGTTAACTCCTCATCAAAATCATGTTTTACACAATAGCCTATTAGATACATAAGATTTGCTGAGTATGTATCTCAGTAGTTCTTCCAAAGTTATGTCAAACTGATATTCCACTTTTCTTTTTAGATGACTCAAACTGCCATGTTTGGATCCATTAGAAAGCATATTATAAACATGATGCTTTTGGGGAAGCAGGGGTTGGTTAAAAGATGGGACAAAAGATGGGAAAGATGTTATTGGAAAGATAAATTCTAGCTAGTAATTTTATAAGATTAACTTTTGATTAATTTTCTACTTGCTATAATCTCATCTGCTGTGCTAATATTTTAGTAAATATTTTTTTGACATGAAAATTTATTAAATAATTACCTTTATCTGGATTAACTTTTTATAATTATTTCAATATGAATTTTAAGTTCTCGGTAGAGATATGAGTTAAAACCAGAAATGCAGCACAGAAACAAAATCCAAAGTGAATTTTTTTCACTCCCAATGTGTGCTACCAGAAGACTTTTATTCCACAAGAAAAAATGCATGCCCAGTATTTCAGACATCTGTACTGCCAAGAAACCGAAGAAACAAAGGATAAAATCTCCTTCGTAAGTAACTTATATATTAATTTATTAAATTAACTTATTAGATTTATTAAATTAACTCGTAAATTCTTTCCATGCAAATCCTAATTAATTTCTCTGTTTGGAAGTTTGTCATCATACTAATCCTAATCATTTAGCCTGGCAGAACCAAGGAATAATCCTGGCAGCATAATCTTTGAGCTGAATTTCTGAAAAAAGAGGAAAAACCACCCATCAAAGGAGGTATGGGTAGCACAGCTTTTTGGCAAGAGACAGGAGAGGTGGTAGACATACATTGTTGAATCCTAGAATCATAGGATGTATGGGTTGAAAGTGCCCTTAGAGATCACCCAGTTCCAACCCCCTGCCATGGGCAGGGACACCTTCCACTAGACCAGGTTGCTCTCCAGCAAAAAAAAAAAATCACATCTTATTCAAGTAGATATTTAGCTACTCATTGTCTTTTCAAAATCACCACCTTATGTTAACTGAAGTTATGTAAGTTCTGCCAGAAACTTTGAGGAGTTTCGGGTCAGTGCTTTAATGGCTCTTACAAGATTATATATAGAAATAGTAAAGATATTCTTTTCAATTAATAATTAGAAAATAATCCTTATTGAATCTGATTAAGATAAGAATTAACTTCATCCTATTCTAAATTAATCATTTACCTTTTTATATCTGTTTCAATATCTGATTACATTCTCTATGAAATATAAGGAAAGCAATCAATATCTTCAGCACTGTCACCATGATTACTCAAGCATATTGCATATCCTACCTTGTTTACATCTTCACATGCCTGGCTGGTCCTGTTATCCTTTTGGATTATCTTTATCAGGTCAGCATGAAATTTCCTGGCATTCAGAAAAACTAATGGGTTGTTGACTGAAACTATGTTTACCTGTTTTATTGATTCCTGTGGAATGAAAGAAACATAAAGCTGAACAAAATTATCTTGTGTTTGAAGACTAAAAACTGAACTAATTTCTTTAAAAATAAATCTTAACAGATTATCTTTAACAGATAAGTGTTTTGATCAGTCTTGATACACAACTGAAATGAAAAGGAAATATAAGTAAACCAGAAGAGAAATTATCCTTAATTCAAGTTAGCATAAAAGGAAAATCATAGTCATTATGTCGCATGATCCCCAAACTTAGGAAAGATAAGGTTTGCAGACAGGGAATATCTCTTATTAGGTGAACACATGTATTGAAAAAAGTACACAGTTTTGAAGCAAACACTGAAGGTGGTTTAGGGAAGGCTGAAAATGTTCATCTTGGTCATCTGAAGATTACTTTAGTACAACAGGGATATTTCTCTGTGACCTAGTCAATGCAGACCAAGCTTGTTTAGCTCAAAACATAGATGTTACACAGTGGAACGATTTCTGAAGGATGTCAGATGAAGATCAGAAACTCACAGGTACCAGTGGGGAATATTTCCCACAAAACAAGTACTATTTCTCTCCTTCTCAAACTAGACTTATACCTTCAAAAACCATTAAGAAAATTAATATTTATATATAAATATATTGGATATCAGCAATCTCAAGCCCAGTTGAAATACTGGTTTTGTAGGTAGGTAGAATTAAGCTAATTCTACTGAGCTCTATATTTTCTGCAGGTTGTGACCCATGTCTCTCTTTTCCTCAGGAAAATTATGTCTCAGACAGACTTAATTCAGTGTGGAGCACAGCTGCTTGGATTTCTGCTGTTCCTGTTTCAGACTTGAGGAAAAGTCTGTCAGTTGTTAGGGTCTTCTACTTTTCCTAGTTATGTTATTTGATCTAGTGGAAGATATTATATTTACTTATAAAGTTTTTTATGTATATTCCAATAAATAGTTATATTAATCTTCAACACATCTAGCAATGTAAACAGAAATAAGCAGGATCATGTGTGACCCGTAAAAGTTATCAATATTTTCAGTAGCATTTTCTGGATTTCTATCTGATAAGCAAGCATGCAACTAGAGAATCTGAAATAGACACAATAACACTGCTCATAAGCACCAGCTGCCAAAAAAGTAACAGGATTAATTTGTCTTTCAGGCAAGTCTTTTATGGCAGCTGGTCATCTCTAGGTTACAGGTGGAAGTTCAGAGCATTCTCCCTTCCCAGCGAGAAGAAAAGAGGATCCCTGAACACACACCACCTGAGCATTGCACAGCAATGATTCCCACTAGGTATTTTCACATGCAAAGCATGGCACGATTGAGTGTCAGCTTCAACAGTGTCATAAAAAGCTTTGCCTGTTTTGGAAGAATGAAAACAGGATGGAAGACATAATTTTTGCTGATTTTAAGGAGCAAGCATTGCAGCTGACAACACCTCAGCAGGTCAGCAGGAGACTGTAATGGCAGATCAACAGGTCTGATTCTGAAAGGTTCTCCAAGAGGATTTCAGTCCACAAAAGTGCTATATGCAATAAAATATCCTATCACTAAGTGCAAAAAGGGGGCTGGATACAGAAAAAAACATTTTCTACTGAAATAAAATATCTGATTTACGTGAGTATCAGCTCTCAGAAATGAACTTCTTGTGATAATGGGTAAAAGGAAATAAAAGCCAAGAATTCTCAAGAGAATATAGATTCAAAAATCCTCTCTTCTTCCTAAAAAAAGATATGTAACAAAGTCACACCCAAACACAAGCAAGTGGAGCTGAAACAAACCATTCTTTAAGTAGTTCAAAAAAGCATGAGATTGCATTGAAGACATGCAGTTTTCCCAACAGACCTTCAAGCACAACAGGAATTGAAATCTTCACCACAAACCATACATTTAGTGGTTTAGAGTGAGATGTCCCTGTCCATGGCAGGGGGGTTGGAGCTAGATAATCTTAAGGTCTTTTCCAACCCTAACAATTCTATGATTCTATGGACTACCTCCTTATTGTAGACTGCTATTCAGACTTCTGGGAACCAGATGATCTCTCAGACATTGTCACAGCAACCATACAGACTAAGGAAACATTTCAAACATCCAAAACTGAGGCAATGAACCCCAGACTATGTATAGGGACTTTGCTCAATTTACTTATTTATGTGATTGTGGTAAATATCCCATCACCAACATACCTCAGTCAGTCAAGTGGCAAAGCCTAACTGGAAATCTAAATAGCTAAGATTATATGCAAGTAAGTTCTAAGATATGGGCAAAACATAGGGCAATATGTGGTTGATTGGAGAAATACTCTAATATTCCACAGATTCCCCTAAAAATGCTATACACAGCTGGAGTGTGGAGACAAGTGGGTCTTTGGTGTCATAGCAGAACTGGCAAAGTAGAAGATGAAAACTAAGAAAAAGCAAGACTAATGTGCAAAGATTGAAGCCTGTGATGATCAAGAAGCTCATAAGCTTCCAAAGACACAAGGTGAAAAACTTGAAAGGCTCAAATCGTAATGCCAAATCAAGCAAATGGCAGACTTAGGTACAACCTTTTGTCCACGATAGGCAAGGACATCTGTGCCAAATTTGACTCCCTTATTCCCAGCTCTGGTTTGGTTCTAGTTCCTTTTTTAATAAGAACTGTTCTGAGAAAATTGGACTTCTTCTTTGTTGTGCCCTTGCTAAGAAAGAAAATTATCATGAGAGTCCTATCCCTGCTGTCACTTAGAAGGATACTGGCAATTGCCCTGTGCACTCTGCACACCACTGTCTATACTTGAGTAAGAGTTCAGTTCAGTGAGAGCCTGTGATGCAATGTGTTTCACATAAGCTTCTAAATGCCTTCTTGACTTTTTCCACATTAAACTGTCTTTTCTCTTATTGATGAAATAACCTTTATAAATCTATAGACCTTAATGGCAGGATAGATCATTAAGCTTGAATATTTTCATGTTCGAAAGTCCTGTTGTTCATGTGTAAGCTGTTATTTACCAGGGGAACTTGCATCAGTCTCACATTCATACATTAAAAATTACCCTAAATGCCTGCTGTAACTCAGCGACTCTAAGTTCAATTAAAGGCATTTTTCTAAATCTTAAAAATACTTTCCTTCTTTGTTTTGTGTAATAAGCTCTTAAGCAATTTGCTTTCTTAACAAAATGTTATTTTCCCCACTGTTTGCAGACACTAGCTTGTTATTACTAGGTTACTGGCATTAATCTTCATGATTAAGGAGAAAAAGCAGGGGAGCAGTTAGCATAAGAGAACAAAAAAAAGACACATAGGGATTTGTACAAAGCATTTTGTGGACTGATATGAATATAAGCAGGCAAATAAAATTTTGGTTGCCCATCTCTGACAAAGTTAATGCAACATATTCTGAAGAATGAAAAAGGATATAATAATTGACAGATTGGACAGCCTCAACAACAGTGGTTTTAATTCACATTTCAGATTCCTCCCCATTCACATGTACCTTTCACATTCCAGCATTGTTCAGTATGCCAAAACAGTAAACACCCTTAAGCCAAGTTCAGATTTTGAGACCAAGATAGCTCTGATGGAAAACATTTGCCATAAAAAAAATAAACTCTTTAGAGGAGAGCTTCTTAGTGATGAGGAAATAACTGATGAGCATGTTGCTTACTGATGCATAAGAGTCTTCATAAGCATTAGGAAAGAGTACATAGTAGAAATTGTCACCATGAAGAAGGCAGGAAGTCCTATTGATGGGACTCTGTTCTGAAAGGACACATGGTTCTGCTTCTGCTTGGCTGCTGATCTAACATTTCATCTTGGAGGAGGGATTTCACCTCTCCAGGTCATCACTCTTTTCCTGACTGCAAGCAACTTTGATGATAATTGCAATGAAACTAACCAAAAGAATGAAAGATTTCTGACTGGTAGATTTAAGTTTGTAAGAAATCAAATTTCAAAAACACAGTCTTTGGGAGAGATTCTTCATTTTAGATGTGAGGGTACCCTTGCTTGAGTAGAGAGTGGTGAGATGTGTGAAGTAGTCTGTGACAGCTTCATGCTGTTGTCCCTCCTTTCCCAGACATACATGGTGTCCTCTGAGACAGCTGATCACAAGGGGCTAGTGGCAGAAAAGGGGTCACAAAAAAGATTGTGGATGATGCGAATACCGAAGGACTTTCAGGAAATTAGAAAATCTTATAAGAATATAAAGAGAGCTGTTGCCTGCTCAGATGCCCTTGCCACCAAGAGATTTCCTTAGACTTAGGAATTAGGAAACTTTTACAAAGATCAATTCCTAATTTAAGAATAACAAATAAACTAAGATAGAGATCTAAGAGGACTTGCCCAACTCTGCTTTGCAGGCCACCAGCAGAACCAGGAAAATATTACAATTTCTGATGCCCAGACTAGTTTTGTGTTTACTGCATCATATTGGCTTTAGATTTCAACTGATCATATAATAAGAATGTTCCCTTGACTCACTGATTACAACCTGGTAACCAACTAGGGAAAATGAGGGTTAGTGCAACACACACAAAAAGTTAACTTACACAATTATCTTCTGTTTTGTATTTATATTCCACTTCTTTCATGTTTTTCAAATTCAGTGTCTTTGCTCTGCAATCAATACACAGAGAAAAATCTGTAAGGCAAATTGTTAGTTGTCTTGAACAGAAACAGGAAGAGATACCACCCGAAACTACAGCGTAGAAGTTTAAAGTTGAGACAATGCATTCCGTATGTATTTTCATGCATATAGAGCTTATTTTTTTGTGATAATGATCCAGGTAAAGAGTAAAAAGCATAATTTAAATTGTATCACTTTGAAAATATGAGTAATGGAAATTTCTGGTAAATAAACTTTTGGTTTTAAGTTTCATTACTGTTTTGTAGCTGGCCAGAAACCTAATCTCAAGTCAAGGTAGGTAATATATAATCTACAGCTTCCAAATGAGAAAGGCTTAATTTTTTATTTTTTTTTTTTTTAACCTGGAAAATCATATTTTAAGGAAATAAAAAAATAAACCAAATAGCTATGGGTTTTGAAATTTAAGGATATTTCATTTGTCATTAAAATTGACACATCTTTGTATGCTGAAGCAGAACATTGCACTCTAGCTATCAAAGTGGGGGACTTAACTGGAAGAGCCAATATCCTTATGTTCTCTATACAGTCACTGAAAAGACAAAGTTGCTTTGAGAAGGCTGCTCAGTGTAGGTAGGGCCTTTTGCTTCAATACATCATTTGCAGGAATACATTTAACTGCAGGAGAGGACGACTATGAAACTAGCTATCATCTGAGCTCGGTGCCTAAAGCTAGGCAGTGGAAATAATCCCAGAACACAAACATTTAATAGGTGTGTCAATATGCAAGGAGTGTTTGCAGGTACTGGTTAAATGAGGCTTGTAAAAGTCAGCTGTTCTCTCATGGTTTCATAAATAGAACTGTAGCTGCTGCAGGCTTTAATACATTCTGATACATGATGTGTACCTTGTCCAATACTCCGCCATCTGAACAGAAAGTTCACAATAAATCATCTACAATGTTTTTCTTGCTTTATTTTTGCTGATACTTTTGCCTATGACTGGACAGTTTACTACATGTTCTCTTGCTAATCTCATCTGCAGTACAGATTTTAAAACTGTCAGCTTGTTCAACACCTTTAGGTTGCACGGGCAATCATGTGCAGCCTGCCTGAAGATCAAAGAAGTCACTGGGAAAAGTCTTTTTTACTTTAATTAGAGCAGGTTCAAACTCAGGTCTGATCAGACAACAAAGGATTATGCTTTTCTGTGTCAGATATCCCTTTCTTTCTGCTGTCCTTTACTAGCAGAATTTACCAAAATTTTAGTTTGCTAAGTAGCAGAATGTTACCACAAAGGTACAGATTAATTCAGGAAGAACCATCTTCCAGAATTTGCAATTGTCTTGCAATTTTTGGCCATTTTCACACTGCATCAGCAATTTATTCCAAGAGAACAGAGCTATGCATAAATGGTTAACACCATTAACTTTGATAAGCATTAAAATGAGTTGTCTATATTGTGCTTGACTTCAGTGCTATTCAATATTCATGTAAGCAACTGCCTGCAAGCAGCAAGTCATTTCCAGGACTGGTGAGCTATGGATAAATTCTGTAGCACAAAATAATCATGAACCTCAGCTGATATTTTCCTTTACTCATGATCCAAAGTAGCAACTGTAATACATACAAAATAATGAACGGATTTCTGAAGGGGACCTACAAGGATGCTGTAGAGGGGTTCTTCATCAAGAACAGTAGTGATAGGACAAGGGCAATGGGTTCAAACTTAAAAAGGGGCTATTTAGGTTAGATATAAGGAAGAAATTCTTTACTGTGAAGCTGGTGAGGTAGTGGAACAGGTTGCCCAAAGTAGTGGATGCTCCATCCCCAGAGTGTTCAAGTACATGCTGACAGGGCCTTGAGCAACCTGGACTAGTGAAAGGTGTCCCTGCTCACAGCAGAGGGGTTGGAACTAAATTTGCTTTAAGGTCCTTTAAAACTCTGACTATTCTATGATTCTATGATTCTGTTATGATTCTATTATTCTGTTAGTTCCTTTGTCCTGGCTTTTCTAATTCATGCATAGAATTTATACTTTTCATTAGACGTTAGAATAGTGATGCAGTTATGTTTCATTAAGTTGAATTTGATGATCTTAAATGACTTTTCCAACCTAAACAATTCTATGATTCTGTATATTAACAATGCAAATGTCAACTATCAACTTCAGTGCACCATAGTATCTGGGAGTTTATAAAGGCACTCTGTTGCTAAGGTTTGCCAGGCATACTTTCACCTTAAGGAGCATATAAATATCTAATGGGAAAAAAATTGTATTATTGATCCCTCTGTTGATTTTATACTACTTTCACCATCATACAGATGTGTAATACTAAGAAAAATCACAAAATAATGCCATAGTATGAAACGTTTTAGAGATCCTTAGCCTACCATAACTGCACAGGTGCGACTTTTACTTTTGAATTCTCATACCTTGTAATTTTCTGCAAATAAAAACCTGAATTTCATTGTTAAATTTAGAATAACATGTGCCTATCCTGACTGTGAAGCCATATGCCAGGAAAAATACATAATGATGTGCTACTAGAAAGTTTCAATAGATAGTTTCTCACCTGGGAAAGCGGAAAATCACAATTACTATAGTGCAGAGAACACCATACAACAGTCCCACGTTAGCAGCAAAGCATATTGTAAATACATAGGTACTAACCCATATGCTCTTTATGGAGAGAAACAGAAAAAAGTGGTTAGTTTTAATTCTTGTAACAATGTGCATTTTATGAATCAGAAATAAAGATTTTAAATTGAAGATAGTTTCTCAGAGATGAACAGTTGGATTTTTGAACTGACAAATATTAAAGACTGAATTAGTAATTGAAACAATGCTTTCCTGTGGGAGAACACATATGATATTGCACTACTCATCACAATGCTCACACAAGTTCCTTTGAGAGTTACTTAAAATAGCACCTGTAGTTGTGCTAACAGCATAATTTAGAATGAACTCAGTTGTTTTGAGGAACCTTTATTTTATTTTTCACATTGAAAGTTTTTGTCACCTTTTTCACAGCACACATTTAAAATCTTCTTTCCTTTTACACAATGACAAACCCTAAAGGTCAAATACAGAGAGCTTTTCTCCCACTAATTGTATAAATGAGAATTATAATTTGCAAGTTAATTTAAAGTGGCATGTGTCAGAGTACAGCTGACTAAACCAACTCTATAACAAACAAAAATTATTGAGGAATTAATTTCTTCACATAGAAATGGTGAGATTTCAGATTGCTTCCCGATTTTTTGATATTTGTTTAATAAAACTTTGGATTCATTTTAAATATAATTAAAAAATACAAAGGAGCGTATCTGAAACAATAGTCATTTTGAAAAGGAACTTAAAATGAAAAAAATCAAAATCATAGAATCATAGAAACTATTCTATTCCAGCATAGAAGCTATTCTATTCTATATTTAAAATGAATCCAAAGTTTTATTAAACAAATATTTCAACATTTCAAATCTTTTTCTTAATAATTTTCTAAACAGAAAAGTATATGGCTAAGAGATATCCAGATTTTACAATTAAAAGGAGAAAAGTATAAATTACCTGATTTCTTATACCAACCTGATGTTAGCACATATTTCTTTGCTTGAGGGAACCTTAAGCAAAGACTGCCACCTGATCTTTATATAAAAAGTGTTAAAGAAGAATGGAAAGCATTTTCACTCCTCTGGATATACTGATTTCGGCAGGTGCCCATTTCAACAATTACAGTGCTTCTTGTTAATGTTTGCAGAGGAACAGATCACGTTACAACGGCACAATCAGTGTTAAAATTATCCTTTCTGATGCTCTCACTTAGCTCAGGAAAGCCAGAGATAATAGAATACTTTCAGTCTAACCACAGGAATTTTTCTGGAGCAGATTTCAGAACTGTTATTTTACAAATTATAAAATGGAAGTCATACTGTCCAATTTGTGCTTCACAGGGAACAGAGTTAGATTTTACTGAGAAACATTTTCCTCCCTCATCTTCAAAATTCTAAACTACTGCGAAAGGTTTTGCAGTCTCTTCAAGGGCATGGCTTCTAGGTAAAGAGGTTGTTCACTCTTTGAAGCAGTGCTTGATCTCCAGTTATATTTTAAAATGACATTTTATACAAATTTTGGTGCATAGATTTGCAAAGAATACCTTTATGAGCAACAAACATCGAATTCTGATTAATAAGTAAGCAACTAATTCTAAGATTTACAAATACAATATATATTTATAAAGGAGCTTGCTGGACATGAAAGGGCTAACAGACGTACTACAAACCCAAAATTCCAGTGTGATCAAGAATTAGCCCATGCTGATAAGGCTGAATTCTTGACACCTGAGATCAAGCAATCCACTTCAACTACAGACTTGAGCCTCATCACATCTAACTAAATCACTGCTGCAAGACCTAAAAAATTCTTCTGTCTCAGAAGAAAACAGAAAGCATGAAAAAACAATATAAAGTCTGCATAGGAAGAATCAAAGACAAAAATGTTTAAGTACTGTTGAGTACTGAAAAAGCTAGTTGAGTACCTCTGTAGCAGCCGAGTATCTTACATCTTAACTGTAACCAGAGACTGCCATTATTGTAGAGGATGAGCCAAAACAATTATGTTCTCATTTGTCAATCATTCTTTCAGTGCTTTGAATTGGCCTGAAGTCAGTACTTTTTTAGTCAGGGAAGCATCAAACTTGTAGAAAGAAGTTATGTTGATCTCATAGACACTTTTTTTAATTCATGGGTTTTCACAAGGTTCAGCAAAGAAGTCATAAAAATATCTAAGTTTTCTTTGGCAACTTACTTTAACATGACTATTATATAGTCCAGGACAGATTGAATCTAATCAGTCTTCAAATCTGAGCAATAATGTGTTAAAAGCAAATATTATTTTCTAAAGGCAAAACAAAATCCACCTCCAAAGTATACTTGTACTGCATTAATTTTAAAAAAACTTCTAAAGAGAGAGAAAAGAAACAAGCAGAAGATTTATGCTGAATGCTGCATATGTCAGAAAGTATTGGAAGTATTGAGAGGTACAGTGACTGTGTATATTTTTCAGCTGCCTACAGAATTCTGTGGACAGTGTGTTTCTATCTAGAACTTTTTATTTCATAGGGTCTACACATCCACCATTACAGGGAGTCTGAAACAGGAAAAAAGGAAAAGTGGGAGAATACTCTCTGTGCCTACGGCTAAACAATGCAATACTACAGTACCATGATAATAAATGTTTCTGTACCACTTTGAAACTGGATTATAAACTTCCTTTTTCATTGCAAACTGATGAGATACTCAGCTATCGCATAAAGGGGTAAAGTTCATTTCACTTGACATTAACTATCTACAGCACAGATATCTATAGCTGTGTGAGCTGTCTAGACACCCAACATACACAAAAAAGTTCTGATTATCAGAAGGAATTTAGAATGCAGTGAAGGCCACCCCAGCCATAGAGCACAAACCCTTTAATAGTGAAATGGCATGGTAGTTCTTTAATAGAATTTTTCACAAGCATTCTATACACAATAGTGTAATGGTGGAATGCTTGAGAGGGTATTTGTTTGCAAACTGCCCTGGAGACAGATGGACTGGTATAAATATTATTCTTTAAAAAGAATTTATATGGCAGTCATACTTTCAATGGATTAAACATTTTTCAATTCCTTCTCACTGCAATGAGACTAACTACAACAAAAGTAATGTAACTCAAGGTAGCATATTCCTAGCAAAGGAAAGATAGAAAATCTCCCTAGAATGTCATTAGCTAGAAGTATTCATGTAAATTATTATATAGAAGAGATGGCTTCCTACTCTGTGGAAAATATAGCAAAGCCCTGACAGATCTCAGAGCCCTGTCATGAATCAGGGCCCCCATGTGACAAATACCTGAGCAAATCTAAAAGGTCATCTCCTCCCTGAGGATATCAAATTAAAAGGCTCTTAAACATACATGAAATTGGACCAGTGATCTTCAAAATACCATGGAAGACCTTTCCTGTTCCACCTCCTTCAAACTACTGTGACAAGCTAGATTGACAGGGTGGTGGATCCAAGGCTCAGAAACTTACACTGGCAAGATCTTGGAGGATACTTGTTCAAAATGAGACCCTCCTTGTTGGATCCTCTTTAATTGCTGAATTACTGTAATTTTTTATGTCCTTACACATTAATATATGTGCATACACACGCAATTCGTACATAAATAACTGACTCTCAGTCATGACACCATGCAGAGAATGTGTAATTTTTACCACAAATTGTTGCCACTCTTTCTGCTTTACAAGTCAGGCATGCAACTTGGCTTTTTCTCTGCTGTGGTCATTTCCTGGCCAAGTCATTTGCACAACTATGTAATATTTTTTTCTCTTTAAATGTCTAAGATTTTCTCTGCTAAATACAAAAAATCCCTTTGTAAGATTAACTCATTAAAATAATCCTTATTCTGTTGTCTTTTTCACTTAAAGCATCACCTTCTGAAATACTTTTTCCCCATCTTTGGTCGCTTTTAAGTCCAAGTTAACAGGTAAAAGAACATTTTCTTCAGCAGTAGTCTTTGCCAGTCTTAAATTGCTCCAGCTTATCTGGGATGCTCAGCCTTAAAAACTAAGTTAACGAGAACTTCACTGCCTTTTTATTGAGACCAGAAAAGTGCACCTTCAAACTGGAGAATAAAAAAGGGAAGTTGGTCAACAAGTAGGCCTGCATAAGAAATTAGGCTTGCAGGAAGAATATGGAAATCAACTTTCCATTTGATGACCTGAAAAGTGAGGTACACTTAAGATGAATTCCAGATCAATTTCCTGGTTGCTCCCAAAAAAGATGCAAAAAATTAACAACAAATCATTCTCAGGTTAATGTATAAAATGCAGGTAACACACGAATCAACATGTTGGAAACTACCAGCAGATGAAGACAACAGAGGGAGGGCAAATACTGTTATGTATAGAGTTATGTGTTTAGCATATATATCGTGTAGTAGAACAATTATTGATCTGAAATTGTTGAAGTCATCCAAGAAGATGTAGGTACTGACAGAAGACCTTAACTGAGGCAAGAGACCTTTGAAATTCATATGAATGCTGTGAATGGCAGGAAAGGGCACTTTGGAGTAAGGACAGTGGTGTTTTACCTAGAAAGAAATTGAATGTGATTTGAGACGTGGGATGTAAAACCAGCACATTTCCTGAGGGTTGATAAAAAACAAGTTAAAAGAAAACCAAACCAAATATATGTAGTGATATTCAGCTAATAACTTTTGCTATTATGTAGTGAGGTCTGTAGGCTTAGCTCCTTTGAACTCAGCTGTTCCCAAATATTAAATATGCAAAAAAAAACAACACATGGCTGAAGGATGATTTTATAGAATCACAGAATATCTTGAGGTGGAAGGTACCCATGAGGATCATCAAGTCCAACTCCTGAGGTACACCTTTCAAGCTGTACCTTTTATATTTAAAAGAATGTTGTTTTATAAAGAACTAAACAACAAATAAATGTTATTTATCCTGTTTGTGTTCAATGAGAAGCTTAAAATGTGAAGGAATAAGGTAAGAAACCTCATAATATTACCTTTCCACTCACTATCATTTGCCAGACTTATAAGCATAACAAATCTGACTTCTGAGCTACAATGACACACACCCTTCAAAGAATCAGTTCCAGAAAGGACAGGTGCTAATTATTTCCAAATGTTTCGTTAGAGTTTCTATCTTCAAAACAGTTTGGATAACCTGGGTAATGTAACTGATTCATTTCCAATGTGCTGTCAATTGCTGGGGTGAATCTTTTCAGGCCAAAACCAACCCCGGTGTAGCTACTCAAATCACTGGGCTTGGTGAGGCTCCTCCGACCAAGCAGCAGCATAATGTTTATAGCCTTACTTTAGATGATGCTATTTAAAGCAAGATGATTCACCCAGTCAGGCTAAAGACTGAAGATAAATCATTGTTCAAGTATGTTCAGTCAAAAAGATAAACCCAGCGATCTCCCTCCCTCTATAACCTCTCTTAGTAATAATGACAGATGTCTGAGATAGATGAACTACTCTCCCATCTTTTTCTGCCAAAACCACAAAATCAAAACCACAAAGAAAAAATCAGTCAGGCTAGTCTTACTGTGAAGATACATCAAGTTTAGTGAGATTCCAGAATGTCCTGCTGGAAAACTTAACTACTTACTATTTCAATGCACTGATAGACAGGCTATCTCTCTTCCTTAACTACCAATTTTCTTAAACCCATTGTCCTCAGAATAATTCTTGATCTACATCATCCACCATTGGTGTCATTGGCAATATGGGGTAGAAAATATTTTCAGAATTTTGCTGCTTGAGGAACATAAGACTTCATGAGGGACAGAGGCTTTCTTCTGAATGGTGAAAAACAAAAAAAAACAATAAAAAATCCCAACCTCTAGTCTTCTGTGACAAAATATGAAAAATCTCACATAGCCAAACTCGGTATAGGTTACTCAGCTCTGCTTTCCATACTGAAATACAGTATTCTATTTAAAAAAAAAAGTGTTTTACTTAGTTTAGACTTCCCCTTACTGCTGTAGAATACTAAGTCACTGGTGTGTTCAAAGCCCAATATTGCCTCCAGTAACCTGTATCTCCCACCACAGAGAAGGAGGATACAGCTGAAATACCTTCCTAAATATCTGTTAACTGAAACAACATAAACATAAGTTTCAAAAGCTTTATGGAATATCAGTATATGTTTATGGAAATGGCTATAGGTTTCGGTTCCACTAATTGATGAGTATACTCAAAAACTCCCTCAGAAAAGAAATCTAGGAGTCTTCCTAAACATGGAGACATCATTAATATTTGCTAGGAATTCTGCGCAAATGTATGTCGGACTTTTAAGACTCTGCATTAAACTAGATTTTCATATTATTTCCCTTTCCATCTATCTGCTTTTTCTGATGTATTCCTCCTCTCATACTGCAGAATCTTTCATTATGGTCAAACAGCATTATCTGTTTGCAAAATCTGAAGGAGTTAAGACGATTTACCTACATCACCCTAGGACATGTATCTGTCTGCATCTAGTGTTTCCAGTTCTGTTTGTCCCATATGATTATTCCGTACCTCAGAGGACAAGGATACCAGAATCTCTTCAATAATACTACAACAGCAAAAGCATACTAACCAGCTAGAGAAGGCATACAAAATTAGACACACATCTGCTCAGATCAACCTGATCTGCCCGTATACACATCTTTAGCATTGAAGTAGGCTTAATTCTTTATCATTTGCTGTAATTCCCTTTTTGAAATACAATTGGCATTACAGATGCTGTTATTCTGAGACAGGAAATAAGCCGACAGGATACAAACCTGCTAAAATAATGGCTTGGTTATCTCTTCTAGGGACACAGAATTATTAAAGTTTATTTATCAGGTATTTGTTAAAGGGTCACAGGGAGATCTCCTTAGATTAATTTTCACTTACCCAGTCTACTTTATCCACATTCCAATATTTTTTTAAATCCCGGAACTGTATTAGCATCCCCTTCAAGCCCACAACAATAATGCTCGCTAGCACACACTGCAAAGAAATAAAAAACAAAAGCCATTTGCAGAATTAGTAGTGAAAACAAATGCTCTTTCTTCAGTTCAACAGTCAATATTATGACTAAATCATAAAAAAATCTGAAGTTAATGTTTCAAAAATTGCATGAATACAGCTGTAACTGTATCAAATCCATTTGTTTTATTTCCTGAAGGCAATCTACAGGCCACCTAACTGTGAGAAAAACAGAAACTTCAGGACTTCCCAAGACTCTCCATGCATTGCCAGACCAACAACATTCTGCCATAGTCTGGGGGACTCAAGAGCAAATCAGCACTCAACTTCTACACAATGAAGGATTTTAATTCCCTTTCTTCACAACCTAGAGAAAGCCTTTAGAGCAAAAAAATCCATAAACTTGGAGGCAAACAAAATAATTTATTGTTCTTAAATCAGAAATGGGGAGAAGATGGATGAAGAAATTATCTGAAGGCAAAAAGGATGGAGTACAAAGCGGTGGACTTGCAGCACGCAGGTGAGAAGGCTAAGAAAACACGGTAGAAAAGAAATAACATATCCAGAAAACAACGTATAAAAAGGTTTTTTTAAACATGGAGAGGAGGGGGAAGTCTACAGGAAACCAGTCAAAATTTACATATAATCCCTAAAAAAAAAAAAGAAAATGAAGGGAGGAGAGCAGCATAGTAAGAAAAAAGACATATTGTGCATCCCTCTTCAAGTGTCCTCATTTTGCATAGTTAAACTATAAAAGGATCTGTGTTTGAAAAGTGAGAATCTTCATTTGATACTATGTAAAGAATAGCACAAAGTACATTTTAAACAGTTGAGTTAAAATATCATGTACACACATGGCAGAATTCAGGATAATTTTGGAGCTGTATTTTGCATTTTTGACATGCTTCTGGTTAAAATTAGCTATTAACTTGCAATATCAGAAGATATATTTCACATAAGGTATATGAAAATATAGCTTATGTGAAAACACATCACCTTGCTCTATAGATTCTTAGTGTAGAAGATGTATTCCATGACAGAGATGTAAGAACACCTCATAATCTTTCTTAATTAACCTTAGATCACTAGCTACAATCATTTGTGTCAAATTTATTTGAGAAACGAAGTCATACATCATATGCATAACTGGATAAAAATTGATTCATTTCTACCACACTTTGTCAATTTTCAAATACACAGCAATCTGTATGCATATTTTTCATAAACTACGTGCCAAAAGCAAGCGGAAGAGAAATGTTTACGTGATAGCTTATATATGCAATTCTATATGTGTAAAAACTACGTATTACGTTGTCACCTCTGCATTTTATTATTCTGAGACTTGCTGTGCCCTTAATATTTGTTCTCCCATTGAAATTAAACAGTGCTATTTTAGAGGTAGTACTATCTTTCCCCGAAAGAAATCAAGTCACTAGAAAATCCATAACATCATAATTTTGAAAAAAGAAGGTAACTACCATACCATAGGCAGCCAGTACAGCATAGGTCCAATTGCATATATCACCACTAGAATTAATGCACAAGAAATAAGACAAGCGACCTAAAACAATAAATGAGAAAAGAGATCATTCAGTCTAACAAAAGAAAATTATATTAAAATGTGTGAAAAGCGATAATCATCAAATATTGCAAAGTCAAGGATAAGATGTTGAGCATGTTAGCTGTTAATGTATCTATGGATTGCTCATGCATTTAATTATTGTTTTAATTTCTGGTGACTACCTTCAGCCAGCTACAGTGAAAACATAGTAAGAGATCTCAACATCTGTGCTTGACCCTGTTGACAGCTCACAGACACAGACCACAGCATCCCTTATACACTTTGTAATTAAACGGAGCATGTGTGTACAATATCTCATCCCAGAAATTTTGCAGTACCCACTCTCATTCTGTAACATATTTATAGCCATGCATCCTATTTTGCACTAAATAACAGACCTGTCATAGCACTGAGCAGAAGTTATGTATGGAGAACTATCATCATTTTTGCACAAGAGAAGATTTCTAACTTCTTTTACTGGGATCAACAGTAAAAGGAAACTATTGTGTTTAGTCAAAAACCACCAATGATTTCACATTATTATCAGTGGACTTTAGAAAATGTAGGAACAATTTTTTTTAATATGTGAAAATTAGAATTAATGCAGGTGGCATGAATCCAGGAAAATATATGATCCAAGAATTATATTTCTCTTCATAGTATTATGTTATTAATCTGATGGAAAACTACAGTAAAATTGCAGTCTCCTACTCCACTTTGATTGCTCACAAAGTGGAGTACTTCCGGTCTCATTGAGATGCAGTCCAGATTCACAGAAGTTTTTTGATGATAAGTAGACAGATGCTGATTTTATTTTTGTATTGATAATATGTTTCTTTACTAAAATAATTAGGTTTCATTTTAAGAGACAAGTTGTTAAAAACAAAACCAGACAAGTTGCTAAAACACTAGAATATTGAAGCCATGATGTACTTAAAAATACCATCAAGAAGGATAGACAGAATGTTTACAGAGAAAGGGACACAAAATCTGTTGGTGAAGTCACAAGGAACTTTTCCCTCTTTCCACTCTCTCAAAAGGAAAAAAAACCAAAAGTGTTGATTCTATTTGAAGGACACTTCTATCCTGTGATGATCTTTACCGTGAGAGTGGTGAGGCACTGGAACAGGTTGTCCAAAGAAGTGGTAAATGCTCCACCCCAAGCAGTGTTCAAGGCCAGGCTGGGCAACATGGTCAAGGGTGAGGCATCCCTACCAATGGCAAAGGGGTTGAAACTAGATGATCTTCAGGTCCTTTCCAACCCTGACCATTCTATGATTCTATTCTTATTAGTGATGTTTTTCTCATCTCTTCATTCTGCTTAGACACCCTAAATATAGAGGATTAAGTGGATGTTGTGTTTCTTTCCAAAAATAAGGCAGGAGAGAGAATCCTATGTTTATTAAAGTACCCTCTTAGTAGTGTTAATGCATGCCCACACTCTAACTTCTGGATGCAGGCTCTGCTATACTGTGAAACCAATGGATAAAACCAAGCAGATACTTGATATTTTTACCATGTACTTCCTACTTTGAACTCAAACTATGGTGGTTTCTTTTTTGATTTCATATTTGAACAAATGTCTGTCGGGGCCTTTGCCTACATATACCAGAGCCAAAGTGCTCAAACACCCTATATGCCTCCAGGTTATTGGTTATCAGTTATAGGTCTTCAGGTTACCTTAAAGCTTCCTTGGAAAAGTCATGATGCAGTACAAATGCAAATTGGACAAACAATACATGAATAGGTGACAGAAGAGTATGTCTGTGAGGACGAGGGCATGAGGTATGACACTGAATCTAACTCAAAGACATGAAATAGCAAGTAGCAAAATTTTAGCTAAACTATTTGTATACAAATGCTTTTAAAGACTATTATTGGATAAAATACCAATTATGATTAACTGAGTTCAGAGGACTGTATAGGTTAATTAGCGAGTAGTCAACATGGAGAGTTTTGAAACAAAGCCCTGTATCATTTCTCAGTATTGTGTTATCTGCATGAGAAATAATTGCAGGATATGGTCAAGAAGAAACGGTACCTACGGACTGCACATAGCCTTATCAATTGTACCTTATTACCCTTTTCCTTTCAATTAATGTCCTTTACATAGGCAAGATCAACAGTTATGAAGGGACAATGGCAACAAACACCAAAGGACATAACATTTTGATGGCAGAATGCCCCTGATGAATCCCTGGAGTTTCAGAGGAAAGAAAGAGAAGCAGTGCTTAGGGGACTTTCCCAGGAGTGCCCCAGCTGAGGTGGCCCATCACACAGGTAGGTCACTACTGAGCAGTTTGCAGCCTGTCTTGTTCATGAGCATGATTTGAACAGATAACAGCCTCACAGGGTCACAATTATCATTTCCCTCAGTCGCAGTTCCCTCTTTTCTGAGCTACTGAACTTGTGGGTTTTGTTGTCAACAGTAGGAAATAGCCCCCAAAATCCTCAAAAGTCTGTCTTCTCTCTGGGCTCAAGTGTATATTGAGGGACAGGACAAGTACACTGTGTCACAGAGCAAAAGTTAGTAGATTAATTGTTTTTTTTAAAATTAGCAGCTCTTAAGGTTACTTTCACTTTAATTTTAAAATCAGGTAGAAGCACCAAATTAAATCTGACCTTTTTCTAAAACTTCCGATTAGCCTGTACCATTAAATCTATTAAACACCATCAGAGGGCACTTTTGTTAGGGTGATGACAAATCTCACATAAAATTGCAAGGACTTATGTGCTGTTTCCTGCAGCCTGAAAATACAACTCCCAACCTCTTTACTGCCACAGACTTCAGAGTTTAGATTGAATTAAACAAGTAGAAATTAATAAGTAGAACCATTAGCTTTTCTAGTAAGACAGTTGAATCCCATGCAGGTTGTTAAAAAATAATAAATCATTTCCCAGGGCAGAGGAAAGGAGAAAATATGGAAATATGATGGATAAATAAGTACAAGTTCCATTGAGCAGTACTGAAGCCTTAATTCTCCTACATACTCCACTCTAACACATTACCTGTGTTTTGGCGCCCGTACTATACAAAAGTGCAGTCCGTCCCATCGCTGCAGCACTTGGTATGCAAAAAAAAAATGAAGGAATCACATTGCTGAGGCCATGAGCCAAAAATTCCTGCAAAGTTGTTAAACAGAATATGTTTTTTTCTTATTTTTCTGTCATTTCAATGTTTCTTGCCAACAGAAGAATCCCCTATGTAAATACTAGCAAATATTAGCAATGACGAAGGATGTTTGAGGGAAAAAAAATCACATATCTACACGATAAAAGATCTCCCAATAGAATATATATTTTCACAACTCTAATTTGAATGATAAAACTGCTGAAACAGATTCATCAAAAGCAGGAGGCACATTTTGTTCACAACATAAAAGGTATTGCTAAGTTTTGAAGATTAAGTTCAACAAAAATATTTACATCTTGATGGACATCTGCTTTTTAACAGGCCTCAAGTAGTGGGATCTGGATAGTGTTTAGGTTCTTTCTAGATTACGACTCTACTGGAAAAAGACAGCTACCAATTTTTTTTCTCATGGAACATACTTTAGTGAAAGTGAAATATGGTAGCAATCCTATCTGCATGCTATCTATCTTTCATTATAAGTGCATTTGGTGTTATAAGAAAAAAGTGGAGAAGCCACCTTGTATCTGTAGAGCCATCTGAAGAACATTTTCTAAGAAAGCACCCCAACCTGGTCACCCAGCATCATTCATCTCCCCAGACTATAAGGAGTTTATTTGTCTGCTGAGATTAATGTGTAAGAAAAGACCTCAATACTGCTAGAAATGTTTAGGACACAAATGGTATTTTATCCAGCCAGGGCAAAACCTGAGCATAACTTTGTCTTCACAGCACAAGACAGCACTACCTTAAAGTTTCCCAGACAGCTTTACATAGCCACATGCCAACATGCAGAGTCCTGTGCCTGGCTCCTGAATGCAATATAGCGAGATCTTGCCATTGTAGTCTCTGATGTCATGGAGGTTTTGCTCTTTGGCTCCATTATTCCATGCAGACTTACACCTAGTTTCCAACATCTCAGTAATTAAGCTGTGTATGCCACAAGATTTCCAGAGGTGCAGAAAGACAAGCAGGTTGCTGTACTCTATGTAATGCCCTTCAGACAATGCAGTGTATCTCCCTGAAGTATGACCTGTGTTAAGATCAAAATATTTTCCCTCTGCTTCTTGGAGAACATGGCTCTGAAGCATCAACATAAATTCATGACCCAATGTATTCATTCTGAAAAATACTTTAGAAACCTGAGCATTCTGTAGAACTAATCTGGACTACATTTGGGGTTTACTGTAATCGTTGGAAGGCCTCAGGATGCCATATGGAACATACCCTTTCCTAGTGGGCATCCATCTATTTTGGAAATCCAGGAATTTTGAAAATTGCTTTGCATTTCCAAAATGGTGAAGCAATTTCAAGGACTATAAGGAGAGAGAGGTTTACCTGGTTGTCATCCACGGTGTATTTAAATTTTTTAGCAGAGTCTTGGGCAAGAGCTAGTGATGCTACATAACCAACCAGTGCTACTCCAAAAGCTTCAGTGACTACTTCAGGCAGGACATTCATGGGTGGTGGTTTTGGAGAGGGTAACCTATAGAAAAATAAAGACAGTCCTTTTTTAGAAGCCTGATACATAGCCTGCATGTACCTGCAATTCATGAAGATAAAAGATAAACGATCTCTGCATGCACAGCTAATTTTTGTAATACTTGTAAGGTGATAATTGTCAATAATTTAGATTAAGAAGACCTCAGTCTGTAAGGACCTGCAGAGGCGAATTTGCAGAAGATGAAGCAGTTTCAGATAGATTGTTTTATTTCTGAAATTTAATCTGAGGAATTATGAAGGGATCTTCATAAATTAACTCCCTCTCTGACAGATAAAATAAGCAACCATTCCATAATTCCATAATGCTTAACAAAAGAGACTCTTCTGTATATTTTTTTCTTTTTTACAGTTGGTTTCCCTGTGATGTTTAATTTAAACATTTTAAACAATTTAGTATTCCTGTAGATTATGGACACTATGGATATTTATTCCATCTAATAGAGACTTTCTAATGGGGACTGCAATGAAATGCCTCAGGCAAGAACCAAACCATCCTGGTTTGTCTCCATACCCCACAATAAGGGTTCATCCTGTCCAGAGTACAAACCACACTGCCTAGGAGCCAAATCATGCTCTTAACGTTTCTAGCACTCTTCACTGACAAGGCAGTTATGTATTTGAAGTAAATTACTAAAAATACATCAGGATGATCCAGGCTCTGCTCCTGGTTTTCAAACTACAGAATCTTCTCATGCAAGGTTAGGCAGAAAATAAGCTCTCGATTAAAGCTGCATGAATACACTGTAACTGTTCATAACATACATTGAAAGGGCACACTTAGCCCTGTGTTTATCTCAGATACTTAACATGTAATAGCATACTCTAAATACTTAAACCTGATTTTCTTTCTCAGCTATTTCTTTTTTTTCATTTCTATCAGTGTAAGCTGCCACACATGCATTGATGCTGTCCAGGACTTACATTTTGTGGAAATTTAGGGAAACTCTGCAATTTGCAAAGGGGAGATTATACAAAAGGTGTGCTTACGAACCTTTAGAGTTTGAACATTCTCTCTAACATTTAATCTAATTTCTCTTTCTTGTTAGTTATTTCAAGTATTTTTTTCCTCCTCTTCAAGGTTATGGAGAAAATTGTATCGCTATCTGTAGTCAGAATGCTCTTTTTCTAGATTAAGTATATCTAAATGCTTTATATTTCTTCAGGAATCAATTTTCTAAAATTACTGTGTAAGTGAGTGGAGAAGAATAAAGCGTAGTAATCTACAAGCTCGATCACATTGCAAGTCCCTTCTGCTACAATAATCCAAGGCAACCCTCAAAAAGCGGGTTGTAATAATCTTGTAGAAAGTGGTCTGCCCTCCTGTCTCATATCCATCAGCCATTGTCAGGTACTTAGTACCTATTTGTTATTCCACAAAGTAATAAAAAAGCTAGAAAATTGTACAAGAAAGCCTGTATTTTGACAGTGATATCTATGCAGATATACCTTGATAACATGGGGTTCAATTGTGAGAGAGTGTTTGAGGAGGCTGGAAATTAACATAATAGATTTTTGCCATTCCTTATTTCAGAAAACTTCTTTGACCTCTTCAAAGACTGTTCTCAGAAGTAAGCATACATAAAAGCCACAAGATAATAAAAACCACATTACCTTTCAGGAATATGTCCCACAACTTCTAGCCTGTAGACATATTCCATATCAGCATAGTAGCAAGCAACGGATGTAGCAATTATCTATTGATTCAACAGAGAAAAAGATGTCACAGAGAAAAAGATGTTACATTTCTCTTGCTTTTAGTTTTTCACATGCTCCCTATTATTGCCATACCTAAGCACATGATAGTATTCATGCATTTATCCTTAGATCAGTCCAGTAAGACGTAGAAATATTATTATGAACATCTTTGCAAATGTAGAAAAGAGTCAAAAGAAACTAAGATCTGGACACAATAATAAATTTAGAAAAGATGGCTGAAGAAGAACTATGGTGGAGTTTGTATATTCTACGTTAATGAAAGGGGTCTGTACAAGCCTCTGTGAAGCTTTGGGAACCTCTCCAGTTAGGGGCACCATAGTTCTTCTTCAACCATCTTTTCTAAATTTATGCCCATGCTATGTGAAAGGAAAACTGTAAGTAAAACCACAGAAAACAATAGCATAGCTATTTAACCTTGTTGCAGATAAATAACAAGCAGCATCTAAGCCACAACTACACAGCACAAGACTTGCCTGGAGTTACAATGTGCCATTTACTTTTTATTTTCTATGTCAAACTTCTTATGCTTTAACATTCTAGGCTTCATGTTCTTATGATTACGTAAAAAGTAATAAACACATGAAAAATAGTATATAAATCTGAAACGTATGTCACTTCCATCTTAATTATATAGCCAAACTGTTCCCTGTTCTTATAGTTAACATACAGCCATGAAAATTAGTTGTCCATTTAATAAATGGCAGGCATGACTGTGGATAGCCGTAGACAACATGGTAAAGTTCAGCAGATTAGTTGAACCACTTGAATCTTTGTAAACAAAAAAGCCTGATATTTGATTCTGTACTTACCAAAAGGAGGTCGATGGGAAGAACAACTTTAATGTTTTTCTGAAATTTCTCATTCAGTTCTTTAACAAGAACAAGCACCGCAATGCTCAGCAAGGAGAGAAGTAGAGCTTCCAACTGAACTGATCTGATATTCTCAAATATGTAGGCATAAATCTACAGTGAATGGCAAATAACAATCACATATCAAAAAAATAGATGATTTTGGGTCACATGCTTAGGACATATTCTACACAACTTCAAACATCTTAAGTACTCTGTGAGAGCTGAATCAGTACAGCAGGAGCTGCGTCGTCTGACAAATTGGCTTACACGTAAGATTTTGCAAGGAAGAAAATCACCAAATATTATTACTAAGGACTTTTGAGATCTCAAAAAATGCAGCAAATATTTGTGTACAGGCATTTACAAATTTCTATTGATAGAACCAAGCAAGATAATTGCAGCAAATGTGATATGTATCCTTTTCTTATTCAGTCTCATTAAATTCAGTGAGATGAGTGTTGCACAAAAATGTTGAAATAATCTTCTGTGCACAAAGGTTTATTTTTCCAGAGTAACTGTATAGCTTCAGTAGGGTGCACTCAGTCTACTTGTTGGTTGCTCTCGGCCATCACACAAACAGTGCTCAATGGAGCAGGCTTTGATCAGGTCCAGATGCCACATGCATTAATTAGCTGTCAAACTTGTGTATGTATGTTATTGGTTATTTAAATAACTGATGTTATCTACTAAGCCCTGTGTCTTTCCTTAGCCTATACTTAAAAGCTGCAAAGGAAGAAGTAGAAAGAAGGTGGGGGACAAAGTGATAATTCACACATCAGTGGCAAGTGCTTTCCAGGGAAAACTCCATGGCAAGGTTCAAGAACTGCAGGTGCAAGGGTGCAAAGCGGTACAGCATGCTGGACCATAAGGTTCAAAGTCCTGCTGCAACGTGCTCTGGGATGTTGGTGTATGACTACATCACTGCACATGAGAGGATGACTGCAGTGTTAAGTGCCAGTGTTAAAAGAGGAAACTGTATCAGACCTACAGAGCTGCAAATGTGAGGCCTTCAGCTTCTCAAAGTGTGCTGCAACATGCTGTAAAACATCACCAGAAAAATATAGTTGGGAAATGTGATGCAAAACCCATGGGTTGAGATAACAGAAGTTTAATAATTGAAATAAAGTCAGATATAATGTAACAATAACAAGAAAAAGAGAGAGAGGAATAAAACTCAAAAAACACACGTGTTGCACAATACAATTGCTCACCACCCACTGACCAAGGCCAGCCCATCCCTGAGCAGCAATTGGCACCTCCTGGCCAGCTCCTTCCAGTTCATATACTGGGCATGACGTACTGCGGTATGGAACACCCTTTTGGCTAGTTTGGATCAAGTGTCCTCTCTCTGCTCCTTCCCAGCTTCTTGTGCTCCTCTTCACTGCCATAGTATGAGAGACTGAAAAGTCCTTGGTCAGGGTAAGTGCTACTTAGTGACAACTAAAACATCGGTGCATTATCAGCATTATTCTCAGACTGAAGCCAAAACACAGCACTGCACCAGTTACTAGGAAGAAAATTAACTCCATCCCAGCTGAAACCAGGATGAATGATGAGTGGTGATGAATGACAAGGATCTCTGATGATGAATGCAATGTTGTAACAAACTCAGAAGGATGCTGTTGCCTTCTCAGCAGCACAGATGACAGTGAACTGTAATTTCATTTCTACACTGAATTTGGGAGTCCAGGAAATGAGGCATAAATCAGTATGATAACAGATTAACAGAAAGTAATGAAAAAATTTACAGGTTTACTGGTGTGGTTAGAAGGGGTAAAGAAAGTTATATGGAACTTCTGTCCCAATACATCAAGAAATGATCAGATTCCTATCACTGGTTACTTTCAGGCCTCATGAATAAAAGCCTATTGCCTCGAGGAACGGACAGGAATGAAAAATATATATATATACATGCTTGTATAATACACATGCTTATTAAAGTTGCAGGGGTAAAAAACAAGGTAGGCTCAGCCTCTTGAATTCTGCATTTATACTCTGGGTCCTATTGTGAAATTTAAACATAGAGTGACCAGAAGTTAAAATCTAGGATGTAGATTTAAATTGCATTGCAAGTAAATTCATTTTAAACAGCAACATTAAGGATAACAAAATCAATCAACTGAGGTTGAAATAATGGTATTTAAAAATGTGTTTTCTCTGGTAACAACTAAGATGACCACTAAAATAAATGAAAAGTGACACTTGTAGTTTTATCAAAATAAAGATTAATAACTTTCTGCTCCAGAGAACCTATTCTCAAAACCATGTATAATGCTAACAAGTTTTGACAGTTTGGAGTTTAAATACACATATTTATATTGGAAAGGAAAAGGTACCAGAAAAATTATCTTAGGAAAGAACCCTGTTCTAGCAAAAGGCGATCAATATGACAATAAAATATTTTTCTACTCTTCTGTCACTCCTTGAAGAGCTGATGCTCATTTTAAAGAATGAGTAGATTGAAAAAAATTCCTGATTTTTCTTCTCTCATACATTCTATTTTCATGATATATAAGGAGAAAAGTATTTAAAAACCTAAAGATAGTTACAGTAGAAGAGAAAATATGTTATTTTCCTCATAAAGAGGAAAAATGGAGTCAAGTCCTTTAAAATTTAGCCCTTGGACCTTTTTTAAGGATGCACTATATAATCCAGCACAAATGTTTCTTGGAAGCCAAGAGAACATTTTAAAATCAACTTGTTACATAATATGATCTATATAGGTTGTAAGTCTGAAGAATGGTAATCAACCCATGGTTTTTAACCACATATTTTAACCACATATTGCCCCACTGTAGTCAGACTATATGTGGAATGTGTTTTGAGTGGCTTGAGACTAATCTCTGTACCCATAACTTCCGAGAATGAATTTTCATGACAGCGCAGGACTTGGCTCAGAGCCCAAGCAGAAGCTGTGATTAATTAGGACAAAAGGAGGCAATCTAGAAAATTATATTGCAAACTGTGCCCACAAACTCACCAAAGGCTAAGCTAGATCTAAGGTGAAGTGGTAAGAAAAGGAAGGAAATGGATTAAATCCTAAGTATCTAAGTCAAAGAGATGTGGGCTTGTTTTGAAATGAACAGTGTCTATTGAAGAGTCAGCATTAGCTATATATGTTTATGGAATTTAATTTCATTTTCCTAGACAAAGTGAGACACAAGATTGTGTGACTAAATATAAATTTAAAAAAGGATTACAAAGAAATATGCACAAGCTTTTAGTATTTCTGTCTTTACAAATTGTTTAGAAAAGAAACTTCCATTTCAATTTCAAAACATATAGCCAAATCTTGTAAACATTTGTCATAGCTTTTTCAGACATACTCTGCTTTTTCACAGTTGTACCACCAGCCCTATCCTCAAAGAGTCTGTAGTACGCTGAAACAGTTCTGACAGCAATACATAAATATTAAATTAATTACTGCATCACACTAAAGAGCTTCCACTGACTAGTCTGTTCCCATTTTCTTTGAAAATCTAAAAAAAGCCCATTTCGTGTCATTATGACCAGCAAAGTCAAGAGACCATTTACAAACCATTCACAGGGTCTTCAGAAAAAGAGACACTGTGGCTCTTAACTCAATATACTATATTATAACATATACCATAGCGTCTCTCTGTACTACACAGTTCACACATTCCGATATCCAGACAGTTATTGTACTCTTTTGAGGAGAAAATGAAAATCCTAAATGTAAGCACCTAGGGTTCAAGCTTGTAATATAACCACCATCTGATTCAAAACAAATATTTACAAATGTTTTCATCACAAACATTACAAATTCAGTATTTTAGATCATTTGATGATGCACTTACTGAAATAATTTAGAAATTATGTAGTAGAATTTAGTTTGATACTATAGTGTAAGAAGCAATTTTTTGGTGTCATTATGTAAATAACAAAATTAAAAGATATAGCAATAATATATTCAGCTGTTTGCCTTTAGGTTTTTATTTTTATGGTTAGTTTTGTGTAAAGACTTTTAAGGGAAATGATGTGTCAATCTGATGAGGAATCAGTGAACTTTTTTGGCAATTGATGCAAATTTACACATAAGTGAAAAAAAGCAGTATTCTTACTTTGCACAAATATATATACAGACACTGAATGTCCCTGTTCTCATGGGAAATTCATGGCTTTGAGCTCCATTATATTTTAACATGCTTTCCTATGGTAAGAATGAACACTAATGGTTTCTGTTCTAGAAAGGAAGTGCATTCTGATGTATTAATGAAATGACAAGTTCTATTTTTTTTCAATGTAATTAAGAAAACCTGAAAGATTTGTTCTAAAATGAGCATAGAGGCTGAAGCAAACAAAAGAATTAAAGGAACATATTGGCTAAAACACTTAATACAGTTTAAGACTAGACAACTTCGTTTTATTTTCAGAAATGGTTCATTCTGATATTTTTTAGACAAATACAACACAGTGTGGGGAAAAAAGTACAAGCATCTACTGCAGCCTGCATAAGAGACAGATAGGGAGAAAAAAAGAGGGGAGAAAAAGGATGAATAGTGGGAACATGAAGGCAGCACAACGACAGGGATTTTGCAACAAACTTGCAACACAACCACAAAAGACCCTCTTTTGCAGAGTATGTTTGTCACGTTACAATTCATTCTGCTGCTTCATTTTCTCAGAAACTTGTGGAAGGATAAATATATTTACACATGGATAATGAGCAAATATAGATATGTTTTTCTGTTTTCGGATACTAAGTAAAACTTGATAACGTTTTTTTTGTCTTTTGTAAAAGTCAGATCTCGCATCTAGCCTTCTCTCACCATTTTTCTTCTTCACCTTGCCTTTCCCATTTGAAAAATACCAATTGATGGCGCAATGTGCAGCTCAGTTGCAGTGTTACAAACCACATACAGGGAAAATGAAATTTAATAAATGACATAAACAGTGTGTAAACACAAAAATCCCATAGGCTCAATGCCAGCATAGTAGATTTTTTTCTCTATATGCAAAGTTCATTTTTACATATTTCGTAATAATCTCACTTGCTATAAAGAATCAGTTTCACTGGCTAGCTTCAATTTCAACTCTCCTATCACACTTTATTAAACATTCTTATTCCTGCTTTGCCAGCCCAAGGTCTGCCTGAGGTGAAGCAATTGGCTTTGTGAGTGGGAGGTGTTTTGGAGTGAAGAAATTAAAAAATAAAGTAAGCAAAAACACTAGTCTTTGGGTTTCAAGAATTTGGAGTAAAGAACAAGACTAGAGAGGCATGCCGAATTTGCCTTTCACTCTCTAGTTAGATGCACACATTAAGAGATATCTAATTAGTATAATTTTCATATAAAACTACTACTAGTGAAAAAAGAAAATGTTAAAATTCAAATTGGTGCTTCCGACTTGGGTACTAGACCTTCTTAAAACAGCCCAAACTCTGAACAGATACCAGAAACTTTTAAAAGACTTCTTGGGTAAAATTTTCCCTTCTAAATATGAAGACATTATTTTTATTCTTTTAAGTTGTACAGGAGGTTTTTTGTTTATTCAGTTGTTTTCACATAACTCTATAGAGCAATTCAGAACCTCAAAAAAATCAGGAAAATTTTTCTTTGGAAAATGTTCAAAGAGGGTTGATTTCAGAAGTGAAGTGAAGGGCAAAGAACTTGTTTCAGATATATTAAAAAATACAGGGGGTAAGGGAATACATTTATTTCAAAGGATTTGAATTACCTCATTTATGATATCATCAGCACACCAACTTGGAAATATTTATTTGTATCATTGCTGTTCTTTATTATATTGCATTATCTCATAATGTATATTTTGATTATGTCTGGGCTGTGGCACTTAACACCAGCCATCTCTACAAGATGACAATATTCCTATACGTAAGTATAGTCTCCATGGAAACACCACGAAAAACAGGCTAGTCAAATTTTATATCAATAAGTATTTATGAAAAAGTTTTTTAAAGAATTACAAAATATTTTAATATATGATGAATCACTTGCAACAGTCTCACAGGCTGACTACTCATAAAATGTCTGACACTTTTAGTTTTATGTCTACAAAATAAATTACTTGTGTTTAGCACAATAAATTGGTCCTGTAAAAAACTTACCAATGGATTATCCATATGAAGTTATGCATAATTTCATGCCTCATATCCATATGAAGTGCTATCAAATTTATAAAGTATTATGAAATAACATTCTAAAAAGCAACACCTTCTCATCACAGAATTAACATTAACAAATTTCCCAAAATTACAGGAAAAATAAAGAGCAAAACAGTGCAAGAAAATAAAGTCAGTGCTTTCAAATAAGGTGTCCTAATTCAGTGGTTAACTAGATTAAGCCTCATTTCATCTGGTAATCCATTTACTGTTATCAGTGCAATGTAAATACCACCACAATAAATAGAGAAAGTTCTATTATGAGCAAAATATCATTTTGACAGATACCATTGTAATACTACTAACGCTTCAGCCAAAAGATTATGCTCACAGCTTCTAAACTCTAGGTTTGCTGGAATAAGTTACCATAAAGAATATGTTCTCATATCTTTAATGCAATAGGATTTTACAACTTTGTCCTTTAAGGCTTCAGCCAACAATATCTACTTTCCAAAGGGAGTAACCATGATACTGTATGGAAGGCTGTATGCATTTTCTGAAAATTACATTAAAGCTGTACCCTTGCAGTGCTCATGGCAAAGTAATATAATGTAATAATGCAACAAGCAACATATCTAGGGCAATTTTTGCATAGAAGATCCACAAATCACAGGTTATTTTCCTTTTGCCACAATGGTGGTTAGATTTCATTCAGTAAAATATGAAGAAAATATGTTTATAATGGCATTTGTACATATCCCTCCCACATGCTAATACAGGAAAAGTTAATCCTCCCTGTGCAAGTGTGTAATTGCTCAGGGTAGTAAATTGAGTTATTGATGCTGTAATGCACATATTTTAATTGATTTCTGTACCCTTTCAAAATAAGACAAATTTGTGCTAATTCTTTATCAAGTTTTCCTAACAAGTTCTTACAAATAGACCTAGCAAGGTGAATGTTTTGGTATTGCATCTTCTGTTCATTCGCAAGCATGCATAACAAATTTCTTATATATAGCCAAACAGCATGGTTAAGAAAATGCTAGCTAAGGGAATAACCATCTCTTTTACTGGACTCACATGAAAAAATCCCAGTGGTCCCGATATATATGGCATTTTCATTCCCAGCAGATACTTCACTTGTGAAGTCACAACATGTGTAGCCGCTCCTGTTGTCATTGCACTTATCACTGGTTCTGTTAATAAGAACGTTGCACTGCCCAGCTGCAGCATAAACATCACTACCTAAAAGGCAAAGGCATGAGCATCAGCAATTATAATAACAAGCAGCTTCCTGATGATAGGACAAAGGGCCAGGGTCTTTTTAACAAACTTTAAGACAAAAAAAAAAAAAAAAAGTCCTTTGAAGGACAACTATAGCTGAAAATAGAACCCACTGAAGTTCTGTGTATTTACCTGCCTTATCTTACATCACTCTAACACTAGATTAGTAACAAAAGCAGGCTCAGAGAAACTTAGTATTCTGTCCTGCTTGAATATGTGAACCCAATAAATACTATAAAAAATCAACTCAATACACTGACATGAAGTACAGCAACTCAAAAGTTGAAGGTGGTGCTAAGACTCATTCCCGTTCCATTGCTATTCAGCCTGAGCAGGCAATGGGCCATATCTTAGTCCAGCTTAACAACCGACAATATGTCTATATCAGGATTCCCAATGTTAATAATTTCAACTGCTACCAAATTTATTAGGTGCTAAAACTATGGAGAGATGATTCAAATGATTAGGGCTCTATCATCCCCTGGAGCCCTGCCATACTACAGGTTGCTGCGCCGTCAGTTTTCCCTTCCCAAGTCACACAGTAGCTTTGCTCCTCCAGCAAACTCTTAATCTCCTGATATCCCACTGAGCCTGCATGCACAGTTCTATATACTGTGATACTTGGCATTATCATGCTGCAATATGATAATACCAAAACCAAATACAATACCAAGTACTGGCAGTCCACTACCTCTAGCAGCATCAGCTTCTTATGCTGAGGTTTCTGTTTTTGCAGGTGTTCAGGGAGCGACAGAAGTTGCTTCTGATGTGGAGGATATAAAAATACTCACTGTCTTTACAGAGAAACAGAGATGTTTATATATTTAAGTGTTCTGTATGAACAAACTCTATAAACTTACCGTAAGAGTAAACTATTTTAAAGACCATTAAAATCTATTTCCTATGAATTTAAGAAATACCTGAACTACCTTAAAGTAAAATATCTATATATAACCAGAAAATTTAAAACAGGAAAAAAATTCAACATCCCATTTCATAAACACAATCGCACATACAAATTGTATTTCTCTGCTAGAAAAAAAAAGAGTAGATTTTGGCTCTGATATATTTGAAGATTTTTTCAACTTTATTGCAACTTTTACAGAAGTTATTTCAGAGCACAGGCATACAATGAAAGAAAAATATTCCTCTCTAATTCAAGAATCTGAACTACAGCTGAATCTACTGTTGCAAATACTTCATAGAAATATAGGACAAATACCCAAAGTATTGCATCCTGCTGTGTTTTCTCACCTTATCCTAGATTGCAATTGCTCTTTTCCTCTGAAGCATAAGATTTGACAGCTCTTACTTCTTTGTACAAAGTTCTTGCATACTTACAGATGCTGCTGGGGTTTATGTAACATTTAACCCTTTTCTTATCTATATTAAGTTATATTTAAAATATCTCCTCTTACAGTTAAATTCTGCTCATTCATAGGATAAAAAACCAGTTTCTTATTTTTTATAATCTTCTGCATTTGCTATTCTTCTGCCTGAAAAGGTACATGCTCTTGGCAAAGAGATTTTGTTACAATACTTTCTAAAAGGCTTATGTTGTGTATACTATACTAAATATCATCCTTTTGATATATATCATGGTCCCCTTTGCTTTATTTCGTTTTGTTATGAAGCTAAAAGAATAATTTCCAAATGTTTCCATTTTCTATGCCTGAACACTATTTATTTTTTCACCATAAATTTCACCTGTATGTAGTGGGCCATGAGTACAACAGCACAAAAGAAACAAAAATACCAGAGTGGCTTTTAGTTTACCACAAAAATATCTAGTGAGCAATTTTCTCTTCCATTTGAGACATTAAATCTGAGATTTTTTTTTCTATTTCCCACTAACAGCATGTGAATGGCTCTGTACTGTGAACAATCAGAACATTGACTGCCATTCAAGATTGGACCCCAGTAATGGTAATTACTGTTATACCCTCAGTGAGTGGTAATTTAGTTAGTCAGGCCTAAAACTGATAATTACTAAATTCAGATATTTTATTTAGCTGTTTGTTCTAACAGTGTGCTTATTCATGTATTTAAAACATTGTTCACAGTAGTAAAGTTCAATGAGAAATAAATTCTTCCTTCCCTAGTGAATTTTTTTTGTTTTCTAAGATCAGTTTGTATTGTATGGATGTGAAATTTCTAATTGTGTAATAGCTTACTTTCCAGAAAGATGGATTTTTATTTAGCTGTGGAATCCAAACCACAGAGACAATTCTATGAACTACGTAATATCACACAGAAATATTAGCTAATACTAACTTTCAGAGAAAGTTATTACAGTGAAGTGCAGGGAAAAGGTGTCATGGTTGTGGAACTTGGCAAGTTCTGCATCACTCATTTATTTTTTTTTTTTTAAGTTAATTTTTTTACTTTAAATCTTCAGCGTTTTAAGGGGATGCTTCACAGGTAGGAACTAAAAGGTCACATTTCAAACACACTTTTAATTGTTTGTTTATAACCACTATTTTTACCATAAGTATGGTTTGAGGTAGCCAATTTCTGTAGCCACTCGCCTAAACAAGCAGCAGCCTACACTTGGTCCTCAATCTCTTACTGCAGAAGGTAGCTCAGAACTTCCAGAAACAAAGGCAATATTTCATCAGCATGTGCATCTGACTTTTAATTTACATTGTAGCTAAATAAATATAGCATGCATCTATATATATTCCCTGATGAAGGCCTAACGATGAAGTAACCAGAAAAGAAAACATCAGAGGAGAGTATAATTTTCAGCATAAGTTGGTATGGGAAACTTCTGCTGTCTTTGCAATATGAGTAATATACAGAAACTGCTTAGAGCAAGATGAGACAAAAAAGTTGTTTTGAAACAAGCCTCCCAAATCTCGTTGCATGTCAGATTTCTTGACAGTTAGCCTTTAAATTTTTTACATTTGTATAGGTCCAGATCAATTTGGATGACACCAAGCTGCGTGGTTCACTTGATACGCCGGAGGGAAGGGATGCCATCCAGAGGGACCTCGACATGCTTGTGAGGTGGGCTGATGCCAGGCTTATGAAGTTGAATCATGTCAAGTGCAAGGTCCTACACCTGGGTCGGAGCAATCCCAGGCACAGCTACAGGTTGGGCAGAGAAGAGATTCAGAGCAGCCCTGCAGAGAAGGACTTGGGGGTGCTGGTCGATGAAAAAATGAACATGAGCCGGCTTCAGTGTGCGCTCACAGCCCAGAAAGCCAACCGTATCCTGGGCTGCATCAAAAGCAGCATGACGAGCAGGTCGAAGGAGGTGATCCTGCCCCTCTACTCTGCTCTCGTGAGACCTCACTTGGAGTATTGTGTGCAGTTCTGGTGTCCTCAACATAAAAAGGACATGGAACTGTTGGAACAAGTCCAGAGGAGGGCCACGAGGATGATGAGGGGACTGGAGCACCTCCTGTATGAAGACAGGCTGAGAAAGTTGGGGCTGTTCAGCCTGGAGAAGAGAAGGCTGCGTGGAGACCTCATAGCAGCCTTCCAGTATCTGAAGGGGGCCTACAAGGATGCTGGGGAGGGGCTCTTCATCAGGGACTGTAGTGACAGGACAAGGGGTAATGGGTTCAAACTTAAACAGGGGAAGTTTAGATTGGATATAAGGAAGAAATTCTTTGCTGAGAGGGTGGTGAGGCACTGGAATGGGTTGCCCAGGGAAATCATGAATGCTCCATCCCTGGTGGTGTTCAAGGCCAGGTTGGATGAGGCCTTGGGTGGCATGGTTTAGTGTGAGGTGTCCCTGCCCATGGCAGGGGGTCAGAACTAGGTGATCTGAAGGTCCTTTCCAACCCTAACTATTCTATGGTTCTATGACTCTATGAACTCTCCAGTTCACCCTCCATGCTGGGCAACAGGCGTATAGCTTGGCTGTCACTGCTTTTTGGATAAACACCATTTTAAACTAAGCTCAGCTGACAGCACACAATTGCATCACATTGCATAATGCCATAAAATCTTACACCCACCAAGCAATAATCAAAATGTAGAAAGTTCAATATTCTTGAAGAAATTTCTAATAATCTACTTTATCTTTGCTGTGGTAGTGATGCTTATTTTTTGCAGGTTTTCCATCTTACTTTCTGATATGTTGTATGATTTTTCTTCCTTTTGATGCAGACAGACTACAGGGAAAACTGATAGTGAAACGTCAGAACAGCAAAAAATAAAATACAAAAAAATGCCAAAGGTAAATATGTTTCTGTTTTCATTATTTGTACTAATCTGGGCTTTTCTTAAAATGTAAAAGGAAGAAAGTTTTCATGTATTTTAGGATTGACGCCAGAATTTTTCGTTCTTCAAAATTTAGTTCCTAGGGGATGAAGGAATATTTCAGACAGAACAATCATAGTAACAAAAATGGTTTGAAAGACACACGGCTCTAGTTCCATTGTGCAGCTTCTTCAGTACATCACACCATGTAAAAGGCTTGAAATGAATTTTGCTTTCACCAGGTTTACATTTTCAATTAACTTCATGTGAATGACATCAGGAGCTGTCAGATAAAGGGAAAAACCAACAAAAACTCAGGAGAAAGTAAAGAAAAGCAGTCTTGATTTAATGCACTGTAAAAGAGAAAAGATCTTGGAAACAAGTAATAAAAGCAAATGATTAGACAGAAGTGGTAGCATTTAGAAGAAAAAAAAATAAAAAAGAAAACTATAGTTTCAAATGGAAGAAAGATAATATAAAGAGAATCTTTTCTTGCAGTTGTCTTTTCTGGTCCATAATTTTACTCTGACAAGTAGAAGAAAAGAATGGGGATGGAGCCAGGAGAAAAGAAATGAGTAATAGCAAAAAGCAAAGCCCTCTATATTCATTAATTCAAGACCTTTTGGTTCTTGTCCACTTTCAATACTTTCTTACCATGACAACACTCTCTGTTTATTATTGTTAAAATTCCACTCTTGCTGTGTAGTCAATCTAACTTTATGGCCAGTAAAAATTTTTACCATTTAACAGCTCTCTGGAAATCACTAATGTCAGTCTTTCTGTCCACAGTAATCGAAAGGCTGATATCATGTTACTTGCTGCATAAATTCAGTTTTGGCGAATCAATCTTAAACCTCTCAAAATTCCACATTGTAGAAGGTGTGGCTTTTTCCCCTGTTAAATTGAATAAAACCTGGTGGTACTCTTTCTGATTATTTGCTGCATGGGCCAAGAAGACTAGGTCAGCTATTGCGAATACCTCTTCAAGGGAAAGAGTACAGGCTGTGAGCTTCTCATTTAGTATGTTGCATTGGTTATCTCTGAATCAGAAGCTGCAAAAGTGAAGGTTTCTACAGACCATATGGAGAAAACAGTCAGACATAGTTAGTTCAGCTTGACTAAATCATCAATTTTAAACCGGTTTCAATAAACATTATAATTGGTAGCTTTAGGTCTTTTCAATTGCAGCTCTTAAGTTCATTGTGGGTGGCTTGAGAGTGTCTGGTAGCTTCTGATGGTGTTTGGCATGAGCTTTCCTCACTCCAGGACCTGAAAAAGACTTCTTTCTCTGGTCTTTCTGGACTAACATGTAGCATCTTAAAGGTCTTTTCCGACCTAAACAATTCTATGATTCTCTGATTCTATGATGCACCATAATTGTGGGAACCAGGACTCCCATTCAGCCTAGTTGTACTTTTCAACATACAGAATATGGGCCTGCAAGAAGTTATTTCCACTGAAAGAAAAATTAGCTCTTTTCCTGATCATCCTGATTATATAGAGACTCATGTTTGTACCTAATGAAAAACTATGTGTAACATAGAATAATGCAGCATAACTTTCCTCACAGGGAAACAAAGCTTTGGACAATACCACTAGCCTTACAAAAACACAATTCATATTCAAACATGCTTGCTTATTAAGCAAGCTGAAAATAGACCATGTAAATTTGTTCTTCTGATAACGACACATTTTTTATTTCCAACACTGTACATCAGCAACTAATTATCTGTAAGTCTTTAAAATATAAATTGCTGGAATGCAATAACCAGCACTTACAGAAGTGTACCACAACTGAAGTATGTGGCACTGCAGCTTTTAGGAGAATAATGCTTTTTTCTAGGATAAAACCTATTTTTTTTTTCCCTCACTTTGAAATGCAAGCAGCTTTCTTCTCTTTATTCAGCAAATTAAATATTGAATTTTAGTTTAGTATGTTGAGGTTTTTATAGACACATACATTTATGCAAGCATTCTTGAACAGATAATATACTAATAAAAAAAAAAATCTTACCCAAAAGCTTATTTTTTGAGAATTTTTTATCTGCTATAAAGGCAACATCCAATTCTAGTTACAAAATTCATCAATTGGCATCTCTTATATTCTATCATTTGATCTCCCCATCAATAATTCTGAGGTATTTAATATCAGGGAATAATTTCATTAATTTGTTTAGTTTTCCATTGCCCTGTTTATAGAGTAGCAGTTACACAACATGAAAAAATCTGCATTATACCTTCCATTCTGCTTTTAAAAATAAAATAGTCTCTGTGAATGCATTATATTTTTTATGTAATTGCAGTTTTTATTTTGTGTTTACTTAATTTCTATTTTAATACTATATTATCTTCATTAGAATGCTTCTTAAGATAACCAAATATTTCCTTCTTTTATGAATACTGCCTCAAACATTAGATATAAAAAGCAGTTAAGGAATCTGAAACTTATTACCTGAAAAAAAAAATAAGGAACTAAGCCACATATTTAAAATCTCAGAAGCTTCACCTATTCTTGCCTCATTATCGGAAACCAGTTCTGATGTTATTTCAAGTCTAGATGGCACTGAGATTCATAAAGCCTGCTCAGAGCTTGCCTCACACACAGATGCAGACTTCTAGTCTTCATAAAACACAAAGCAGCCAACAGCAATTCATCTCAAAAACACACCTCTTCCCTTTGCCTTTCCTTCATGACTCACTAGTTTGCAAGGTTTGTTCTTTTTTTAATGTTATTTGCTGATTAGAATACTTAGCCAAGCTACAGGAAAAATAGCATCAGGTTGCTTTTCTGGCCAAAAAGACACAGGTCTTTACCTACTGTTTCTAAAGAGGAACGACTTGCTTTAGAGAGGGACATTTCATCCTTTGTATGGAAGCTGCCCAATGGGACAGTCATAGCATCAGCTGTTTCTGTATAATTAGTGGCTAATTAGAGCACTGCATTTTAACTTTTTTCAGAATGAATAAGCAGTCTTATAGTAGACACCATTACCCAGGTCTTCTCCCTTTCCAGAGAAGTACCATCCCAACTCCGCTGACAATTCCACCTGTTTTTGTATTTCAGGATGTCTTCAATAGAAAACTGTTGCCTCAACATGCATCACTTTATTCTTCTTGTCACAGAATACCACATCTATTCCAAGCTATTCCTTAATTTAAAGTAATTCCTTAATTACTTCAACCATCCTGACATCTGTTGGAGCGATGGTACGGCCTGGCACAAGCAATCCAGGAAGTTACTCGATTGTGTGGAAGATAACTTCCTTCTGCAAGTAATAGAGGAGCCGACAAGGAGAGGTGCCATGCTTGACCTCGTGCTCACCAACAGGGAAGGGCTGGTTGGAAATGTGACGCTCCAGGGCAGCCTTGGATGCAGTGACCACGAGATGGTCGAATTCGAGATCGTCAGGAAGGTGAGAAGAGCATGCAGCAAGCTCACTGCCCTGGACTTCAAGAGAGCAGACTTTGGCCTCTTCAGGAGCCTGCTTAGTAAGGTTCCACGGGATACAGCCCTAGAGGGCAGGGGGGGCTCAAGACTGTTGGTTGATATTCAAGGATCACCTGCTACAAGCTCAGGAGCTCATCCCAACTAGAAGGAAGTGCAGCAGGGGAGCCAGGAGACCTCCTTGGATGGATAAGGAGCTGCTCAGGAAAATTCAAAGGAAAAAAGAGGCTTATAGAAGGTGGAAGCAGGGACAGGTGGCCTGGGAAGAATACAGGGATGCTGTCCGGGAAGCTAGGGACCAGGTGAGGAAAGCTAAGGCCCAGTTAGAATTGAACTTGGCTAGGGATGTTAAGGATAATAGGAAGGGATTCTATAGGTACATAGCAAATGAAAGACAGACTAGGTTCAACGTAGGCCCCCTCCGGAAGATATTGGGAGAACTGGCTACCCAGGATTTGGAGAAGACTGAGGTTCTTAATGACTTCTTTCCCTCGGTCTTCACTGGCAAAGGCTCTGACCACACCACCCAAGTCTTGGAAGGTGGACGCAGGGACTGTGAGAATGAGGACCCTAGGCCCACTGTAGGAGAGGATCTGGTTCAAGACCATCTTAAAAACCTAAATGTACACAAGTCCATAGGACCTGATGACATCCATCCACGGGTCCTGAAGGAGATGGTGAATGAAGTTTCTAAGCCACTGGCCATCATATTTGAAAAATCATGGCAGTCAGGTGAAGTTCCTGATGACTGGGAAAAGGGAAATATAACCCCCATTTTCAAGAAGGGGAAAATGGATGACCCAGGGAATTACAGACCAGTCAGTCTCACCTCTGTGCCTGGCAAACTCTTGGAGCAGATTCTCCTGGAAGGCATGCTAAGGCACATGAAAAACAAGGAGGTGGTTGGTGACAGCCAGCATGGCTTCACTAAGGGGAAATCCTGCCTGACCAATTTGGTGGCCTTCTATGATGGGGCTACAGAACTGATGGACAGGGGCAGAGCAGCTGACATCATCTACCTGGACTTGTGCAAAGTGTTTGACACTGTCCCACATGACATCCTTGTCTCTAAATTGGAGAGACATCAATTTGATGGGTGGACCACTCGGTGGATAAAGAACTGGCTGGATGGTCACACACAAAGAGTTGTGGTCAATGGCTCGATGTCCAGCTGGAAACCAGTAACGGGGATCAGTGTTGGGACCGGTCTTGTTCAACATCTTTGTCGGTGCCATGGACAGTGGGATTGAGTGCACCCTCAGCAAGTTTGCAGATGACACCAAGCTGTGTGGTTCACTTGATACGCTGGAGGGAAAGGATGCCATCCAGAGGGACCTCGACACGCTTGTGAGGTGGGATGATGCCAGGCTTATGAAGTTTAACCATGCCAAGTGCAAGGTCCTACACCTGGGTCGGAGCAATCCCAGGCACAGCTACAGGTTGGGCAGAGAAGAGATTCAGAGCAGCCCTGCAGAGAAGGACTTGGGGGTGCTGGTCGACGAGAAAATGAACATGAGCCGGCTTCAGTGTGCACTCGCAGCCCAGAAAGCCAACTGTATCCTGGGCTGCATCAAGAGGAGCGTGACCAGCAGGTCGAAGGAGGTGATCCTGCCCCTCTACTCTGCTCTCAGGAGACCTCACTTGGAGTATTGTGTGCAGTTCTGGTGTCCTCAACGTGAAAAGGACATGGAACTGTTGGAACAAGTGCAGAGGAGGGCCACGAGGATGATGAGGGGACTGGAGCACATCCCGTATGAAGATAGGCTGAGAAAGTTGGGGCTGTTCAGCCTGGAGAAGAGAAGGCTGCATGGAGACCTCATAGCAGCCTTCCAGTATCTGAAGGGGGCCTACAAGGATGCTGGGGAGGGACTATTCATCAGGGACTGTAGTGACAGGACAAGAGGTAATGGGTTCAAACTTAAACAGGGGAAGTTTAGATTGGATATAAGGAAGAAATTCTTTACTGTGAGGGTGGTGAGGCACTGGAATGGGTTGCCCAGGGAAATCATGAATGCTCCATCCCTGGTGGTGTTCAAGGCCAGGCTGGATGAGGCCTTGGGTGGCATGTTTTAGTGTGAGGTGTCCCTGCCCATGGCAGGGGGTCAGAACTAGGTGATCTGAAGGTCCTTTCCAACCCTAACTATTCTATGGTTCTATGATTCTATGAATTTCTAATTTAATCTGATAACTAGAATCAGCTCACTGATTCAGCTCTCCATTAACAGCAAAATGTGCCTTGTCACCTTATCTAGGAATTGCAGCACCTGTTAGTCAGGAGGCTGGAATCATGATGAAAAACATGAATTCCCACACTTCATATCACCTGAGATGATGGCAAAGTTTAATCAGAGCATTGATCCAGACTATCACCTTCATATCACATATCAGTAGCTACAAGGCACTACTCTAGGAAGTAAGTATTTTAATCTGGTCTCTAACTACTAAATTTGCATAAAAGACTAATGGCAGCACTACAAGCACCAGCTGTTTTAGTGTAACTCTAATGCAAGCAACGTTACTGACCTGGGAGAAGAGCCCAGGCACATGGCACAGCTTCCTGTCAGACCTGCTTTGAAGATGCAGGCAGAGGATTTTTCAGTTCCTCTTATTCCAATCAGGCTTAAATAGGACATAGGCTGAGACAAGCCAGCTGGTGCAGTTGAAGGCACATGATAAAGCAGAACTTTCCAGAACAAAAAGGGAATAGGTCTAGAGGATTTACACACCTAATGGAATTCAGCAGCACCTAAGCAAAATAATTCTGCATTGGATTTTGATGTTAGATCAAATGCAGGTACCAGCTTGCCACTTGAGGCATTTTGGCCTCTCTGGGGCCTCACAGGAGATTGTCAGGCTGTGAGTGCAGTGCTCCCATATGAAGAACTCTGTGGATGCTCAAAGGACTCTACTGATACAAGCACCCTACACATGATGGAACATCGTGTTGCACACACCAGGGCAACAGGACAGCACATGCAGCAGCCAGGCACAATCAGCATCAGCTCTACCCTGTATGTCATCCATAAGGTTTTGCTCATGCTGCTACCCCAAGTCATAACTCTATAACCAATAAAAGAATTAAAAAAAAGGCAACAGAAATGAACTTGCTTCTTGATGTATCCTACTGATTAACATAAGCATATGACCCTGTTCCCGCCAAGCATGCAGGCGACTGGAGATGCCATTCTGAGCTCCTTCATTCATCCTCTGTATGGCATAGAGATCCAAAGCATCAAACACAGGGGTTTAGGTTTCTTTCAGGAGGCCAGGTACCCAGAAGGTGTTGCAATGTCAAGTGATGGAACATTTCTTCCATTTTAATATTAGGAATGAAAGAGGGAAGCCTTTTTTGAAGACCTAAGCAACTCGCAATGGATAAAGGAACTCAGAGCTTGTGATCAGAATAGAAAAAGACAAGAAATTTATAAGACCTCTGATCATTTGAATAAACTTTGGAGAATCATTTGAAGACATCTGTTTTACTAATTTATTTCGCTTTAATGATGTGTGTGAGAACTCTAGAAGATTTTAAAGATGTTTTCCCTACTGTATTTAATTATTGAATACTGTATAGGATTTTTCTTCCAGCAAAGAGCAACAGAAATCCTCAGGAATATGTCAGTGCTTACCAAGAGCTGATTCATGTTTTGTTTCTGAAGGAGAAGGGAGCACCAACAGCAACCAAATATTGCATTAGAGCTGGCTGTGGTTTTACTTCATATTGCAACACCTGATGAACATGTATACATACAATTACTACATCTCAACAAAGGAGCAGCAAATTCTTAAAACACATTAATTTCATCATTTATCAACATTGGACCAGATCCAATGTTCTCTTTTTCTCAAAGAAGTGATGAAAACTATTACAAAAGTCATAGTTGTCACAAATGCAGTGTATAAAGAATGTGGTCACCACAAACCTGGATGATTCCTCCTAGAAATGAAACTGCCGCTGCAACACCAATCCTCTGCATTTCGAACTCTGATAGGCCCAAAACTCCTGAATTATTGTTTGTAGTGAAATTAGCACTGGCTGAAGGAACAAGACGCTCAACAGCATTGGCAGATATTAAGGAAGTTAACGCAAAAGTTCCTATAAAAAAAGGCACACGTTAGTCACTAGTAGTTCTGCATCTGTCCATACTCATCACTCATGATCTCTTTTTCAAAACTCTGCCATTATGAGTGAAAGTGCCATTTTGTGCATTCCTGTCATAAGAACAATTTTTAAGGTAATCTTTTTATGTAACACACATTTCTTCATGCAAAATATCATTTGTATGACAAATTAAATGCAAATTCTTTAGTAAGTACATTCATTTAGACACATTAACAAAAGAGTTTTGAAAACAACAATTCACAATGATTTCAAGTCATCAGAAATGCTTTTAATTCACCCTAGATGTGATGAAACAGCTTTTTTTTCTGATAATCCCAAATGTTTACCATTTAGATTTCTAGGGCAATTAATCACACTATATATATATATATATATATAGTATCTAGCCCTTTATAGAGTACCTAGCACTCTAACAGAGGAGACAGATTATGAAAGAAACATTCATTTACTGAAAAAGGTAAAGCAAGTTTAATGACACACAGATAAATAAGGATAAGTTAATATTAAAAGGCACAATGCATTTCTGCAGAGCTTTAAGAGCATAAGAAATGTCCTACTATCTCAGTCCAATAGTCCATTTTCTCCAGTACTCTGCTTCCAGCTGTGGCAATCCGGAGTGTTACCCAAGGAAAGCACACAAGCCTGGCCATTTTCTTCAGGCCATTCCTCTCATAATCCTTCAGTTTCCATAGCTGTTATGTTAGGGAAGTACATCCTTATCTGATCCTTTTAGATTCTGTTTATAGACTAGCATTCATGAATTTGTCAAAGCTCTGTTTGAAACTGCTTGCATTTTTTGCCTCAACAATATCCTCTGGGAGCAGGCTCCATAAATTCACCATCTGTTGCAATATTTTCTTTAATCTATACTTTAAAAGTCTTTTAAAGTGATCTCCCATCAGTTTCGTTGAGCTCTCCTTGTTACTACTGTTGCAAGACATGGTGAACAGGATTCTACCTTCATTTTGGCCTTCATAGAGAAAATGTCCCAGCGTGAACTCTTCGGGAGCCTACCAAGGGCACCTTCACCCTGAACCACTGAGTCCCACCTATTATTTCTTATCCTTTAACCTGATAATAATCAATAAAAAAACTTTTTTTAATCACTAGGGCAACTTAGTGTCTTTAGTAACCTTTGATGTAGAACCTTATCAGTAGCTGTTTGACCACTCTGATATCTTATCAAAGTTTCCTTTTTCCATGTGCTTACTGACACTAGTACAGTACTCAAGGAGGTTAGTGAGGTAGGATTTTCCTTTACAGGAGTCATATTAACTCCTTTCCAGTAGACTCTGATTATATTTCAGTATTCTAATTTTTATTATAGACAGGGCTGCAGTTCCCAGGATTGCCTCCAGAGCCCGTCTGAAAGCGCAATTACACTGTTAACTTGACAATGCTGTGATCTTGTCACAGAATGTCCTTCTTATACCTTTGTCAGAAAGGTGTCCCACCAGTTTCCAGAGTCCTTGTTTTGATGTATTGAAAGAACATTTAACTACCAGTTTTATTATCCTTTCCATTCTTCAAATTAATTTTTTAATCCTTCTAAACTACCTGCGTATGCTTGACCTGCCATTTCATGGCTTTTCTGCTCACCTCATTTAGCTAAGCTTTCCACTCTACAAGTGCCAAATTCTTCCTTGTGACAGTTCCCTTAATTTTATTTTTTTTCCATAAAGCACTCAGGATTGTTGTAGGTATTTTACTTTTCAGATTATTCTTTTTTTTTTTCCTTCAAACCCATTCTCTCATTTTTACTTAAAAAAAAAACCAAACAAAACCAAACCAAAACAAATCCCAAATAAAACAGACAAAACCCAGTTTACATAAAATTGGATTTAAAAACAGTTTACATATAATGTTATTTGAAATCAAAGACCTATATGTGATATTATGACAGATAAAGCTGTCGCAGAGGATGCTCCAAGATCAATCCTACCATAACAGTCAAGAAAAAGGGGTAGGTCAGATGCTAGATGTTCAGGCGAGCAATCTTTTAAAGTAGATCAATTTTCTCACAGAAGAGACGTTTCAAGTGACTAAAAGCTGACAGAACTGGGCCATTGATTAGTTTTCCATTTCATATAAAGATGGCTGACTTCGCTAACACAGGGCAATTTCATAACCTCTTTACATATGAAAAGCACCACTCTGTGCCACCAATGTACATGAGGAATTACAGAGCATTTGAGGATGTGAAGCAGGCAGTATAGCTCCAGTTCAGTCTGAACACCAGAATGCCTTAAGCAAGGTTGGTAGGACAAGTGCATGAGACATTTCTACAGGAAGGAGCAGCATGTCTCACACATTTATTAAATAAAAAAATTATTCATGACTGCAGGAGAATTGCTTTGTTGCCTTTTTTTTTCTTAAGATTAAATTCTGGAACGGACATGTATGAAAGGAACAGGTTTCCACACCAAGGACTGCAGGAATCCACAACCATGGAGCTATGTGACTCAGTAAATAATTCTCTGAATTGAATTCCCTCCCAAGCGTAAAGCGTCACACTTAACACCTTGACTTACCCATTTTATCATCTAGTTTCATCACTAGAATTTGTCAGCCAGATACTTATCTGTTTTCTTACATATTATCGTATGATGGCTTCTTGTTTTCCTAATAATCTTACACTAATAAACTGCTGAAAATACACTGTAAATTATTCAGTTTTGAAACAGCTTTCTAATACAGATTTATGTTTTAATAAGTATACTAATAAATATCTACTCAAGAGTCAAAATTATTTTCCAAATTCTAAATTTTTACTTTTTTTAATGCTTCTCCTTTTCACACAAGCTGAATACATCCCAAAACTCATTATAGCATCAGGTTCCCTAACAGCATCCGCAGATCCTCCTCAGCCATTAAAAGATTCAAATACTTTCTGTGCTTCTAGGGAAAACAAACTTTCTTCTTTCCTGTTGCTCTAAGAAAATTTATAGCTGTTCAGCATTTTTTAACATTTTAAAATATTTTATTTTTTAAAAAATTCTATGTAAACTGTTTTTAAAATATGAATAATATTTTAAATTAACTGAATTTTTTTTGAACAAAAAAGATGCTCAAAAAATCACTGCATAAACTAAAGTACCTACACTCAAGCAATCAGATTCTGCATTTCATTTTGTGCGTGATTACTCAGAACTATCTTTTTTCCTTTCAGGACCTTTTCTCCTCCACAGGGAAAACATACTTCCTTCTGCTTAAATCTTCTGACAACCAGAGGCTGCTTCTCTTTACCCAGTCCTGCTCGGTATTATTATGGGCCTGTCTCATCCTTCCTGCAACCTTCATAGGCCGACAAGTGCCCACTTCTGCACACCACTTCCATCTATAATTTAGTTTCTTGGAGTCAGAAACAGAACGTTTGCCGACCTATTAGGAAATCAGTCATTCATTCTTGTAGCTACTTTTGCTGCCTACCTAGTTACTCTGCGAGTGGAAAGGAGTAGTATTGAACTCACTTGAAGAATCTCTAGCTTTAACACAATAGCAGGCGATAGGCACAGAAAGCTTCTTTTGTGAAAAATGAAAGGTTTGTGGTTTAGACAGGTGAGAAGTAATGTGTGTTTTCTATGGTTTAAGAAGCAGTTGGGGCTTTTTTATTTCTACTTGCATATAGCTTGTTGGCTGAGCCCTTTGTTAAAAACTTAGCCTGAAGCAGATTTCTAAAGTACAGTTAAAATACAAAAGCCCTTAATAAACTACATTTACAAAGGAAGTGTCAATGCAATATTAAATTATAATGGCAGGAATAACTGCTATATATTCTTAATGAGGCTCTTTGAAGTACTTAAGTTGGAAAAAAAAGTTGTAAAAAGTAGCAAAAAAAATCTTATTTCTATTTAGTCTTAGATAATTTCCCTTCTACTGATCTTATAACAACAACAACAAAAATGTTCACTTTCCAATTTCTTATCTCTGAAAATGTTATTAGCAAATAGACACTTACCTGTTGCAACATGACGTCCCATTCCAAATATGCCATAAATAATGACTGGGAAGAAAGAGCCATATAAACCAAAAACTGGATGGACTGAAGACAGAATAGCAAAGGCCAGCCCTATAGAAAGTTAAATGGAATTACTTCAGTATATGAAGACAAAACTGTTCTGCATTCAATCTTTTTTTTTTTTTTTATGAGAAAATATCTCCAATTTTATTAAGAGCAGGGAAAAAAATCACCTTCCTTTACAAAAACCTAACCATAAGTCAGCTACTGTATAATGAGGATCAGGAAGAACTGTGGAAGATTTTCAATCTACTATCTGTCATCAAAATCCTCACACTTTCTCCTGAGTTTTGGTCACCAGCAGAAACAAATGAGTCATAGATACAACCTATGTCACCAGCTTTTTTAACAGCCAGTCCTCATGGGAGGAGGCAGTGCCATTTCACCCCCACCTTCACAAACATGCGTTTGAGACTGCCAGGGCTTCAGGCAGACAGATGGTTTTTTCTTACAAACAGTTCAAAACCTGTAATTTTGGTTTGGATGGAGCCCCTTCAGTCTGCTTTCTTCTTAAACAAAATAATATTCCAGGGTTCATTGTCTTTAGGCGCCTGGGGTTTTTATTCCTTTAGATATTAACAATGTTTTTCATTACATATAGTTCTCAGTCGAGAAATGGAATGTATTTGACTTTCATGTTGAGATGGAGAATGAGCTGAATTGGTTAGGATTTAACTGTACAACCTTACTAGCTACCTTCACTGCTCAGCTATAAAGGACAGCAGGACAGCATTCATCTTTTCTTTAGAAATTCCCAGAATATGCCAAGAAATCAACTTTTAACAGAGACATTCCTGCAAAGCAACAGCTTTGGTTGCTGTTCATCTTTAGATACCTAAAATAGCAAGCAAGTCTGCACTGAATTCTTGCAAGCCAGCAGAAAGAATAAAGTATGCTTCTGACCAGCAGGTCCCGCTGCCCTTTCAGAGTTTTTACTCCTAGAAGCTAAGAGTAGGAAGAATTGCCCAGCAAAGTTGCTCCATAAATCCTGGCGAATACCTTGCTGTGCAGTAAGGAAGACAGAATTGGCTTGTGTAACACATAACGTGCCTGAGGTCCACCCGGGTTGACCAGAGTGATCAGTTCAAGATAGCATGTGTATTGGGAGAATGACCATGCATGGTCTGTGGCAGAGGTGATTCAGATAAATGAAACAAAGATGCTTTCTGTGTACATTTGAAATCTTTAAAGAAAATTAAATATATGGGATGAACTGTTCTCACCAGACTTTCCTGACTGCCCTAGAAAGCCTTTTTTACCTGAAACATTGGTGTATGAGGTTGGAATAATATGGAGAATGCAAAGAGTATCTTTGCTTAGATGCTTTAAGTGGCAATTCTGAATATTTAATTCAAGAGCTCTCTTCTTGAATTGGCATTTGAGTCTGTAGCAAAGAGCACATGGCAGAGGAAGGCAATAAAATGCCAAGAGGCCAGAAGTGTCAAGTTCCCTGTGAAGCAGACAAGGCCAAGCAGTTCACCTGTTCTCAGAAAAACATCACAGTGAAGATTTTGCTGAGATGGATCTTACACAGATCATCTTCATCAACACTGTGATCAGCAAAGTAGCACTATCAGTTGTGACTTGGAGAGAAGATATATTTAAACATGTCTGGTTTAAAAATTTGATGCCTTTTAAACAGAAAAGGACTTCACTGCTCTTTTGCCTTTCAATTAGCATATATACCAATCATCATTTTTGCATTTTTCTCTTAGCACACCATTATCATGAACCAGAAAGATCTTTGAAATTATAGTTCTACATTCATGTTCACATGATCAATAGATGTAAAAGAAGATTCTGACCCAAAAGCAACACGGAAGAGTATGCTTGAGGAGGACAAAAACAGCACAAGAGAGAACTGCATGACCTTATCCAGTCAAAAGTAAGCATGGAGTTAAAAATATAGAAAAAAGGAGAAAGATTTTTAAGGCTTGCTCAGCATTGAAATGCTCTTTCATTGTAATATAATTAATATAATAATGAAAAAAAAAAAAAAAAAAACAAACGAACAAACAAAACTTTGTAATTAATTCAATATTAGAATACCACTCTCAGATATTCCAGATCTGAAAAAAATGGCCGGATTTATGTTTAGATTTTCTGCTCTAAATAAGAGCTATTTCTCATCAGCAAGTCCAAGAGTAAAGCAAAGTTCCTGTTGGATGCGGGGGGGTTTGCTGGGCAAGGCAGCCCATTATCAGTCCTGTTAGCTTTATGCTCCCGTTACTGAAGCATGTCAATAGTGTGCAAGAGCAGAAAGGCATTACAAAACAGAATTAGCAAAAACTTCAGGCTTTCTGATTAGGCATATAATGTTCAAAAATTCAAATACCTTTAAAGATATTATCAGTAGTATATTTCAGCTTATTTCATTATTTTTTTATTAAACTTTGCTACAATGCATTCCATATGCTCAAGAACTAGCCAAGAGACAGCAAACATTATTTTAGTTTTTTTTTTTCATTCCCAACAGTAATAATACTCAAAGAAATAGATCATAAAATAAGGATCCCACCTAATCTTCAGTGGTGATATGGAGAAGCCTCTATGGCAGTGACAAATGAAGGTTTTCAAACAAGAATACAAATTCCATGGAAAGAAATGCAAACAAAAACCGAACATTAAGCTCAGATGCAGTACAATAATATTGCGGCTCTTTGTTTTAACTAGCTCCTTATCATAAGGTAATAGTGAGCGACAGACACACTGTCACTGAAAACTGTGCTCTCTGGCTATCATGAGATGCATAACAATCTTCTGGCATGCCACACTGAAAAGCAAGAGATGTTGCACTACTGTCAGTAAATGTCAAATGCAGATAACTATAAAATAACAAGCTTGATACAAATAGAAACTAGGCCACATCCTACCACAAGACAAAGGTCTCAATTTAAGTTGATAGCTCCAACTATCAAGCTAGCACCATAACTATAGCAATAAAAAATATTTTCCATAGAAGGTTCTATGAATCACCGGAGTATGGTCAAATACCTAACAACTTTCTGCATCTGGAAAAACACTCATGGTGCATACATATGACCTGAGGAAAGCCATACCATGCCTTTTGGAAATATGACACGCAAACCAGAAATACAAGTGAAGAAGCAGGAAAATTAGTAAGTCTATAATTAATTTGAGGAATTTCAAAATTTGTATCATTCACTATTTACTATGAAAAACTATAAATTTGGAAGTGTATATATTCAAATTACTTTTTGTTATTGTAACTTTTTATTCTTAGATGTAACTATAACAATATAGTCAGGCCTCAAGTATAGGGAACACAAAGTGGCACTAGTATATCTTATCCCACTCAAAATGCTATCTGCAGTTGTGGCCACTCCAGTGCTTAACAAAAAGACAATTTCCTCCGTCAGTTACAAAGCTGAATTATGTAGTAAGAAACGTATTTCCTGTAGATTCCTAAAAATGTAGAATTTACACATATTTAATGAGTCTTCTATCAATATTCCTTGGAGAACCAACAAATCAGACATGCAGTGAATCATATCACAAGCTTTAATTTCTAAGTCCATGGTAGCTAACTTTTACTGAAGAAACAAAACACCAGAGAAAAAAAAAAAAATATATATATATATATTTCATGACAATTTTCCCATTAAAACCTGCAGTTCTGGAAGGTTCTTTGACATCTGGATTAATCATGATACCTGAATTCACAGTACTTCACAGTATCTGAAATGTAGCTCTCCCAGTATACCATCTGACCATTATATGGAAAGTATGTTTGAGAAAGGACTGCTCTATTCTGCCACTTTGCAGATCTCCAGATCCTGACATTGCATCTGGATGTTCAAAAGAAAGGATATGCAAGTATTATGATAGAAGAAACAAGTGGAGTGCATGACCCATATGTGAATTCTCTGATTGAGAAAACTTGACCCTTGGGTACATAAAAAAGCTTGGATACAACCAAAAACAGGCAGAAAAAAAAAAAAAAAAAACAGAAACCAAAAAAATCTACTGTTTTCCTTTTTTTTAATGGAGTTTCTGCAAAAACTATGATTCTTGACAGGCAATCAAACATTAAATGTTCAAACCTCTTTGGAATGAATTTGACACAATATTTGAACACCACAAATATTTTATAAACTATTATATGGATAATTTTATGAACTATTCTAGACTGTTCATCCGTAATACCTGAAGAATCTGGTCATCTCCAAAATAAAAATAAAGAGGTATTTGAGAGTAGATTATTGAGTAATTCCTCTGCATCCCAGTAAGAATAAACAGAATGAAACCCATAAGATTTTGGCAACCAGGTAACTACAAGGTAGTTTTTTGAGAAGCATCAACAATGTGGAGAAGCAAAGCCAGTCATAACTGATGACAGGCCTTACTCAATATGAACTGGACTTTTAAAGTCCATGAAAAGGGACATTTTGACAAATTGGTGGCCAAGGATCTCAGGATTAAGAGTTTTCTTGATCTCTCTGACCTGAAAGACGATAGGTGAAGTAATTTCTTTCTCTTCCTTCAGGAAATAAGCCTTTCCTGGCTTTGTCAGTCTCTGTCCATGGTGCTCAGGCACACCCCGGCCCAGGGATTGGACATCTGCACAGTTTGTCTGGTCATACTAAGACAAGTGTACCTGGACATTAGGCTCCAAAGGATTTAGAGTCATTCAGAAGCTGAATTCACATTTGTAGCAGTCTGTCAGACACGTCTGTATTAGCACATGTGTAACTTGTAAGAAGTTTAATAGACATCAGTAATTAAATATTTCATGCACAGCAGCGTCAGTGCCTTTCTCTGCTGCAAAGTTGTATAAATATGAAACATTTCCCTAATTGACTTTCTAACATGTTACATTTCATAATCAGCTTACGTCATTATTCATTGTAAAGGAGAACCATAACAAAGCTCAACTGGACACTGTCTTCCACAAATCATTTATGAACTCCGTGGATTCTCCAATGCATTCTTTAGGAGATTTTTCTTTGTTTCCAAATGTTCTTATTCAATTTCATCTACACATGTTATTTGTATGCCAGATGTATATCTACAAGACAGCTCTACCCCTTAATAAAATTATTAGCTGCAGTTAGTCTGCTCAGAGTATATTTATGTCTACATTTATGGTCAGAACCTGAACAAAAAAAAAAAAAAAAAAAAAACAAACCTGCAACTATAACCCTTGAGAAGATAGAGCTGGGGTTCCTCCATGAAAAGCTAAGAAAAAAAGAAATAATGTATAAGGTTTTGGCCTCATGCCTTCCAAAACACTGGGCACCAGTTCTGGAATGCATGAAGGCAGTATAGATTTTTTTTTTAATGCCAAGGTCTCCATCCAGTGTTAAGGAATTAGTTGTTCAGCAATAAATCCAGCTCAAGATGAAATTAACTTTAATTAAAACATACTAAGCACACCAGTCCTCAGAGAGTTATTATTGGGCTTGCAGAATGAAAAAAGAAGTTGGCAGGAATATCAATGCTGATTTCATCAGATGCCATCTACATATTTCACTTTTAGAGGAAATATGCCTCAAGGGCCCTCCACCCCCCCAAAAAAAAACAGCCCACCAAAATCTACTTGAGCCAAAGCATTTCTTGTTTATGATAGGTCATTGGAAAGGCAGAAAATATATAGCACTACATATAAATTCTGTATGAAGTGTATCCATGTGCTAGCTGGCTACAAAAAATATGTTCTTTAAAAAAGAACACTGCCATAGTCCCAGACCTGAGAAATTCGAGAGTCCAGATCTCATACCATCATGCTTCCACACGAGCAACTTTTGAGTGTATAGAGTATAGCACATGGACAGATGTTTATTTCAAAACAAATAACATAATGTTTATGGATCCAGCCAAATACCATGAACATAGCTAGTTGTAGACTGAATCAATGAGAGCATTTTAGTTTGAAAAAAACTCACACATTTGTCTTAACTCATTAATAGGTAGGCCGTTGTTCAATACTGTCCAGTTTTTTCCAGCAGCAGCAGCAGATACTGAAAGGAAACAAATTCAGGACAAAGGGCACCTTTCACTATGCTACATTGCTCAAAGCCCCATCCAACTTGGACTTGAATACTGTCAGGGATGGGGCAGTCATAATTTCTCTGGGCAACCTGGCCTAGTGTCTCACCACCCTCATAGTAAAGAATTTCTTTCTAATGTCTAATCTAAATCTACCCTCATCTGCAATACAGACTTGTAACTTTGATACAACACAATACTCAATATGATCCAGTCACAGAATATCATTCTAAATTTGACAAAATCATCAGAGGTACTTGTTACTGGATATGCAATGTCACCTACCTATTCTTTCAGAATTCTGAGATGACAATTGCCCATCTCAGCCTTTGATCTGAGTGTGTTTCATTTTCTGTGTTTAATCTCAGCTACATAGCCATGTGGTTAACCATTACCCACATGGGCTAAGTAATCATCCTTCAGGAAAACTGGGACGAAGTTCTGATTTTGTACTGACGTTTCAGTTTAGGCCAAATACTTCAGCAGAAAGTACCATGTCTTTGTTTTGTCCTCTTTTTTTCTAAGGCACAAAAAACATTTGTGGGTTTGGGCTTTTTTGGAAGGGTCTAACTCAGTTGTGAGGTTGGACATTCATATTAGTTGCAAACAATCGAAACCATATGCTGTCAATACAGTATTGCATAAGCCATTTCTGTGTTTCAAGCAAAATAACTTTTGTGTTTCTCATTTCCCTCTCCATATACTTTTCTATTATGGGACAGAAAAAGAGCTCCAAGATGCTGTAATGAAAAGTGCACCCAGTGAATGACAACATAGAAATTAAGTCATGTATTTTCTAAGCAGGAGTCTCTCTGGTTGTTAATGGTTCACAGAAGAGGATTATAATTATCAAAACCTCAAGTGAGATCTTGGAAGAAGCTTGGGTGGAAGGGTTGACATTGTTTGAAGCTGGGTACCTACCTTAGGAATTTACATCCAGAAAGAATGTTAGGTGTGCCAGCTGTTAAGCAGAGTACTTAATTTTTACATTATTTAATGTCCTAACCAAAATACTTCAGATACATCTGTGTCCCCTAAGTATATGGAGAACTGACATACATAAATAAATTATGGACATTAACTTATATAGACTAAGTGTGGGGGTAATTTCTCTGGTGACAAACTCAGCCGCACAACAGAGGGCATATTTGCATAGACCATTTCAGACAAACTTAGACTTTTTTATAGTCTATGACAGTGAGAGAAGCTTACGGATGGGTTGCAGCACTACTTATGACTTCTAGATGCCAGTCTTCATGGCCAAGCTATGTAGGAAGCTGGGCCAGCTTCCTCCATGGCCCAGGAAAAAAAAGACAAACAAAACAAACAAGCACACACAAACAAACAAACATGCCATAAAGAGACACATTCTAAACATCAATGTAAAAGCAAATACTGACATGTGATGTACCTACCAACACATACTGCATAATTAAAATCCTGAGAGAAGGCACAAAACTGTTTGTTTGAAAAGACAAGATTGGAGAACGAAGGCTATCAAAATAGATTAATGATCAGCAGCTTGGTAATGAATAAATGATGCCAGGAAAGATCACCTATAAAATGCCTTGAAAGTAAACATGAATAACCTGCTTGGTGCAATAAAAAGTTACCACAGACTTTGAAAATGAGATAAGCAGCTGCATTCTGAAGAGATATGAAAGGCCTATAGCACACATTCAGAAGACTATGGAAAAAACACATTGAAAACTTTATGAGATTTAGCTACCTGGAAAGGCAGCACCATAATGCATCTTAACATTATCATGCAAGATAAGTGAGAAAAATTCAGACATAGCTTGATTGAAGCATGTTTCTCATACAAGTACATGGTGTCCAGGTCACACAAAAAAGCTACAAGAAGAATTCTGGTATAATTGTGACAGGTCAGCAGATGAGTTACAGAAATCAGGAAGACCTGCTTTTAACCATGTTGAACATGAGCTGTTCATTACTCATAATGCCACAGATACAATGGCTGAGACACATACCACCTAAGTTTTGATGTCTGTATCATCAGTGTCTACAGCTGAGCCAATCCCCTGTTAGCAATTGAATTTGTGTCTATGAATGAGGAACACAGAATGAAAGAAAAGACTTCATATAACAACTGTTGATGGAGTATTTATAAGTTTTAAAAGGAAAGGGAATAGAACAGCAAAGTACTATTCCAAGAAAAAAAATTGAAGATTTATTTGTTAATTTAGAGGCATCTTGTTCTAGCCTATCAATAACAGAGTTTTGAGAAACACAGAGGAATTAAGTAGTGGTTACCAAAGCATGAAAGCTCAAATTTCTTAACTGTGAAAATACATGGCGAACTTCAAAACTGGATGACAAAGTTCGCTTTAGATTTGAAGGTTATTTTTAAACCTTAGTTATCAGAGTAAGGATAAGGATTTTATGTCTGGAAAAAAATAGGTGTTGAGCTCTGCATTATTATTAAATGGCAGTTGGAATAGATATTAGATGATGGGTGGAAATAATGAGCCTAGTTTCTTTTACTGGTTTTGACTCGTGGCTTTGCAATTTGAAAGAGTACAAGCTCCAACCAAATATTTCCAGCAATTGGAGCATTTGAAAGAAATTTTCTTTTTTTTTTTTTTCCTTTTTTTTTTTTTTTTTTTTTTTACACAGATTACCAAATGCCTAACAAGGTATGAGTTTATATGACCACTGTAGGGTCTGTTTCCACTGGCCATTTAAAAAAATTGTAGAAACATCATTATATTTGACACTTCTTTCTCCATCTTCTGTGGAATCAGAGACCATACAAGTATTGCCTCAAAAAGTAAATAGGACAGAGTTCAGCACTGACTGGGACTCATAACTTAAGATTAATTTGGCATTTGTATCAGACATCAAAACAACTATAGGAACACTTAGAGAATGCCTGCTTGGTTTCAGCAATGACTCTTTCACCGTAAGTACCAAGAAGCAGATAATGATAATGTAATGCTTTTCCTTCCCACCTCCCTGCACTCAGTCTCCTCTCTCCCACCCCAGTAATGATCAGTGGATTTCCTCTGAATGGTCAAATATGACTTGGGCATGTTTCAAACAACTTTCAAAAGCATTTGAAAAGTAGCATCAAAAAATGCACTCTGCAGGAGTTATTACATAATTTGTTCTGGATTCTTTGATAATTGTTATATTCTTTATTTGATAACACTGTGAAAGAGTAAGGATAACACCTTAGGCACAGAAGCATATGGCTTCACCTTAGTTCAGTGTTAGGCAAAGTAACAGCTGATCTTTTAAAGATCCGTTTCTTCCACACTGTAGGTAGAAGTCAAAACAATTAAATACTCAGGTAGCATGCCTATTTCGCATGCAATTCCTAGACTCTGTCACCATAGAACATAGCTTCTAGTTATGTGTGTTATGATGGAAGACATCTAAACATGAGCTGATATATGAGCTCAAGTGTTTCAATTTTAAGATAGCTGACTTGAAGGTATCTTACAGGAGTTTGAAGACTTAAGTAACATTTAGAAACAAATAATTTTGACCATGACAAGATGAATGGTAGTAGCTCTTTAAAACTTCATCCAACATGAAAGATGGCATAGGAACAGCTATTCTGACCTATACAAAACCTTTATAAATGACTTCTTGGGAGCAAATATGATTTGCATTCATTGACTGTTGATATTTCTATTAATTTGCTCTTTTTTTTTTTTTGCTTATAAGACAGACACCAAAACCTGCTGTTGTATATGAATTCTCCAGAAAAAAAATCAGAAAATTCTGTGAGGAGCAGCTATGAGGATTATCTTTGTTGCATTCACTACAACACATCGAGGACTGTGACTTTCTTTTTTACCTCCTTCCTTTACAAAGGGCAGATAGCTATATAATCTAAAGATTAGATACATTGCAGCAGATTAAAGCAGTTGCCAGCCTGAATAGTCTGAATACGGCCAATGCCACATAAGTAAGAAATTTTACAGCAGCAAAACTGTGAAAGACACAGCTCAGTTGGAAGATCTTTCTTAATTATTCTCAAGGTACTGGACTGCTCTCTACCCTGGAGTACGCAACTTTCATCACTCAAACCATTGCATATGAATACAACTGCGCATTTTTCCATATACTTCCATAACTCAATTTTATTTCCGTATACTTGAATTCACTTAAACATGCTGTTGCAACACCAAATGACGCTGTGCTCTGCATGTCAGTTATCACTGGTTACTAATTTTTTCCTACTATTTTTAGAATTTTTGCCTGTCATTTAATTACAAAACTTCTTGGTTTACTTTGTGTGTGGAAGGAAACAGACACAGTAAGACCTCAAAATTGAGGGCATTTTCCCTTCATTCTATATAATAAATGGGACTTTATTTTCTTGCATAACCCTCTCCTTGAAAGCATAAAGGATAGTGATGGTAACTGGAAGGCTTATAACACTAGGAAAAGAACTGTGCAAGCAGGGTTCAAATAAATAAGTTGTGTTCAAGTTAAAGCACCACAAATGCAATAAAATGTTTCGATATCTAACTCTCCCTATTTTTCCATCCTTCAAAATCATTCTGAAATTTTGAGAAGTCATAACAGAGAGAAAAGAAAAACAGGTCAGCAGGAGGGAACAGTTCCAATGTATTTGTTTTTAAACAGCATAAAATAGGGATAAAATTATTTCTAGAGTACTTCGCAATAACCTAGAAAAACAACGCCATTATTTTCTGTCTTCGTGGGATCTTCCTGAATTTATCTATTACATTTAATTACTTCTTGATACACAAGACTCAAACAAGAAAATCCTGGCTAAAACTAGCAGCAGTTCAGAACTGCTGTTTAACTTAATATTTTTAATGAATTTCAGCATACCGTTATTAGCAGCTTTTAAATTACAATTGTTGTATACACACATACCAGTGAAATTAGATACTTTGCAGTCTTACAGTGTTAAGGTTCTTAAATCATGCCAGTGCAGATGTTCCTAATTACTTTAAAGCACAAATACACAAATCAGCTCTTTCCAGCTCCAGCATAATTCAGTTAAAGGAGTTTTTACAATTGAAAAAAAAAAGAATAATAGTTAAGCATAGCTAAGATGGGAAATTGTTAGGAAATAATTATGTATAGTTTACATAAGGGAAGGAATTCAAGTCCATCTGAGGCAGATAAGAAGCTGTGATTTGCCTGAGGCAAATATAAAATACTGCCAAATGAAGGTGACGCTATCAAAGACACATCAAAAACCTACAAAAGTATTTATTTCTCAGCAGCGATCATCACTTTACAAACCCACATTACTGGGACTTAAAGTTTTTGCAGGACATTGTGTAAACTTTTTTGGGGAGTTTTTCCCTTTTTTTTTAAGCTGCCAAATGGATTCTAACTCCACCGCTACTTTGTATGTTTCTTGAAAAAAGAAATAGTAGGCAATGTAATACAGCATTAAATCAACAAAGAAGCTGAAGCGCACAAGCTGTGGATGCAGGCAGATCCCCTCCATAGATAATATCTCTGGCAGGAGCACTCTTACGCACCCTTTCCTGTTGGGCTCTGGGCTTCCACAGGTAATAGTATAATGCCAATGTTTCTTCCAGAACAGCATGTTTTATAATGCAATTAGCATGTAGATATATTTTGTTTTCTATATGAAATAGTGAAAAAGGTGGTCATTTAACTGATAAAACACAATATATACAACCATACACTGTGTGAATAGACTTACTGCTCTCTTACCTTCTGTATTGTCCTTAAAAAATTGTCAGAGTGATGGGATATATAGTAAAGTTCCAGCTCACAGAAATTAGCTACAATAACACAAGGCATTTCTATATGCATTTGAACAGCCACTATATGCACATAAAAATTAAGACTATGCATTTTTCCTTATATTTTTATTTAGATTAAGTCAACATTAGGTATACAGGAACTTTTTTGTTTTGATCAAAGCTTTACAATAATATCAAACAAGAAAAAAAAATAAAAGAGCGAAAGAAGAGCAGAGAAATCCAGCATAATCAGATTAAAAATACGAATTTGAAATGAGTCCACTGTACCTTGAGTCACCTGTTGGATGGCTAGCATCATTCCAGAAATGGTATCAGGAATCAAATTTTCCTTCCAATTGTAGACAGGCATCCATTTCAAGATGGGCAGCCTTCTCATACACCAGATTTTGATATCTTCAAAGCGAACAGCCTGGATCTTCCTGCAGACTGCATTTCTTTTCCTTTTTGCTCCTGTCATCTTTCCCAGCCCTCAAAAGCGGTTTCTCTTTTAGAAGAGTGCACAGTTGAGGAATCGCCCTGCTCTCTGTCAGTCTCCAGTTCTCTTCAGAGATTTTGTAGTTCCAAAACTACACAGAAAAAAAAAAACAAACAATGAACAGAAGCACTTCAGATTGCTGCAGCTGCTGTCTAACTATACTCAATAAAAACACTTATTAAATGCTCAATCATATAAACAGCTACATGAAATGTAAGAACTGTTTATTTCAAGGATCACATTTTCTGCTCTTTGCAAAGAATTTGGTCCAGTCTCATGTTAGTTTGTAATTCTTTCCAGTAACCTCCCGCTTTATACTCACTGTAATGCTTGTGCTTTTGGCCTCAGTCCAGTGGCAAAATGAGGTATTACTGGGTGTGTGTGCAATACAGGCTGGGTTATGCTAATACAAGCAGGAAGTGCCCAGAGGAGCAGGCTTCTCCCTGCCAAGCCTTGCCTCTTCTAGAAGATCTTTTCTGGCTGCTGATGGAAGGCATGAAGTCCTCAGCAACCCTGGGGCTAGTAAACTTGTTTTAGTCCATCAATGTTCTGTCTTCTAAATGACAGCAAAAAGCTTATTTATGTAGAAAATGCAGAACATCAGGTAGAAATAAATCCTGCTGAAAATATACATATTCTGTCTGTAGAAGAAGCCTCAGACAGAAGTGTAACAAGCTCAAAGTGTAGTGAAGACTGCAGCTATTGGCTCCACATGGCAAAGTACCAAAAACTCTGGAGATGATCATTCTTCTTCAAGGCTACTCCTTTTTGCTCTTGGCAGTCCACCCAGCAAAGGCTCTCTCAACAAAGACAGTTCACCAAGTAACTTCTGATCTTGTAATAATATCATGCACCTTGTGTATGGTACAATGTGCTCAGACACAAAGTGATAAGAGCATGGAAGAACCTTAAAAGTTATTAAGCATTTAAATGCTTTATCCGATATGAAGCAAGGACACAGTGGCTTTCCTCTAAGTGTTTTTGTATCTCTGAATGACAAAGAAATTTAAGTTAAAGTGTAAGACGCATCACATGAGTAAAATGTCTTCCCAATCACTATTTTGCAGATGGCAATAATTTTTTTTAATATTTCCATTTTAGTTATATAAATTATTTTATATTTTATTGTTTAGTTTCAGATGAACAGAACTGAAGCTTTGTCCATCCAAAAAACTTCAGAAAACTAAGACCTTGTTTCCAGGTGCAATAGGGAGAAAAGCACGAGGACACATGCACCCCAATTCGTTCTGCTGAGTGGCATTCAGGTGGTATCCACTGTTGTGTCCATTATAAGTGCAAAGGGAAAAAGAAATAACAGGAACAGATTGCTTAAGGCAGACCCTCACTTTTAACTATCCCAAGCATACTTATTCTTTCCCTTGCTGATCCTTTTAACCATGTACATTTTTTAAAGAACAGAGGAAACACAACACAGATTTCTCCTTCTTACTTCTATTAACGAGAATAAACCTCTATGCATCAATTCCTTTTTTTCTTTTTTTCTTTTGATGAGGCATTTCTGGTTTGGGTTTTGCATGTGTGTCCCTGCTTTTAGCTCAAAAGTGCAGTTCAAGGACTTCATAATCAAGGCTTTTATGGCTACCAAGTGTTTTACAACACAGACCTTTCCCTACTTTCAATAATCAGAAGTAGACAGGAATCTTTCTGGCTACAGCAGGAGTTACTCAGCTGTCAGGGGCTGCTTAGTTTATATAAAATGTTCAATACCTCTAACTATAATAGCATTTACTGGGGCAAAACCAAAACATTTCTACACATACATACATATGTATAAAAATGTACATATGTACAAATACCCAAATATGGGTATTACTGTAAAAGAAACTGGTCCTTTTTTTCTTTTTTCTTAATTATGCCTCACTAGAAGTTCTGAAAATTATGAAACAGTGAGAAAAAAAAAAAGACATTACAAAACCAAAGAACCATCTCTAAACACTCAAGAACATGTTCTTCCTTCATCAAATTTTTCACATCAAAACGTTGAGGCTGTTTGAAATAGTCTGTAATTGAGATTTTCCCACCTCATATTTGCAGAGTCATCAATCCCAGATTAGTATCTGAACTCCTAGGATCAGCTATGTCAACAGACTTTTGTCCCTCACCGACAACAAGGGATGGTATCTCTCTATGGGTGTGTGCATGCAAGAGTGCAAACATCTTACAGATAACACTTGAAAATGAGCCCTGTTAGATACAGACAGAACTGCATGTGAAAATCTTTGGGATGTCTGTGCTAATGTGGAGTTTGTGCTAAAAATTTGTTTTACTGCAACAATTACTTTGATGAGTAAAAAATTGCATTATCATTAAATCTGGAGTTGATAACATCATCAGTAGTCTTGAAAATCATTGTTCCTTGTTATAACTTTGAAATTAGTAAAGTACCCTTAGTTAGCAATGACACAAAGCAAAGTATCACTTACAACCCTCCAGACAAAAATCAAAAATTTTAAGGGAAAAACAGTTGTACAGATATTCATAACAGCAAGCCTGTACCTCCCTACACAGTAGTCCAACATATAAACTTTAAAGAAACATGAAAAAGACACTTTCCCAAACCACACCAATAGCGTGAAATACATACTGTGTCACACACCCACAATGTTTAAAAGTTTTCACATCAGGAGATTTTCATTAACCTACAAATCTATAAACTCCCAGACTACGCAGACTTTTCATACTTCAAACTATATCAGAATGCACCTGAGCTACCAGAACTATGAGAAACTCTGCTTTCCTAAAACAGGTGTATAAAAGTTAGTACTCTGGAACACCAAAAGATAAATTTGAGAAACATTTGGTTTTATATATATAAGTCACTGTATTCACACACACATTGTGTTGTAAGGTTAGATGTTTAACAATTAGCTCTTTTGATGATCTTATATAAGGAAAGCCAATTTTCAAGTGATTAGGGTTTTTTTCTGGGAAACACACAAAACTATGATTCTAGTAGTGTATATATGCACAATGTTAAAAAGATAACTACCATAAGTCAAAATTTCAAATACAGATCATATATAAAAAGAAAGAATTACTGCATCATAGATCAGATCTGGTGGGCTTTTCAAACCTGATTTATAGCAGGTTCCATAGAAATGATGTGGGCATAGAAATGTGGGGAGACTGTATTTTCATCAGCTCCTATAACATTTACATACTTTGGGTATTCACATGTATGGTGAATACATGGAGGTAGGAAGTTTGATTCTCTGGGTCTTGCTTCAAAAGATTAAAAAAAAAATCATCAAAATACAATCTAACACCTTACTCCAACTTAGATCTCAAAAAGAAAAAATTCTGGCAAACTCTGAGAGAGAGAAGTCCTAATCCTCACTTTATATGGAAGCAGCTTTGGTAGGAAAACACTGTCCTCTTGCTCAAGAACTGCTTTTAGTCTCCCCATGAGCTGTCAGGAAAGTTCAAGCACTATAAGACCTATACTTCCGTTTACATATGCTCAAAGAAATTGAGTTATTCATACCTTGGGCAGGCATAGGTGCCATGATGGAAATAATGTGACTTGCTCTTCGTAAGTTTTCTTGGAAAGACAGATCACTTACTGAATATCTGCAAACATGCAATATTAGACCAATTTGGACTAATTAAACCTGTATTCCTTCTGATGTGAGTCATTTGTTCCCCAAGAACTTCCAGTGCATCCAAGTCATTTCCCCATGTCCTTCCACCTATTTTCAATGGGCAAGAAAAAGTATGTGCTATCATTAATTCAAAGCTACATGCACCTTTCTGGCTGGCTGGCCACTGCCAGAATATATATGTGATTGAGCTCTGAATATGTACTGGATATATAACGATTGAACTTTTCTCACCTATTCTTCAGTGGAGAAAGTAATTTCCACACGTCCTCGCCCTCTATCCTGAGCAACAATCTCTATGAACTCATTTTTGACACTGCTGTCTTTCTTTCAAATACACTTCACAATGGATAAAGGATTAAGAAGATACTAGCTGAAAGAATTAAGAAAAAAAGACTGGCAAAAATCTTAGTCACACAAAGCTTGTGGCTTCAGGAAAGACAGCTAAAAATCCAAGAAAAATCCTATGAAAAATTCCAAGTATATTTGACAAAGCACAGCTGGATGGGAATGGAAATCAGATTTAAAGTAAGGGGTGATAGGTACTCGTTCAAAAAGACAAAAAAAGCATAGTTTGTACATCACAGAACATAGCACAGGGAAATATTACACAGTCTGCTGGAATGATAAGAGATTGCTGACAAATGGAACAACAACAACAACAAAAAACACAACAAAAGAAAAACCTGACAAAAATACCTTAAAATAGCATTCCTGAAATTTGAGAATTTGTAAAAAAAAAAAAGGTTATTGATCACATGTATTACATAAACCCAGCTGGGGTTAAACTGCAACAGTAGGCCACAGAAGAAGTATATGTTTAAATATGCATGTTATTTACTACCGAAATTTAAGGAACTTCTCCCTCTAAAATTCTGGTGCATTAAAATCAAACGTAATTCACAAACTCCAAAGCTTGCCAATGTATCTTCCGCAGTTGTATGCAATGCAGTTATTTTCAGTAATACATAACTTTAAAAGCACTCCTGATTTCAATTATCAAATATTTAAATGTGGACGTAAATTGAAAAAGATATGATTCTTACCCTTCACAAAACAGATTAAGCTAAAATCTACACCCCTTCATCATGCAGGACGTTTAGGAGCAGCTATGGTGACGGTAATAACTCTTTTGTCACAGAGTTATCCTAATTATTACGAGATAAAAGTGAGCATCCAGGCAACACAGAAGTCAGACCTGACTCAGATGGCTTGGGCTGGACTTTTAACATCTCTTTTCAGCACCTTTAATGATGCTGGGCTGCAGGAAACTCTGTGAAGCAACACTGACATCGAGTGGCTTTGCTTGGTATTTGCCACACAGGTGCTAATGAAGAGAAAAACTTTAAAACTATTTGGAAACTATGTTAAACAATTTTAGAACATCTAAAATGAACATAAGAAACCGATTAGTGTCCATCTTTTTTTAGGAAAACATCTGTAAAGAAAATGTAATTTTTTCACTCTATTTTAAGGTTATTTCTCACAACTCTTTGAAGGTTACTTTCAAATTTACCTTCAAAATTGTAAAAAAAATTTTTTTTTTCTTCTTTTTAAGATGGGATAAGTGTCACAGGATGGACTGGAAACTGAAGTTTATGAACTCATACATTTGAGAATGCATCTTCATAGCCACTATACATAAATAAGTATACACATATGCTGATACTAAACACAGAAATATCTTGTGGTAACCCTTAGCCTTGACCCAGATTAATGTATGTAAGACAGATCTGTTTAAGGTCTAAAACGCACCTTGAAAAAATGTTTAAATCACAAACATCAATTTCTTCATATTGGTTCATTTATCCAAATGTTAAGGCAGAGTGCATAAACCAGGTTTTCTGATTACTGAATGCACAAACCAGCCTATAAGCCACACAACGAAAGGAGAACACTTTAACTTTGTAAATCAACAGATCCAAACTTAAGTGACCCCTTCCCTTGAGTATGCCTTGTCAGTTAGACAAATAGCAGATAGGTGTAAAATGTAACTATGTTCAAAAAGTGCAACCCACTGTTCCCAAGCCATCAAAGGGTTTATATGTCAAGTTACTTTTTACCTAAATTAATATAATGTTCTCGTTAACCAAAGAACATTTAGGTACTCACTGATTATTGTTTGTCTCATGAGAGAATTGTCTGGGAACAACTATCACGAAATAAGAATTCCTGAAGAACTTTATCTTCAGATATCCTTAAAATTATAGAATAATTCAAGAGGGGAGGGACTTCTGAAGATCATCTCATCCAAACACTTCATCAAAGAAGGGATAACTGCAAAGCCAGATCAAGTTGCTCAGGACTGTTTTTCAGATCTCCAAGGATGGAGATTCCACAAGCCCTGGGGACAAGCTATGCCTGTGCTTAACCCCCTTTGCTGCATTTTTCCACCCTTATGTATTCAATCAGAATTTGTCTTGCTACTGCTTGTGGGCACTGCCTCTTGTCCTTCTGCTGTTCAGCTCTGACAACAGGCTGGCTCTGTTTTCTCTATTACATTCCTTTACTTGTTCCTCAGACATGAGACTCCCTTGCTTCAGTTCACTTTCAAGTGGACTCAGAAAGTAAGGCAGTCTTATTAGAAAAATAACCACAGACGAAACTAATCAAAATATTAATTGTCTTTTATATCAGTGGGCAACATAAGCTGATTCCAAGCCTTCAGATACAAGAAGTATGTTAAAGGTAAGTGAAGTTTGCTGCACTTAGGTGAAGCAGTAGTAATGTGTGACTGAAAAGAAAGCCACCTCTGTGCTACAGGAATTCTACTGTCTGTGACTGTATTGAACACAGGAAAACCTTAGCTACCATTAGGATCATGAAAAATAATTTTAATAGTCATATAATAGATCAATAGAACAAATTTCAACTAAGAGGAAAAAAATGGTGAAATGTGATATCACTGTCCTTTTGCTTCAAAAGTGGTGCAGAAAGCATCACTTTCCTATAGCATATTCGGGTTACCATTTCTTCCCCAAAACATACACTACACTAAAAACTGTGGGCAACATAGAAAGCTTTTTATATTCCCTCTCTTCAGTGTTGCATCATCTTATGGCAGATAAATGGATACTAAATCAAAGGTTATCCCAATTTACATAGCCTTTTGTCAATAATAAGTTTTTGTTCTGACACTCCTACAGAGAGAAGATACCATTATCTGAATAATCAGCAATATCTTGCCTCCAGACTCATCAGCAAATAAAATCCCTTCTTTTGCATGCCATGATAACCTTACCACACTCCTTTTCCTTTGTGTGGAAGTTTCTAAATGCCTTGTTTCTACCCACTCTTGCGATGCACTGTGCTGCTGCTGCTAAGGATTTTACAGACACATTATTTGGTGCAAGTGTTAGAAAAGCCTGCAATTTTAGACTGTCCATATACTTTACTCATTGGCTTAATTTCAGCCAGCTGAAAAGGGTAATTAGTCACTTCACTGAGGAAAGTAAGTTAATAGTGTAGTTATAAGGCAGCAAATTAATCCAGATCTGGAGGCTGTCATAGTATAAACCACAATGGTAATAGATTTTACAACATATAACAGAAAATACAGCCATTCAAACAAGAAAGCTTATGAAGTGTAATAATTAAAATTTAGTATTTAAATATCTAGCAGCTTGCTGCCCTCAGAGACAGCAAACTGATGGAATTCCAGGAAAACAGCCAAGGAAATTTCATGGAACCTGTGGGACTGGTTCAAACAGTTTGTGCAAAACCTGATCTAAAAGCATTACATATTCACATAGCCCTTTGTTTCTTCATTTTGATTTAAAATACTTGAAAAGGTATTTTATAAGACTACTACCTTGTAATCTGCATATTTCACAGAAAGTTTCAGGAAAGAACTCATGAAGAATGCACAGTGTGTACTAAATAAAAAGGGGATTTTCAAACATGAGCCCAAATGCTTTCCCTCACCAGAACTGTTTTTTGCCAAACTGACTTAATAATCATTAGCAAGTACACATGAAAATCCAGTGTATTGTCCAAAATACTACTCTTGTGGCTACGAAGTTAGAGACAAGACAAAAACTTCTGTGCTATTTCTAATCTGAATTGTAACATCAACTGGTTCCAGAAATAAGTCTGAAAGACCTACAGAGGCATAAGAATACTATTTTTCCAAACAACTTGACTACTAAAAAAGGCAGTAACCTCATAAAACTCATACAACAAACAGCTGTACTGAACTACGTTGCTTCTATAAAAAAAATCTCATCCTTGCTTGGGTCTTTGGGAACTACACACAAAACACTTAAGTCTGAAAGAAATTATCTTAAACTATGTGCATCCACAACTTATTAAAACACATTCGTTTCAAATTCCAGCAGTTATGTTGGAAATAAGTCAAAGTAAATCCACCGGTATACCTGCCAAGCGCTCCGAAGTCAGAAGCCTTGTTGCTACTTCTCCAGCACTTTCTTCCAGAGTGTTGGGAACAAAACCAGCCCACTCTGTGCCTGGTAAATCAGAACACAGCGATTCACATGCCAGGTAATTAAGAAGCCATGGAAATGTATTAAAAAAAAAAAAAAAAAAAAAAAGAGATTGCTCTTTCAGAGATGCAATCAAAATGAGACCATATATTTTATTAAAAGTTCCCACTACAGAGATCCATATTTGCTGATTCCCAAGACAAGGTCAGTTTTAATTTGCATACAAAACACAGAACAATTGAGATGACAACCCAACCAATTGCAGCTACTTGTATGTTTTATGCAACTCTGTACATTTTACACAACTCTTTATATTTTATACAACTCTTCACATTTTATACAACTGATTATGTAAGAAAGTGATCAGGTTTGCATGGCCTGGACTCTTATTTGGACATTTTTGCTCTTATCGTTATTGGTCTATAACTACTGCAGCTCCAAATCTGATGAAATTGCCACCCTCCTTTTCCTGGTGAGGGAGCACAGACAAATGAGATGATGGCTCTGTACCAATGCTCTCTCCTAAATAATTTAAAATCTGTATTTTTAAGATACACTGCCAAAACAGAAAAGCATCGATTGATTATATTCAAATCTTTCAAATACATTTTGGAAAGTAATTACAAAGGCTGTGCTCTTCATTGTGCATGTGTTTAAAATTTTATTTATAAAATTTAAAAATCTTTTATAATCATTTCCTCAGCCTCATTTTCTGTAACCCCATAAACAAAGGGAACACAAAGCCTGTATCTTAATGAAAAAATCTTAATGATAAAAAAACCCAAACAAACAAAACCCAAGTCTGAGAGATTAAACTAATTCTCATAGCAGTTATGGAAAGATTTCTCCTGACCCCCAGTGATTGCTTAATTGACTGTGAAGTGCTTTGTTAAATAAAAATGCACTTGAGCATACGGCTGGATAGTTTGCTGATTCAGGTGCTTAAGCAGTTGCTTTTGCTCAGTTCCTTATTTTCACAAATGACACAAAACATTTTCTTTTGCCATTTCCTCTCATAGTTCCTTTTCTACTGCTACTTTTGAAATCTAGACTCTTTAGCTCTTGTGTTGATTTTCCCATTTCGTCCATTGGTTTATAATTTCTTTTCCTCCTTTTATGCAAGATTTCTGCATTCTGACTTTCAAACTCCATGCAAGCATTTCCCTTCCTCACCATTAAAACCTGTCCCACGTGCTCAAACATGCTGATGCTATTATTTACTGATTTTTTTTCTGCCATAGATTAGTTTTGCACTTTCTCAGTTTAGAATTACTTCCTGAAATGAATCTTTCATTCAGAAACTTGCAGTATTTGTAAGTTAGACATTAGGAAGAACAGTACATAAAATAAGGCATATATAGCACAGATTTATTGTTTCCAGTTGCAATTACTTTGAGTTTATTTTGCAAAGCTGAAATTGTAATAGGCTTTCACTAAAGGGAAGCTTTCTCCAATATACAGTAGTGTTTAAAAATATCTTGCTTTAAAACACATTTTGGGACTGTATCTACAGAAAACCTACTTACCAGAATGAAAGAAACTTAGATTAATTCAGAAAGTCCTTGGTCAGAGTAAACAGTCTGACCAGTAACTGAAAACATCGGCTTTATCAGTATTATTCCCAGGCCGAAAGTCAAAACCACAGCGCTGCACCAGCTACTAAGAAGGAGAAAAACTGACTGCTGCTGCTGAACCCAGGACAGTATCCACCCCTTATTCCATACCATTCACGTCATGCTCAGATCCCACATTTTCCATATACCCTCACTCTCATCTCAGTGCACTCTTATCTTAGTGCATGGACCAATCCCTATAAAGCTGCTGAGTCCATTCGGTCCATGATGTTGGGCTCCATCTCTTGTAACAGTCTTTCAGAGCAGGAGAGGCTGTGTGCAGTGTTCACACTCGTGAATAACCTGGGCAATAGTGTCCATTGCTAAGTCCACCCCTCAATCATGAGTCCATCTCTATGTTGCATCTCTGCCCTGATGGCCTGAAGTGTCATGGGCCCACCAGGCTGAAAATAATTCACCCTCCCCTTCAGCAGTCTCTGCAACTTGTCGTTGGGGGCTCCATAGTTGCCTTCCATCTCTGATGCTTCCAAAGCACTGGAGGGGCCCAGTGGGATCATATACTTACCCATACTGTCCCACGCACCCTGACACTCATGATCTTCCTCCTCTGCCTTGCTGGGAAATGCTGCAGGGTCTCCTGCATCCTCCTGGGGATCAGGCTCGCGGGGCTCGGTGAGCGGCTGCCAGGGGATGCTCTCGGCCGCCGCGGGGCTGGGCTCGGCCGTGGGGCTCGGCTCCTCCGCCGCCTCCTCCCGCTGCTCAGCAGCCACCTCCTTCCCAGCCTCCGGCCCTGCTCCCGCTGCCGCTTGGTTCCCGGGGCCCCTGTCCCGGGCCGCTTCGGCCGCCGCCGGCTCCCGGGGCCGCTCCCCCTCAGCTCCCCGCAGCCTCACGAACACAGAGGCAAGGACGAGGGCCAGGACAGTGAAGAGCAGCGGGACGGCCAGGTACAAGTCCACGGCTACGTCCATCCCGCCCTGCTGCCGGAGCCCGCCCGTATTACAAGCCATTACTATAAAGTACAGTGAAACAAAAACCTTAGCCCAAAGCCCACACTTGATAAACACTAACACAGCAAATACCGGCTCTAAGTAAGCAAGACATACAGAAACTGTGATATCAAAAAGAACAACTTTGAGAGCCAATAAATCAGCATTGTGCTTCAGTCAGATCTGTTGTTATCTCAACCCTCCGTGCCCCACGTTGGACGCCAAAAAGAACTGTCGTGGTTTAAGCCCAGGCCGTAAATCAGAACCAAGCAGTCCACTTCCCCCTCCTTCTTCCCCCTCTTCCTGGAGGGACGGGGAGGAAAATCGAAAGAATGCAACTCTCACGGGTTGAGATAAGAACAGTTTAATAACTAAGGTATAACACAAATCACTACTGCTACCACCAATAATAATAATTAGAGAAATAACAAGGGAAGAGAACACAACACCTCACCGACTGATATCTCGCCCCCCACCCAGCAGCTAACTAGCCCTTCCGAGTCACTCTCAGTTCTACATCCTGGGCATGATGTGCTGAGGTATGGAATACCTCTTTGGCTAGTTTGGGTCAGGTGTCCTGTCCCTGCTTCCTCCTGGCTTCTCCTCCTCCCTGGCAGAGCATGAGACTCACAAAGTCCTTGGTCAGGGTAAATATTCTGACCAGCAACTGAAAACATCGGCTTTATCAGTATTATCCCCAGGTCGAAAGTCAAAAACACAGCGTTGCACCAGCTACTAAGCAGTAGAAAAAAAAATGACTGCTACTGCTGAACCGAGGACAGTGACTTTTCAGACTTCAAAGAAATATGTTGTGCTTACTTACACATTTTGAATCAGAAACAAGACTAATTTCACATACACATACTGACACCAGTTTGTCGCATTTGACTACCATTTCAGCCTCCATGGACAGAAGAGTTCTGTGCATGGTCCTCTTACATTTCAGATGCTCTCTGGCAACCCATAAAGGGAAGGAGGAAATGTTACAGAGAAGTTTCTGAGAAAGTAAAGCAGTGAGATACCTGACAACCTTCCTTTACACAGACCGTAAAGAACTAAATAGCAGTAAAGGGAATCCATGCTGGGTGACCAAAGGTTTGGGCAGCTGTGAGAGCCAGCATCCACTTTGCCACTCCATGATTTCATTTCCTATCTCTACTTTTACCTCCCACTGCCTCGAGCCCTCTTAGATCCCAGTGTTTGATAAATAAGCGCCCGGTCTGCCATCAAAAACTTATATTATATCTTCATGTATAATTAATAGCTACCACTTTGATGTTGTATTATTTATTTGTACGTTCATTTGTAAAGTGTGTTATTTAAAGAGTCAACACTTCAACACAATGTCAGTATAACATCAGACAGGAAACATTTGTGAACCTTGATGCTATAATGAAGCTGCTTTTGAAAAGGAAAATGGGACAAACATTGCAGTGTGAATTAGAATGTCTACCTTTAACAATAAAACTCTATTGGTCAGGAATTTTTTTTTTATATAAATTACAGATAATTTTTGAAGTTCTACAAAATTCTCTATGTATATATACCCAAGGTTTCCAAACAAAACCTGTATGTAGGGATTTCTTCCTACATATAGACAAAGCTTGTGCAAGTACCCACATGGACATTTGCCCTGTGACAGCACTTGCGTAAACTTCAGTAGTATATTTTTCTCCTCTTCCTAAATGGATTTTGATATATGCCATACCTAAAGGAAAATCAATATATCTATTGCATAAATTAGTTGAAGGTAGAAACTAAAATCTGTGTAGGTTCTCTTTAATTTTTTTAAATAATTGGCCTTTCTATCTTGCATAATGTTATGTCTTACACTAAGCAGCTATGAAAATAGTCTGACTCTGATCTTCTGGTGTTTGCAATGACAACTTGATTGCAAATAAGACATTGCTTTCTAAAGACCCTTAAAAGGAAAGCATAACTAAAGTCGCCCAACCAACTCCGATTTTGTCATTTCCATACATTTAAGCATCTCTCATACACTTCTTAACATCCTTTTAATGTGATATGGATATGAATTTACTACACCATGTTTACCTTTTTATTCCACCTCAAAATAAAAAAAAATAATTAAATGTTTTTAAACCATGCTTTTGCTGAAATGTTCAAATTCAGGGTGACAGAATATTTGGAACATCACCGAGACACCCCTCACAGTTTGCACAGCAGTATAAAAGAAGTTCATCACCTCTCAGCCATTCTCGTTGTTCAGAGATCATGTCAAAAGTCTCCACTGGATCCATTACAGAGCCAGAAGTCTCCAAAAATGTTTGCATTTCAGCAATCTTTCGTCCTAAACAGAAAACTTATAGAAAAAAGTCTGCACCTGTTTATGGAATTTTTATTTATTTATGTATTTATTCTTTAGCCTTACAAGTATCTACTATAGGAACAGTAGATTCTGTAGAATTATTTCAAAATAAGTAACTGTGGGCCACTTGAAGAAGCTTACTAAGCACATTCTTAAATTCAAGTACATTGAGAAACCCACTGAAATTACTAATTATATACTTACATTTAGGAATATGCTTCCCGCATCAGCTTTGTCTTTGTAACATCATGATAATTTCTCTTGCCCAGAGAGTGTCCTGGGTTCAGTAGCAGTAGTCAGTTTTTCTCCTTCTTAGTAGCTTTTGCAGCACTGTGTTTTTGACTTTCGGCCTGGGAATGGAGCTGATAACACTGATGTTTAGACTGACCAAGGACTTTGTGAGTCTCATGCTCTGCCAGGGAGGAGGAGAAGCTGGGGGGAAGCAGAGACAGGACACCTGACCCAAACTAGCCAAAGAGGTATTCCATACCACAGCACGTCATGCCCAGGATGTAGAACTGAGAGTCCCCGGAAGGGCTGGATCATGGCAGGGTGGGGGTGAGGTACCGGTTGGTGAGCGATTGTATTCTCTTGCTTGTTATTTCCTTTATCATTATTACTATTAGTGGTAGCAGTAGTGATTTGTGTTATACCTTAGTTATTAAACTGTTCTTATCTCAACCTGTGGGAGTTGCATTCTTTTGATTCTCCTCCCCGTCCCTCCAGGAGCGGAGGGAAGGAAGGTGGGGGGGGGAAGTGGACTTCATGGTTCTGATTTACGGCCTGGGCTTAAACCACGACAGAGAGGTGGAAGATGCACCATCCCTGGAAACATTCAAAGCCAGGCTGGATGTGGTTCTGAGCAACCTGATCTAGTTGAAGATGTCCCTGCTCATTGCAGGGGAATTGGACTAGATGACCTTCAAAGGTCCCTTCCAGCACAAATTATTCTATGATTCTATGATAATAACTACTGTAATTCCAGGGGAGAATGAAATGCCATGAGTAAACAGATTCTTAGTATAAAAGGAAGTAACGTTAATGCTTTCACATAAAATCATTCATAGGAGTAAAAACAAAAGCAAGAGTATGAATATAGAATATCTAAAGATAAAGTACTTAACACTTTCTCAACGTTTCCCATGGGGTATAAGAGCCTCTTTAAAGTTGTTTGAGAAAAGAAAAACCAAAAACTTCCAAACATTTAAAACCTAATCTTTTTTCTTCGTTTTTAAGATTTTATCTGTTTCTATATTAAACGATCTATATGTCACATTTCAAAAGCGAATTTCAGAACTAAGGAAAAGTAGAACTCATAATGAAAATGCTGAAACATATTAGAAGTAACATTTTATGCACATCCAAACATTTTCTGCAACTTTAAAATTTGAACCGTAAGTCTCTAACTGAAAAACTGTTAAACACAATATCACATCACAACACATGGAAGAAGCCAGTCAAAAAGCAATCTTATATCAACTGCTTATGGTTTACTCAATAAAATTCCAAATAATATTTAAGCAATGTCATCTGTTTGATCTATCTTTTGCTGGAGTTTAAACAGCCAAAACACCACCATTGCAGAGTAATGCTGGAATAATTGCATATATGACTAGATTACTACTTCAGAATTAATTTTCTCTCCATCTGGTGTACATTTTATTTTGACCAAAAATTAAGTACTATCCTAGGAAACTAATTAACAATTATTGTAAACAATACCAAAGAGAGTAATCTGATTGATCTACTGAGTGCATTCCTTGCTTGCTCTACAGCACAGCAACAGCAACCAGTCCATGACCATGCTGGATAGGAGCACAGCACCATTCCTGTAGGTAACAGGTGTACATTTCAGCTTATTTTAATTTTCTTCTGAAAATAACAGATACTTTATATACTTTGTGAAGAAAAGCCTGTAACACCGATGTTTCAAAATGTCTTTCTACAAACCTATACCACAAATACTGCTGAATTCTTATTCTGTCAAACATCCTGTAAAATGTTATTTTTTTTCAACTGGCTTAGAAGGCACAAAGGCTTCCAAGGGCACAATTTGCACTCAAATTTTATATTCAAGAATAACACTTAAACGAAAAGATCCTTAGGACAGGGACCAATGTTATCTGCTGGGTCATATGCAACACTGAGTGAGGAGTGGACAGGAATGTTGCTGCAGAAAACAAGTTTTCTGAGACCACAAAAGTGGATTTTTAATTTAGGAAGAATGAATTCATTAATTATATGTACTGCAGTACAATACTAACTCTCTCCTCATGCTGCACTCTAAAAGGTGCATATATACCTTCACTTCCATTCTATAAAAACATCAACCTGGTGAGCTGAACAAACTGCTTCAGTTTATTTCAGAAACACAGACACCAGACCACCTGTGCCACCTGGCTTCATGGCCAGTGCCTGACTACTCATATAACCAGCAGTGGTTTCAATCCTGTGCAGCCTAAGGCTAAAAAGACAGGGCAGACAAAGGCACAGTGGCAACAGAGAAGGCCACTCTGACTCCTGGCAGTGGGCTGCAGCAGCCTTCTGCACTGCTTTTCATGTCAAAGTCCAGTTGTACGATACATCCAGCCAAGTTAGTCACTTCTGACTTCAAAATTCAAGGTATTGTTAATATTACTCTCTATTCAACATTCAGTTTAATATCTTAAAAGGCCTAATTCTGTTTCTATCCATACCTAACATACCAACAGATTTCAATTGCCTGAGCAGGGGGTTACACTAGATGATCTCAAGAGAGATCGTCTAACCGAGACTGAGCAGCAGGTTACACTAGATGATCTCAAGAGATATCCAACCGAGACTGCTTTGATTAAGCAGTTACATAAAAAAATCAAACAAACATTGAGTCCTTCAATGAAAAGTACTGTAAGTCCTCTTATTTATGGTCATCCAGAACCAGGAAAACAATGCAGCTTTAAAATCCAAATACTTTAGCCACTTAACATTCATTTACTTCCATAGAAATGTGTGCCCATGCTGAACAATACACATTCAGGATTTCCTGTTTCTCAATATTGCACATCCAAATGCTTCTTGGAGATTTACAATTCCATCTCAGTTTCTTATCCCACACCTACGCATAACCCTATTCTCTTTCCTGTTGTATGATTCATCACATTACAGACAAGCCATTTAACCTCTATGACCTTATCTACCATAGCAAATTGGTGGCCTGTATAACAAGCACAACGATGCATCTGTGTCGAAGTGACAGCGTAGAAAGAGCAACCATTAATTCACAACACCTCATAAAAATTAGGTTTACATAAGAGCACATCCTTTACAACTCAGCCATAAACAAAAAGTAACCACAAATAGGTTACAAAATCAGGCCTTTGATCTAAAAACATTTGTCTTCCCTTACATTCACTAGCATACAGAGCTTAAGTGCTGGTGCCCCTAAGTGACTGTGTAGCCATGATTAAAAAGCCAGTTGTGTTCTCTTTGTAAACTTGGACTAAGATATTGCTTCAAGTTGTTACAGAATGTCAAAAAACAACAACAAAACAAAATATATGCATTTTCTTTTCCCAAAATTTTAGGTTTGAAATAATGCTTCTATTTTTTTTTTAAATAAAATTGCTTATCTGATTTCCATTATGGAATGCTTAAAAAAAAATTAAAAACTGACAAGCCCATTTTGCACAACGGTTTTACAAAAACTGACCTGAAGGTTAAATTGAAAAGAAGTATATTGTTGTCTGGTGAAATGTAATTATCTCATTTTATGCTAAAGTGCTTGAAAATATCCTGATATTTCTCTGAATAACAATAATCTTCAAATGGAAAAGGTAGATGAACACACAATTAGATTTTTTTGCTATTAACGAAGATGGTTCCTATCACCACCATGCTGACTCCTCTCAGATGAGAAAAGATAGCAAGAAAAACACCCGAACAAAAATTTCCTCTCCCAAGCAGTGCTGACAGAAATATATTAAAAATAAAACTCCTGACAAACAGTGAAGTTCTCTTGTTCGTTGCTTTGCTTCCACGAGTTATAGGAAGAATTTCAAGGCTGAAGGTATTTCTTAACCTAAAATCTCAGCACACTGAACGCAGATCTGCAAATGAAATAAACACTTGTATATTTACTGCTATGAAATATCTGTTTTGTTTGAATACATCCATAGCAGGACCAGTCACAGCTAAAAGAAAGGAATTTCATGTTGTCTTTTAGTATTTAAATAAATTAAAATAACATATTAAGCAGTAAAATAGCTACTTGTCACTTTGTTTGTCTATCTTACCAAGCTTAGCTGTTTTTCACTGACCGCATTCTGTCTAACCTGGTGGGGTAAATTTTGTTTGCATGGTATAATTCATTGGCAAGATTAACAGTACCTATCAAGATGATGTATGTTTTATTGCTGCTCAGCTAAACATGTCAGCTAAAGTAATTACAGCTATGAAGTTCCATTTATTTTCCCGTAATGGTACCCTTTAAGTCACACACATTTGGAATGAGGCATATCCACTTCAGTTTCTTTCAAGAGCAGTGTTTTAACTGTATTACATCATTTAATATGGGGTTGAAAGTTCATTATCCAGCACTCAAATAGTTTACTTCCAAAACTCTGTTCTTCAAGAGGATCCAGAGAAAAGCTAGGATTATCAGTGCTACAGAAAGTAAATATATATGAAAGTGTGTCAGGAGGACTGAAAGGCTGATGGGGATGGCAATGGAATTCAGGACCTTCTGTTTCCAAATCACTCTTTCATTATGTACCCTCTGAGTAATAATCGAGAGCTGTTACTCCAAACTATCTGACATTAGGTCTCTGGCCTGAGTCCAGATACTCATGGATGAAGTCCAGATCTTGAAAAAAACCATCATATGGTTGGGACTGTTACTGGCAGTTGCAGCAGTAAGAACTGCATGTGCAGAGAAATCATTAGCTACTCTGAGATGGAGAAGCCCTTTCAAAAGAGGTGAAAGGCATCCAAAATGAGTGATAAAGTAGCGTCACTTATGTCCAACTAACAAAGTATTTGATGCCACATAACAAAGTCTGCCAGAAACACTCCATACTTTTTTGTACTGTCTGCTCTGTGACATAGATTACCTCAGGGTGAATTACAAAAGTTCAAGGCATCCGCTGAGAGAGAGTGCTAATGCTCTGTGACGAAGTCCATTACTACTGTCCCATTCAGTCTTACATAGCTTTCATTTAATGAGGTGCAAGAAGTAGAAAATGCCTTCATGAGATGTGCAGCTGCTGCTAAATTGGAAGGAGGTGCAATCACAGAAAGATCCTTGCAAACATAAATGAAAAGGAACAAACTGAAACAAAGTGCATGTTGCTCACCATCTGCCCAGGTGTGGTAAGAAGACCTCTGCATGGGGTGTGTTCACAACCACCATGATATACAGGTGAGAGATCTGTCAATCTCTAGAGCAAGGACTGAGGTGAAACAGGTGAAGTTCTTCAGTAACAACTTTAACAGTGGAAAACTCTAAACAAACATCTCACTAAGAAATAGGAGGCTGAACTGGATGAAGCTGTAAAACTCTGCCTGAAGTTAGCGCTGCTCTGAGCTGAATGTTGGTCTAAGGGACCCTCAGAGATCCCTTCAAAATTAAAATATTCTACAAAAAAAAACCCACTGTTAGTAAAAATCAGTAAAAATATTCTGGTTGGTGGACAGCAGGCATCCACTACAACATGCCCCACACAGGCCACCCCTCCAATCCTGATCTATAATCTACAAACAGATTACAAATAGGATCTACAAACCCATCACAGCCATGCACTAAGCTAAATGTCTCCTCCTCACCTTCCCAGCCTGTCCTTCCTAAAAGCCTGTATCCATCCAATGTACCGCTCCAGTCCCACAATTTATTCCACATTTCTTTTTATTGCCAGTGATCTCCTAGATCTGCAACAGTCCACAGTCTGTAGCTCCAGCTCCAACCAACACTCTGTAGCGAAGTCTTTTCTGAAGGGTCTATCACATGGGACAAGTCAGCACAGATCCAAATTGTAGATGATATGCTGATATACAGATTTTTTTAATACAGTTTTCTCAACAGACCTGCAGAATGCCCAAGTATCAGTTCAATTATTGCCCAGTTCAGAAAAGCAATCTATGTCATTTCTGTCCCCCTGAAACACTCCACCATTAAAGGCACTTCTTTAAATTAAAAAAAAAAACAAACTTAACAGCTCTATCCCTACACTCAGCATCAAGGATGTTTCACAAAAAACATTCAAAGCTCAAATGGTCTTACTAGAAAAAAGACCTTTATCTTAATTTTTGTGATGTGTCCTTGCACTAGAGGAGGAATATCACTTGTTATGCTGGGCAAAGCTACAGAATCACAGAATCAGAGAATATTAGGAATTGGAAGGAACCTCAGAAGATCATCTAGTCCAATCCCCCTGCTGGAGCAGGAACACCTAAATGAGGTTACACAGGAAGGCGTCCAGGTGGGTTTTGAATGTCTCCAGAGAGGGAGACTCCACCACCCCCCTGGGCAGCCTGTTCCAGTGTTATGTCACCCTCACTGAGAAGAAGTTTCTTCTCAAATTTAAGTGGAACCTCTTGTGTTCCAGTTTGAGCCCACTACCCCTTGTCCTATCATTGGTTGTCACCGAGAAGAGCCTGGCTCCATCCTCGTGACACTCACCCTTTATATATTTATAAACATTAATGAGGTCACCCCTCAGTCTCCTCTTTTCCAAGCTAAAGAGACCCAGCTCCCTCAGTCTTTCCTCATAAGGGAGATGCTCCACTCCCTTAATCATCTTAGTTGCCCTGCGCTGGACTCTGTCCAGCAGGTCCCTCTCCTTCTTGAACTGAGGGGCCCAGAACTGGACACAATATTCCAGATGCGGTCTCACCAGGGCAGAGTAGAGGGGAAGGAGGACCTCTCTCGACCTACTGACCACCCCCCTTCTAATACACCCTAGGATGCCATTGGCCTTCTTGGCCACAAGGGCACAGTGTTGGCTCATGGTCATCCTGCCATCCACTAGGACCCCCAGGTCCCTCTCCCCTACACTGCTCTCTAACAGGTCATTCCCCAACCTGTACTGGAACCTGGGGTTGTTCCTGCCCAGATGCAGGACTCTACACTTCCCCTTGTTATATTTCATCAAGTTATTCCCTGCCCAACTCTCCAGCCTGTCCAGGTCTCGCTGGATGGCAGCACAGCCTTCTGGCGTGTCAGCCACTCCTCCCAGCTTGGTGTCATCAGCAAACTTGCTGATAGTACACTCAATTCCCTCATCCAGGTCATTGATGAATATATTAAATAATACTGGCCCCAGCGCTGACCCTTGAGGCACTCCACTAGATACAGGCCTCCAACTAGACTCCGCCCCATTGACCACTACCATTCTTTTAGAAATAACAGAATCTGCAAAACCTCAGTACACCCTATCGGAGGTGTGATATCCATTTTGTTCTTATTTAAAAAAAAAAAAAAAAACCAACCAAAAACAAAAAACCCCAAAATTTTTACTCGACTGTCACAATTAAACTATAAAAAGTAAAATGTAAAGGTTTGAAATATCAGCAGGATAATTTTCCTTAAGAATCTTTTCTTTATTCTTTTTACTTAACAGCTCAGTTTTTCCAGTTGGATTTAAAGCATTCTTTCATTACATTCTCCAGCTTCTTGTCCCACATAGGCATTCTCAAAGATCTCCATGTGGACTCAGTCTGTAAAACATTCAGAAGCAAAAGGATAGCACTCAAAGAGCAGATCAAGCAGGCAGCAAATATTGCTACTAAACAATTGTCATAAAACACAGTATGCCAAATACTGATAAATATACCAGAGATTATAATAAAGTTGCTAAAATCCATTGAAGCAATCTGCAGTACTACCTGACAGTCAGGACGGTGCAATGAAGGCTGCCAGCAAAGCTACAAAACAGGTCTCTATTTAGAGGAGCTCATCAAATGTTTGAGACTGCTGGTTATACAGCGCAATGATTCAGAAGCACAAGGTGCAAAGACACACACAAGTAAGATCTTGTCCTGGGTTTAGCAGTAGCAGTCATTTTTTCTCCTTCCTAGTAGCTGGTGCAGCGCTGTGTTTTTGACTTTCAGCCTGGGAACAGAGCTGATAACAGCGATGTTTTTAGTTACTGCTCAAATACTTAGTCTGACCAAGGACTTTGTGAGTCTCATGCTCTGCCAGGGAGGAGGGGAAGCCGGGAGGAAGCAGGGACAGGGCACCTGACCCAAACTAGCCAAAGAGGTATTCCATACCACAGCACGTCATGCCCAGGATGTAAGTGAGAGTTACCCGGAAAGGCTAGTTCACTGCTGGGTGGGGGTGAGTTATCGGTCAGCAGGTGGTGAGGTGTTGTATTCTCTTTCCTTGTTATTTCCTTTATCATTATTATTATTATTGGTGGTAGCAGTAGTGATTTGTGTTATACCTTAGTTACTAAACCACTGTTATCTCAGCCCTTGGGAGTTACATTCTTTCAGTTCTCCTTCCCATTCCTCTGGGACTGGGGGGAAAAAAGTGGGGGGGAGTAGACCGTGGTTCTGATTTACGGCCTGGGCTTAAACCACCACAGATCTGTAAAAAGATGCATATTATTTTTCATATTGTTAAGTACATTCTGAGCTAGAGAAAGCAGCAAATGCTTACCTTCTTTTCTTTCCCTTTTAGAAAGGTATTTTAGCCTAAGAACAGATCCCGAGTCACACACACAATCCACTTGTGTTTTGCTTTTGGAAAACAGGTTACTAGCTTAACTGGCCATCTCTCTGCTTGGCCACTCCTACAGCTATTCTAGCCCCTACGTTTGTATTCTCAATCCTCTCACTGTTCTTAGCTCAGGTATTTTTGTGCATTTCATTCAGGTATCCCCATTTAGCAACAACTTACCCTCTTCTGTTCCTGTTTTTTTGTGCTCCAACATTCTGCATACTGCTAACGGAAAAATGTTTCCTTTATGTTATCTTGTCCTTTGCTTTTTCCCCCAAGTCAGTGGAACCCCATTAGGATTTAACAATAAACTACTGCCTATTTATACTGCTGAGGTTTAATTCATGAGTTTTATAGGATACATATATATAAAAGAACTGTTAGTTCAAAATCTCCACATCCTTAACTTCCTTGAAAAAGTATCCAAATACTTTCCAGATTACAATTATTAAAGTGCATCTTCATGACTTTACGTAACAATGTGACAGAAAGATACCTTGCCCAAATGTTTTTATAGATCATTATTCTTCAAAGGAAAAAAAACAAAACCAAAACAAAACCAAAAACCTTCGAAAAATAAAACAGCATTACTCACATCTGGAATGTTTTTCTGATAAACACAGCACTTTCAGACTCTTCATGTATCTAATCTCTCCAGATACCATGAGAACCTGTTTGCAGGACTGATGAAGTTCAAGGAGGCTTTGCAGAAGATATAGCTCCCTAGGAATTTTTTTTATCTTCTTAGTCTTTAAGCTTATGCACTCTGGTTTTTCTGATTTGTGGAGAGGATGAAGCTTGTTAATTGACACCTTGATGTATTATTTAATCTGGAACACAGAGACTAAATCAGTTTATTTTGAATTTCACTGAACATTGTGTGTGTAAACAATTCCTTTTATGATATGTCTGTTTATAATGTACAGAGGTAATCCCTAAGGATTTTAGTTGCATTCAGAAGTACATATATCATAAGTCTCTAGTGATTAATCGTAACTCATCTGCTGCTATTACTAGTCTCTCAAAACAAAGGAATTGGTGGATTAATGTTCTTACTGGAGCCAAGGAAAGCACAGAAAATGTCTTCAGATGCTATTTTTAAGTCTGCTCAGCTACCACACAGACCAAGTAATCAACATGGGCTGCTTGTCATTCATAAATACATCCCAGGAGATGAGAGAGAGCAGGGTAGATTTTGTCTTGACGACTAAAAATAGAAAGCAGTACTCACAGCAATCCCTTGGCCTATGAAAGATGATAGCCCAAGGTGTTGTCTCAAAGTGCTGTCTTGTCCACCAAGATGCTGCAGATGGGACATTCCAATGCCCACCCTCATCATGGCCTTCGGGATATCTCTGGGGTATTCTGCATTCACCCCTTTGGTACAAAGGCTGTAGCACCCCTGAAGACGCCACTTACCCAGCACACCTACTCAGTATGTCTGATCAGGTCTTCCCAGAACAAACACAGCTGTGAGCAGATTAAGTGAAGGGAACAGGGATGGATGCTAAACACTATGCGTAGCTCCAAGAGCAGGCCAGTCTCTTCTATGTCCCAACTTGCCTGACTGTATCCATTGCTTTCAATAATAACTAACTTCTTCCCTTTAAGAATATTACACACAATTGATTGCAGACCACTAGACAGTTTCACTCCTATTCATGCGAGCATTCCTAATGTAAACTAATCTTCATCTTGCAAAAAAAAAATTAACCTAATAGTCCTTAAAAGAAATAGTGGCTGAAGAAACTGATGTCAACTAACTGCAGATAAAAGCAAGAAAAGCTACTTAAATACATAAAACCTCAAAATAAGTAGTGATACTTTGCAGAGAAAATGTATTCTGACAAAGAAGTTAAAAGGTAAATTGTATAAGAAAACCCTCTCAATTTCTCCATACATAAAAATGATCAAGTGAAGTTCAATAGTATTTTCAAATGTATCTTTTCAGAAGAGCTCAAGATTAACTGCTAAAACACCAGGGATAAATTTTGTTTAGGAATAACTTCATTTCATAAGTAAAATTTTGAGTAAGAATACCCAGTTGTTGGAGAATTCATACTACAGTAGGACCCTAAAGTCATAAAAATTACATGAGTAAACTTACTAATAGTAGGAATTAAGAAGAGAACAATATAAGTACAAAATAAAAAGTGATCACAACAAGATTTGCCACAAATAAATCAATTTATTATTTTTTGGCAAGTCCCATACAGCCTGAGTAAAGATCTTTCACTCACTATATTAAAACAGTATTTTGCTTTATACAAATTGTAAACATCTTCAACAGGACAAACTGTTGGTACAGGCCTTCCAAAATTCTGGCATCTTTTCTCTGTCAGTTAATCAAACAAGAATGAAAACCCAATAAACCAAAGAACATTTTTCACAGGATATCTATAAAATGCAACATGTGCATTTCATATCACGTCAACTCTAAACAGCAGAGAAGAGGATTTCTCATCATTATTTGTGAAATTAATAGTGGTATTAAAAATAGAAACATTTTTTCCATACTGGTGTATCCAAATTTTTTGTTTGTAATTAAAAACATTGTTTTATATAACCAAGGTAGTAAACCAAATTCTACAGTAAACCAGCTCCTATAAATACAGCTCTATTTCCTATACTGCATCAGATAAATAAGGATGTAAAAAATCTCTTGATCTGGTTAATACTTTGTTTTCCCGGCAGGCACCAGTCTAAAATCACAATTCAAATTCTGCTTGTCCAAACCCCCCCGCTATAATTGTCTGATTTTTTTCCCCTCCCTCTCTTTCAAAGTGCTTTAAATCAAGACATATTCTGATCTATAAAGTGAACAGTTATCTCCTCCTTCTTAAGAGCAGCTTTTTTTTTGTAATTTGTAAGTCCCAAGAATGTCAATCTGCTGGCTAGCTTTACTGAAGGACTACAAGATGTGCACTGTTAGCTCATAATCCTCAAATGAGGGCAAAGATGCTTGAACTTGGTATGAACTGATTTTCTCCAAACCAATTCATCAGCACTAAAACACAGACAAAGTATCATGTTATTGACTAAGACTTAAAAAAAAAAAAACAAAGCCACTTCTGTGGTTAGAAAACAACTACATTATAACTTTGGTTTCAGTACGGTGCTTAATTTTGGAGTCACATTTACAGTAACTTATAGATGAAAATCAGCACTTCTAATGTAAAATAACAAAGCCATTTCAAAAAACCTCCACCTTTCAAGTCTCTGTGCATCATAAGGAGCAATGAGAACAAACTTAATTCTTCTGCAGATTACCTTTAAAGTTACTAACAAAACTCAAAAGTGTTTAGTTTTACACCTGTATGCAACCATCTGTTTTAGAGCATTACAAAACATCATACTTTAGAACACTAAGTGTTTAGCTCAGCAGATCCATAGATTACGAGGTCAGATGAGTTTCACTACCTCAAATGAGGATATTGAGAAGCTTTTTGCTTGTAAGATTTATGTAACACTGAAATGCACAGATAAAAGACTATGAAGGATGAAAAGTACATTTAACCTGCATCAATATTATGATGCATAGTCACAAACAACAGTGCTTTTCCTACAGACTCAGTACTAGGAACAGCACCAAGTGTTCAGTTGACCTACTGTCAACTGCAAGAAAAAAAAAAGTGAAGCCCTCAAACCTTAGTAAAAAATCTTAGGCAAAAGTCTTTAAATTGTGCAATTCCCTCAGACAAGCAAGACACTCTTACTGGATTTGCCTCCTGCTCTTCTCTGCCCAATTAAACAAGAAGATCCCTACTATAGTGTTAAAGTTAGATCCTGCTGGAAATAAAAAACAACATTGTAGAGGATATTCCATTCATCAAAATAAAATCAAGTATTTTAAATGCCTTTCCTCTTCCACAATCATCAAAACCTGCCAGAAAGAATGTAACAGGAACCTTCAAGTAATTTGAACTCTTCAGCAGAAAAGCAGATGTACCAAAACATTTACTACTCAGTATTTTCACTGCAGCATGGGAAGAAGCTCTATTTAAAAAAAAAAAAAAAAAAGATCCAATCTACACAGCCATCTTTTTAGAGCAGATCTTCCAAGCATGATTAATTTCAACAAGTTCAAAATACTGTTGTTTGGTTTTGTTTTAAATCAAGAGCTATTTTTGATTTACAGTCAAACCTTGTAAATATTTTTCATTTTTAATCCATTACATTTAGTTTTACTTTCCAGTCTATCTGGGAATTGTCTGGAGCCCAACACATCAAGATGCAACTGTTATCCATGTAGATATGTGATTTTTGTATGCTAGCTGCCATTTTCTGTAGCAGTGTCTGTTAGAAGTTTTACAGAATTGTAATGTTCTCCTAATCCATAGGCATGCCTCATATACCTGGGGAAAAAAAAAAAGTTACAGAATTAGTGTTCAGTTTAACTAAAAGTATGCGTCATGATAAACGTTAATAGCACTGGAAGATAGCTTTGACAAATTCAAGTTTTAGCACAGAAAATGCAGGGTCATTAAATAGAAGAGTATTAATAGTTTCAAATTCTGGTGATTTCCAGGTACAGATCGACATCAACTTTAAAGAGGGGAAGCAAAAGAAAAAAGATAAATTTCCTGCATCTTCCATCATTTTCACTACTATTTTGTAATTATGCAAGAGATAACCTTGTATCATTCTATAAAGCAGTGACTAAATCACACTACAGATTGATTGCCAGCATTTTAAGAACTCTAATTACAAGTATCTTAAAACTTAGTATTTTTAAACTGTGTCAATCATAAACATAATTTCTGACCTGCAAGATCATTATTCAAGCAGCATTTCAACATCAGGTATGTAACAGCAACTAAAAGAGCAGGTGAGAATCAAAGCTGAGCCCTCTGCTATAGAAAAAAGTGCAGTAATTTTAAGAAGGGATAAAATTACATACTTACACAAGTATTATTGGTTTCCCTGAATATTCTTCACCAACAATAATGGGAGGGGAATCCATTTGCACAACTTCAATAGGTGTTTGCAGAATGTGTGACAAAGCCCTTAGCTTCAAGGCATAAAAGCAATTCAATAATACGATTAAATCCAATGCAGGGAGGAGAGAGGAAGACATAGACATTTAGTTTTAGCCGACAAGAGTTCAGGCATAACATTTCAAATACTGTTAGAAAATACACTTGACTAAAATAAGCAAAATTATTTTAATTTTTTAAACTTTAATTGAGAACAGGTTACTTTAATCATTGTTTTGATGATAAAACACAGGTAACATTGGGCTAACTTCAGCAAATTGGTAACTACTCTTTCATAAAAGAATAAATAAGACAAACTAAAATAAACACTTAATTTCTCAAGCTCAAGTTCTGGTTTATATTACAAAAACTAACATTGCTCTATTCTAGTCAGCCTTGTTACCATCTAAGCCTGCATCATAAAAGGCTTTCTCCTTAGAAAGTCTTTCCCCACTTATACTGTCAGTCTTTCTAATCACATTTAGAAGTAGTAAATTCATTAACTTGCATGTCGACAAATACATCAGAACAGTGACGCACCATGAGAAAAGCAGACACAATTTATAACCATAGGAAAAAGTTCTGGATAAAAAGTTTATGATTATGTTGCCTTATGCCTTCGGGTATTCTTTCTTATGAAGCCCTTTTTTGAAGGTATATTCACCCACTTCAGAATTTCACAAATAAAAATGATCAGTACAATACTTACTTCCAGCTGACCACCCCATGCAGCTGTATTTGCTATGTCATCACAGTATTTTTCAAATTCTTCTGCAGGGAAAGAAAAGGCAACTTTTAGTCCTTGGCTAAGAACAAGCAACTGAGGAAAAGTACTGATTCTATAATGAAGAACTAGAACCTGAAAAATCCCAAAATACGTTATATAGGAAAATATCTGTGTTCACTGAAGAGAAGGAAAATAAAACATCACAGGCCAAAAAAAAAAATCCACCCATTAACTGGTTTAGGGGAAAAAAAAAAAGGAAGACTGAAGATAGGAATAAAAACAATTACATACAAGAAGCACAAATTTGTATTTTAGATTTTTTATTCAGGGCATTGCAAACAAGTATGAAATTACATACACTCTTCTTCCTGTTAAGTTTCAGAGAGTGCTGTTTTGTGACTTTAGATAAGAATGGGATAGCAAGTAGTACACTAAGCTGTTAAGTTACCTAGGTGTTAGGTATGTTTATAAAAATCTACTTGAACAGGTTTTCAAATTAGCTGCCTTGGTTTTAACCTCTGAGGTATTTATTCCCAACAGCTTCTTTGTTAACAGCAAAACAGTCCTTTTACAAATCATGTTCTACTGGAACTAAGCTTTCAAATTTATAAATTACAACCCTTTGGTCTTCTGAATCCTATGAACAGATTCTGATAAAGAAAGAACAGATACTCTGAAGACTGCTCAGAATTGTTTTTCATACATTCCCCCTAAAACAGACTTAAGAGACGTAAGAAAACCAGAACTTTCTGCTGCTTTGTAGCAACTTTATTCAGTCTTCTCTTGGGGAACATTTATCCTGTGACAATTATCTTTGACAACATGGGAAAAGATGCCTCCTACTTCACAACAGTCCCCAGTCACCAAATGAAATCCACAGCTATAACTACTAAATGAATGTAGCAGTAAGTTCAAAACAATGTATAAAGTTATTTACATGATGTTCCAGACAGGGAATATGAATAACATGAATGAATAAATCATCCATCGCTCAAGTAAGTAGTACATAAATTCCATTTAACTACATTTACTCAGCCTACACCACTGCTCCACACTAAACGTTTTTATATTTTTCAGTTTAGTCTGTTTATAAGGGCTCCAAAAGACCTAGCATAAACACTGAAAATAAAGGGCAGAATAATGAAAAGCATCTAAGCAAACTGTTAAACAGATTTGTTTGAATTTCACACTCAGTTTTAACAGCTTTCCTATGTAAACTGAAAACACCAGTATGAAACTGATAAAAAAAATCATCCCTAACCTGGTAAAGTTAGTTGTAACAAGCTGTTTATAACAACTTCAGTCACATCCCAGAACATGATTACCATCTAATAATCAGCATTTTTTGTATTGTTTTTAATGAGGAATAATGTTTTGTTAGATTACTGTAAAGAAAAAAAAATACAAAGATTATTAAAAAATAATTACAAAAATTCAGGTGTACCAAGTATCACAGTAGATCATAGTTCTGTGTTCCAGAGAACACAGCTGAACCAACAAAGTAACAAAATTCAGGAACAAACCATAATGGGTTAATCCCAATTCAGCTGTAACTGTAACTGTAGCTGTAACTATCTATCAGAAATAACTATAACAGTTTTTAAAGTCTCTTATGACCTAAGTCTTACCTCTGCTATACATATCTCCAGTACTAGGATTTGTAAGAAATGGCAGGAAGTCATCAAAATGACTCTGCATATACTTTGCTGTTTGATTCCTCAGAGTTGCAACAGTCCAGGAATTTTGTTGATCCTTGAGCTGATCTTCAATAGCTCTGTACATGCAGTGGCCATCTGAAGGGATCTGTTTAATTTCCAAGTGCCTTGCTGCCAACAGGGAAGCAAGTTTCTGACTTTCAAGATGTCTAGCACCTGTTAAGTTTGCTATCTCAGCTTCAGCTATCCTTTCTTCTCTTTCTTTCTCCAAGGCAGCTTTTTTCTCCTTAGATTTAAAACACACACACAAATGTTAATATTTAGAAGACACCTGTACAGTTCTTGGCTTAGTGCTTGCTTCTAACTCTTCAAGTGTTTTCTTAGTACCTTCATATCTGTGAAATGTTCACCTGAATCAGTACTACCAAATCTTAGAGACCTTCTAAACCCAAAGTTTAGCAATTGGTAAGAGACCAATATATCCTAACTCCCTCTGACACCACACCAGAAATTACGTGACTGGAGAAATCTTCATTATAACAATATAAAAAATAACACTTTACAACACTGCACAAAGGCCAGTAGCTGTAGTCATTTTTTCAGGATAACCTATTTCAACACACTGAAAAACAAATCAAGTATGGGAATTCTAACTAAACAACAGAAAATACTGCTTTTTCATAATAAGTGTGAGATCTACTGCTTACGCATATGATTGCACAAAGGAGTTCATGTCATGAAACTGAAACTCCCTCGGGCTATGCTGTACACATAAAAAAGGATGCTCCTAACCTAGAGGATGGATAAGAATGCATGCATACACGGAGAATACTAGGTGGATGAATTAATACATAATGTAAATATAACTTTAATAGAACGCTTCATCAGTTTATACTCATATTTACAAGGCAATAAGAGTCAAAGTAAATGAGCAAATAAAAATTAAACAGTAGAGAATGATCTTTTCCACTTTCACACTTTAAATTCACCACAAATTAAGACCAGACTGGTTTAGGCAACCACAATACAGGAAATCCAGACTCCAAAGTTGCCAATTTGCCTAGATGTGGTGCCATGGATTAAGAACATTTTTATCATGTGTGTTACAAGGCAGCTCTGCAGCAGTGATGATGTAACAAGGGATGGACTCTGCAATAAAGCAGTGGTCCTCTGGCCCTGAACTGACATTCATGTAGATACGATGAGGATGTTAATCCATCGTGATCTAACATATGAAGCTTAACAAGATTCAACCCTAACGGCCCGGACACCAAGTGGTGTTTCTTAAATCAAAAACTACAAGAACTTCAGTATTTATGTTCTTTTGGTAAATATTTAAACTTCTACTTGCATAACTTCCATGTAGTATGTTACATTATTTTAATTCAATTACTTTATTTATTAAAGTTTTTAGTGAAATTCTTTTAAAAGCATTTGCTTTACATAATGATTTTTTTTTTCTGCCTCCCATCTCCTGACCTATTCTGATTACCAGCTCACAGGGGAGGGTGAAAAACTACAACTATTTACAAAATGCTTATGTATCTCTAGGTAGCAGCTTTACAGATTTTCAAGGCATGCAGTAGGTACATTATCAATAGTGAATTAGCCAGGTAATGTCCCCTGCAAAACTGTTTAACTTTGGTTATTACATTTTAGTTTAAGTGAATATAACTTAAAAATTTTACATATACTTGATTGAAATATTAAGTCATACCCTCCTCTTCTGTGCTTTTGATATTCGAGGATGCTGAATATGCTGCTCTACTCCTTCAAGCTCTAAATTTGCAACCCCATCAGCTATAGAATCTGTCTAAAAGAAAAAAGAAAAGTTAAATGTTCTTATTAGTATAAATGATAACCAAGAAGATATCCATTCAGGGTATCCACATCCATTCAGGATATCCATGGATATCAATATCCATTCAGGAGATGCACATCTCCTGAAACAACTTTAAGTTCTGTTCCTAGGTAATTCCAGGGTATATTTATGAAGTTTAACCACAAAGATCTGTGTATAGCCCAGAACCCGTCTAAGCCAAAAGTAAAGCACTTTACGTCCCAGACCAGAGTCATGTATTTTATTACTTTTTCTGTAGACTCACCAAAGATACAGTTATGAGCTGCACATCTCCAATTTGCTCTGTATGTTCTAGTACAAGCTTCCACACTTAAGTGTGAACACTGCTTACTGGCCAAAAGGCAAAGCTATGTCCAGGACAAGGATTTTAGCTTGAAAGGTCCATCATAAAGTTCTGACAGCTCACTTAGTAAAATAAGACTCTTGAAACTAATCTAAGATTCAGGTAAACAGAAGCATTATGTTTAATGCTTATACATTAAACATCTACTTGAAAACTACTACAGAAGATTGTTAAAGGCTCATAACTCTAACAACTGAGCATGTTTCATTCCCCACAATGCTTCTGAGCAGATGTTTCTCAATCAAGTCCATTTCCCTAAAAGCAATTCAGAAGTGTCTTCACTCTCATTTTCAAACCAAAGTACATTCTACTTAACTCTTTGTTAGGTCACTAAAAGGAAAACACCTAGTCCAGAAATATCAGGCAGACAGATTTTTGTTTGTTTCTTTACAAGACTTAAACAGCCAAAAGAAACACTTCAGGAGATGTACGAGCAAGGAGCATTAGCATCATTCACAGATAACTGTATTGCACCAATTTAGCTATAAGCTCTGTTCAGCTTAAGTTAAGGCAACTACCTTATTCTGCTCAGGTGAAACTTCCTTCAGCTGCTTTAATTCCTCCTTGTGCTTCTGTTCCAGTTCTGCTTCTAGTTTAGAAACTTCATCAGCCAGCTGTTTTCGTCTCTTTTTATCGTTCTTGGGAACAGCATTTTTCATGCCTTGAATTTTTGCTGTTAGAGAAGTAGTGTACTAAAGATTACCTCTAAACATAGATAGTTCAGCCACCACAGAAAAGACAATTGCAGGCAAGTCATGCAGAAGAAACTTTACAAATACCAATGAATTGGTAGGTTTTAACAGTTCAGCTATAAGACTGCCATTTATGATCATCACATTTTAAAGCAGTTACATTTTTCTTAAAAGATGCAAATGCTGTATCCAAAAAAAGAGAAAAACTTGTGCCAGGTTACTATTATAAATGCTTATGAACTTCAAAGCAGCAGACATCAGCCTATTGCCTTCAAAAAGATTATCTGGGCATTGAGATCTCGAATCCTGTCACAGGGAAGACGTGTAAATTTTTAATTACACAAGCAGTAAATTAAAAGTAAAAATAAGAGTTTACCTATCCTTTTAAATAAAGTTTCCAAAAGCAAATTTCTTCTATTCAAGAAGAAGAAAAATAAACCTCAACTTGCTTAAATTCCGTAAGTATTTTTAGACTGCAAGTCAACACTCCATTCCATAGAATCATAGAATAGTTAGGGTTGGAAAGGACTCTAAGATCATCTAGTTCCAACCCCCCTGACATGGGCAGGAACACCTCACACTAAACCATGCCACCCAAGGCTTTGTCCAACCTGGCCTTGAACACTGCCAGGGATGAAGAATTCACAACTTCCCTGGGCAACCCATTCCAGTGCCCCACCACCCTAACAGTAAAGAATTTCTTCCTTACATCCAATCTAAACTTCCTCTGTTTAAGTTTTAACCCGTTACCCCTTGTCCTATCACTACAGTCCCTAATGAAGAGTCTTCTGGATACCCTTCCCACCTTTAGTGGAGGACTACAATTAGACACCCCCTATCACCTTCTCTAGGTGAGAAAACCCTTTGTTCCTCAGCCTCTCCCAACCAGTGTGCATGTGCTCCAGCCACCTAACCATGATCCTCAATTCCTACTCTTCTTTTCAACTTCAACCAAACTTGAAGGAGGAAAAGGCACATCAAAAAGGTACATTCCTATAGATATAATGACAATACCATGTTCAATACTGTTTCTCCTCTTGTTTAACCCTCTAACTGATAAAAGGCTGCAGACAGGGCTATTTCATTGGCACAAAAAGCCAAACAAGGAAAATGCCACAACAATGAGAATAGCTTAACAGAGAGTAATAGCTTTCCCAAAAATACCAGCAATGAGAAAGGCTTAACAAAGAGGTTAGAATCAACTACAATACAGAATCCAGATAACTACTGAAATTACTTAACTATATTGATCTACCGTAACAGGGTAGGTGAAATGTGGCTTGTGAACAGTTCATAGGTAGCAGTGTAAGACAACAGAGATCTTCTACTATAGATACTTTACTGTGGCTAGACAGAATATAAAAGTTAATTTCAGATCAACTGCACTTTGAATGAAGAAGCTGTGTGGCAGCAAGGCCCCTTATGCAGGCTTTTCACTCTAAAATGCCTAACTAAACCACACCTTCTTTACCTCACAACAAAAGCAGCAAAACGCTAACATGTTGTTATCAACCCAGCATTGTGTTACGGCTCTCGAGACGTTACCATGCCCCAGAAGTGCCAAGAGCCACACCTCGCAGCACAGCACAGCTCTGACACCCCTGCCAAGACGCAGCATCTCCATGGCTGCCGCCCGCTAACCCTGGCGAAGGCCCTGCAAGGGCCGCTCCTTCCCTCCCCAAAGCCGTGCTGCTAATCTCCAGCTACTCGCGGAGCCGTGCGGGGCTCCCAGCTTCGCTCCCTTTGAGCGCTCTCCGGGAAAAAGCCGAGAGAAGGAAGCCGAGAGCAAGAGGCGAGCCCGCCCCACGTTTCCTCACCATCCCCCGGCGAGGTGGGCGCCTGAAGGAGCTGCTCTCCTCTCCCCAACTCCCTGGCCTTCTCCGCCACCCGCCCTTCCCCGGCCCATGGGCCCCTCACCCTGGAGCTCCCGCTTCTCCTTACGCTGCCGCTTAAGCAGCTGCTGTAGCGGCCCGTCAGCCTCCGGCTCTTCGTCTCCGGAGCCCTCCATGAGCGAACCAGAGCTCCGCGAGCCGACCCCACCCCACACCGCCGACGCCCGTGACCCCCGACCCCGGCGCGAGGCGGGAGCTCACCGCGCTTCCGGCAGCGCCGCCCCGCCCAGCGGCGTGAAGGGGCGGGCAGGGTACAGGTCTTACCGCTTGTGTCTTTCCCGCCTCCACGGAGCTCGGTGGGTTGCCTGCCGTTCTCCAGCATCCCTTGGTATCCGAGCCATCGCCCCGGTGTCCTGGGGCTGGCCCCTTCCCCCCACCCTTTCTCGTCAGTTTCTGTCCTCCTGACAAACTGCAGAGCTACCCGCTCGTATTTCCTGCCTGATAAAGGACTTGCAAGGACATGTCTGCATTGAGGAAAATGGTACCAGAGACAAATCCTATTAAGGAGAAGGGCTGGAGGTGAGAAAGTAATTGGTTAGGGGTCTGCACTGATTTATCACGTCAAGGGAAATTATTTAACCTGTTCGCTTTTGTGCAAAACACAGAGTGCACTTTGTGTGCAAGTTTTATACCTGAAGTTACTGAAAGCTAAAAACCCCACAAGATTCTGGATTTTCCAAGTTGTGATATATGTGATTTGTCTCTCCCCACCAATGTGAAATTATGTCTCATAAAGAGTTACATTTTTATTACAGTAAAATCCCCACCTAAACTGGGAACTACAAATTATTGAGTACCAGTGTGGAGTGAGATGCTTTTCTGTTCACCTGTCACCAACATTATTTTGGGGAACATTCAATGCATGTGGCCAAAATTTAATTTATAAACTTTAATATTGTAATTGGGTTTAAAGTCATTCATATACTATGAGTGAATCCAGAATAAGGGCAAGTCTGGGTTAGATTTGACCGGACTAACATACAAATGTGCTCTCTTACCGGTTTGTTGATGTCATATATTTGACAACACATGTATGTGAATATGCTGACTTTTAACCCTTTTTTTAAAAACTGCTGTATATTTAAAAAATAATACTCTCTTATGCCTTCTGTATTTAAGTTTCTTTTAGAATTTTTTAACATTACAGCAAATAAAAAAAAATCCTCTTTTTATCATAACAAGACATTGTAATTAGGTGTTCAACATATGACCCAACCCATCCTTCAAGCTCTCTGATATCTGAGGGACTATAGGCTTAAATCTTTCAGAAAAATGGTAGTGGAGGCTCCTTCTCTCAAGCACAACTAGCACAGTCCATGGGGATATATCTGGTGAGGTCCCTGTGGTGACTACTGGTTTTAGGCCAGACTTCTGTCATATCCCTAATATGTAATAAAAAAGAATACAGAATAAATGCCAAGTACCAAATAAATAAATACATCAGGTGACCAAATGTAAAGTGCTAAGTGATGATAAAGGTAGATTGATTGAAATGATCTTACGATATGCTAGGCTCATTTGAACACCCCATACTGGAATACATTGAGGACTTGGAGTCATGATGTCTCTGTGGGATTGCCAGAACTGCAGGTGTGCTGCCTGCTCTTCTTGTCTGCACCAAGGGTCCTGATGCTTCCTCCTGCACTGCCTGCTCCAGGGGACCTGGCAGCTTATCAGGACCATGTACATCAGGATTGTGTACGTATGTTTTTCCCTCCCACAAGTTCTGTGTGTTCTTCCTCTCTGACAATCTTAAAGCACTTTGAGCCATACTGCAGCTTGCCTAATTGTGATTCCTGGGAAGAAAGGGTGGTTTAACAGGTAAGGTCATCACAAAATCGTAGAATAGTTAGGGTTGGAAAGGACCTTAAGATCATCTAGTTCCAACCCCCCTGCCATGGGCAGGGACACCTCACATTAAACCATGCCACCCAAGGCCTCATCCAACCTGGCCTTGAACACCGCCAAGGATGGAGCATTTACAACCTCCCTGGGCAACCCATTCCAGTGCCTCACCACCCTCTCAGTAAAGAATTTCTTCCTTAGATCCAATCTAAACTTCCCCTGTTTAATTTGTAACCTATTACCCCTTGTCCTGCCACTACAGTCCCTAATGAATAGTCCATCCCCAGCATCCTTGTAGGCCCCCTTCACATACTGAAAGGCTGCTATGAGGTCTCCACACAGCCTTCTCTTCTCCAGGCTAAACAGCCCCAACTTTCTCAGCCTATCTTCATACGGGAGGTGCTCCAGTCCCCTCATCATCCTCGTGGCCCTCCTCTGCACTTGTTCCAACAGTTCCATGTCCTTTTCATGTTGAGGATACCAGAACTGCACACAATACTCCAAGTGAGGTCTCCCGAGAACAGAGTAGAGGGGCAGGATCACCTCCTTTGACCTGCTGGTCACGCTCCTCGTGATGCAGCCCAGGATACGGTTGGCTTTCTGGGCTGCGAGCACACTGAAGCTGGCTCATGTTCATTTTCTCATCGACCAACACCCCCAAGTCCTTCTCTGCAGGGCTGCTCTGAATCTCTTCTCTGCCCAACCTGTAGCCGTGCCTGGGATTGCTCCGACCCAGGTGTAGGACCTTGCACTTGGCATGGTTAAACTTCATCAGGTTGGCATCAGCCCACCTCACAAGCGTGTCAAGGTCCCTCTGGATGGCATCCTTTCCCTCCGGCGTATCAACCGAACCACGCAGCTTGGTGTCATCGGCAAACTTGCTGAGGGTGCACTCAATCCCACTGTCCATGTCACCGACAAAGATGTTGAACAAGACTGATCCCAACACCGATCCCTGAGGGACACCACTCGTTACTGGTCTCCAGCCGGATATCGAGCTATTGACCACAACTCTTTGTGTGCGGCCATCCAGCCAGTTCTTTATCCACCGAGTGGTCCACCCATGTCTCTCCAATTTAGAGACAAAGTTGTCATGTGGGACAGTGTCGAACGCTTTGCACAAGTCCAGGTAGATGACGTCAACTGCTCTGCCCCTGTCCACCAGTTTCGTAGCCCCATCATAGAAGGCCACCAAATTGGTCAGGCAGGATTTCCCCTTAGTGAAGCCATGCTGGCTGTCACCAACCACCTCCTTGTTTTTCATGTGCCTTAGCATGCCTTCCAGGAGAATCTGCTCCAAGATTTTGCCAGGCACAGAGGTGAGACTGACTGGTCTGTAATTCCCCAGGTCATCCATTTTTCCCTTCTTAAAAATGGGGGTTATATCATAAAATCAAATGGTTAGAAACTGAAATAGAAAAAAAAAATCTGAGGTAACTAACTGTGAAGCACTTTATCTAGGATGTGACAGGCGCACTATCACACAAGTCTTTAAATCAAGACTGAAAGCCTTCCTATGGATATGTGTTAGCTCAGCTGTAAGTTACAGGCTCCATGCAAGCAACATTTACTGAAGTGCTCTCAGAATTCAAAGAAGCCTGACTAAATTACCATAACAGCTCTTTCTGATATTAAAATTTATGACATCATTAATCTGTTTTGTAGGAACTTGAAGATCTCATTCAGGTAAATGATAGCTGAAAGATGTCCTGTGCTAAGTACAGTCTGTGTCAAAATTGGAACTCTGAGAATTAACAGGCACTTCTGAAATTTGATCGAATATTGTCAAATTAGTCACTGAAATCAGTGGCTGAGGGTTACCTCTAATACCAGTTGACTCAGCAAATTAGCCAGATGCTGTGTTCTCTTTATTTCATATTTCTTTTCTGGGGACAAAAGCATGCGTGGCTATTTAAAGTATTACACTTTGACATCTTTTCTAGTATCTTTCTCCCAGTGGTTTCACAGCGCTTAGTGAGCATGCTGAAAATCAGGAAGGCTGCTTGTTCACTGATATTTTATAAGTCAAGGTGGGACCCCTTGAACTTCTGTCACTCTCTAAAAATCTTCATTTTATTTCTTCAGTTGCAGACCCAATAAGCAAATGTTTTGTAGCAGACGGTTTTCATAACAGCAGTAAAGAATATCCAAATCTTACTCAGATAAATGATATAAAATGTTGGTGGAGCAGAGAAGCTCTCTTAACACTTTAAGTCAGTGTGTATCTCATTCCCCTCCATTATCTCCAAGATGGTTTTTGGTAAGCATTAAAGTTAACTATAGACTAGCTGTAGCTACAAACTCTTAAGTTGTACACAAAACTCTGACTGGCTCTGTCAACAAAACTGAGGTTTTGTTGAGCATTTTGTGATTTATGTACTACATAACCAGTCAATTTGAGTCACTGATCCCAGATACTGAAGCAAAAGTAACTAATTTTTCCTTTACAGTATGCCATAAAATTGGCTGGTAGTAAGATTTGCAAATATTTTACATGAATTAAGTAGTATACATGACCTTGCAACAAAGCATCTACAGAACATGAAGATCAATGTGGCACATTCTGTTAAGCTTCTGCAATCACTTAGTGTGATACATGTACTTTATGTTGTTGTCTGAAAGTTCATTTATATCAGTAAATTAATCAGCTGAGCTTTTCATATTCATTTGTGTTTGCTGGAAGCAGTGCTAACAGATTTTTGGAACAGGACATCTGCAGCTAAGATACCTCATCTGTGGAACTGTTTTCTAGTAATTTTTCAACACAGCTGACAAGTGTCAGGACCTAATGCAAATCCAATCACTTAATAAAATCTGTAAGGACTCACACTTATCAGTTAAACAAACTAGCGGGGTTTATAACACCAATGTATTTACGTTTTCTGTGTGTAGCACCAGAAGGTGTAAAAGAATCTCAGGTCTCTGTTAATGGAGAGAGATTCAGGGTCACTTGTTATTCACAGTTACCTTACAAGTGCTAGGATGCAGAGAAACTGTGGCTGTTACCTGGAGACATCCTTGATTTCTACAAAGACTGCTCTTAGGAAATGTGTGTGTTAGTGCTAGCACAATTTTGCCAACCTCTGCAAACATATCGTGAGCTTTCAGTGTTTTGCTTTCCTAAATCTCAGCAGCTGTAATGGTGAGATTTCATGAAAACACACGTCTGGACTTTTAAGCAGTTTTCTTGACTATATGGCTGAGATGTGATGTGTTTGACAAGAGGTGACTTGAATGCGTACTAAATGCTAAGAAACAATAAGCAAAAAGCCCAGCTCCAGCTCCTCACACTGCTTTTCAGTAGAAAAAAATTAAAAATTGGACACTTGGGATTTCCAGTACTGAAATACTTAATGCATTCAGCAGAGACTGTCAATCAGGTTTCACAGGGTTAGCACTGAGTGTCATCATCTTCTGCTGGTGTGGTCTTGACTAGGATCTTGGCTAATAATCCACACTCCGCTAAACCCCTTGAAGATGCTATCATTTTCACTATGCTCTTTATTTACTTTCTAGACTATGGAGTTGCCAACTATAGCTCATCTTATTGCTATAAAGCAATGAAAGATAGTGTTGCATGTTAAGCGAACATTTTTTTTGCCAGGTAATCTTCCGAGATTTCACGATAATGGAAGGGAAGAGAAGAAAAGAAAAGAGGGAACCCAGGAATTCCTTAAACTGCTAAAAAGTCTAACTGAATAGTTATACTATAATCTCTGAGACTCTCAAAGTAGTATTCAGTAGCAAGCACTCCAGCTAAAATTGCACTTTACATGTACATATACTTCAAGACAAATATATGACTAAATATTTGTACTGTGATTTATGCAATAGAATTTTGTATATCAAGAAAATACAATTACACCTTGGTCCAGATCATTGCTGTCCTGCAAACAGACCACTGGTTAATTCTCTCCATCATTGTTACAACTCAACCAAAAATATTTGTGCATGTCAGACAAACTGCTGATATACTGGCGCAGAGACCTGACCCATGCATATTCATCAGCAATGGGAGAGTCATCAGGGGGTTCAAAAGTGAACATGCTGGGTGACAATCCTAAATGCTGGTGGTATGCAAATAGCTTCACAACCCATCTAGTGTACAGACACCACCTCCACCCCCACCCCCCCATGTTTAGGCCTGTAATGATAGTACAAGGGGTAATGGTTTTAAAATAAAAGAGGGTATATTTGGATTCAGTATTAAGAAGAAGTTCTTTACTATGAGGGTGGTGAGACACTGGAACAGGTTGCCCAGAGAAGTTGTGGATGCCCCATCCCTGACAGTGTCAAAGTGATGTTGGATGGCATTCTGAGCAACCTGATCTAGTGGAAGGTGTCCCTCATTGCAGGGAGGGTAGACTAGATGACCTTCAGAGGTCCCTTCCAACCCAAATTATTCTATCATTATGTGAATTTTAAAATAGGAGATGAACAGTGGGAATAGAACTAGTCAGAGGAGACAGAAAATCACTGATCCCTATCATAGATAGGTGGAGTTGGGAGATAGCTCTGCCAAGACGCAAGGCTGCAAGAGAAAATGGGGATAAGCTGAGTGAGAAGCCAGAGAGAGTCAAGGAATCATGCATCCAGATTACAAGAGCAAGTGGTAAAATAGGGAAAGGATATGGAATGGAAAAACATGAGTACTGGGGCAAGGGAATGGTTAAAGAGATCAACTAAACATGGACAAAATCCAAAACTCTGCAGTGCAAAGGAGGTGGGCCACACAAATATTCTGATTGACACACAGAGACATTGCTGCACACACTCCAAAGAAAACTGTCACACTATGCTCAACATTTACAAACAAACAGCTGATTAAACAGTGAATGAGTTTGGCAACAGACTTTTGTTTGTTCTTGCAGCATGTTGGAATGAAAACCCTCTACAAGGAATGATTTATGACTGAAGTGTGTAAAGGGATGAGGAGGAGTAAGACAACACATGATTACACAACAAGCACAATTGAATTATTTGAAAAGGTTTAGAACATATGGAGGATACAGTGCTTGGTAAATGAAGACAGCAGGTCAAAGGACTCAAATCAGTATATTATAACTATGGGGCTTTAAGTAGAGTAGCAGTACTTCAAACATTTCAAATTAGTGTCGATATTAACAACAGCCATCTTTCAGTCCTCTCAAACTGCTTCATGAATTTCTATATCTAGATTATAGAACCTATTAATAAGCACCTGCCACAGCTCTGTACATTTGCGCAGGAGAAAAAAGAAAATCCTGCAATTTCTCCAGAACCAAAGTAATAAATAAAGCTGGCATATATTTTCATTTATCTTATTAAATATATCACAAAAATCTTTTTCCATACTTACAAGAAAGTGATACAGAAACAAATTACATTCCTTCTGGGGTTTTTTGTTTGGCTTGGTTTTGAGTAGGAAAGCTGCATTTAGGGCTTTGTCCAGGGTTCAGCAGCAGCAGTCAGTTTTTCTCCTTCTTAGTAGCTGGTGCAGCGCTGTGGTTTTGACTTTTGGCCTGGGAATAATAATACTGATAAAGCTGATGTTTTCAGTTGCTGGTCAGAATGTTTACCCTGACCAAGGACTTTGTGAGTCTCATGGTCTGCCAGGAAGGAGGAGAAGCCATGAGGAAGCAGGGACAGGACACCTGACCCAAACTAGCCAAAGAGGTATTCCATACCACAGCACGTCATGCCCAGGGATGTAAGTGGGAGTTACCTGGAAGGGCACGTCCTCTTCTCTGTCGGGCTCATTTCCAGCGGGTGGTATCATATTCTCTTCCCTTGTTATTTCTCTTATCATTATTATTATTGGTGGTAGCAGTAGTGATTTGTGTTATACCTTAGTTACTGGACTGTTTTTATCTCAACCCGTGGGAGTTACATTCTTTCGATTCTCCCCCCCATCCCTCTGAGCGGGGGAGAGTAGACTGCGTGGTTCTGATTTACGGCCTGGGCTTAAACCACGACAGGCTTGAATATGGGGCAAATCTGAATTTTCCATTTCCTTGGAAATCCTAAATCAGTTCCTTTGAACTCCAAACTCCTGAACTTCCAATAGCATAATTTCAAGAATATGTTGGAGAATTGTATTAATTCTTGCTCTGTCATGTGCTCTAGTAACATGCCCAGAGATGATACCATGTCTGATTGCCGTTGAATGCTAAGGACATTCAGGGAAGACAGGTATTATAAATTTCCTGAAGCAGGTTGTTGAGATTTTTTGTGATCTGTAATAGATAGCATACTAGAGATCTCAAATGACACAGCAGGTCATATGGGAGGGTTTGTGGAAGGAAGGCAGATCTGGAGTTACAGTATCTGCCTGCTGGAAATAAGGGAAGTTTTCTGTACTGCTATATGCACATTAAATAGGAGCACGATGCAAAGTCTTCCAGCTCTACAGGGAAAGAGCAAAATATTATAACTTAAGTGAGTAACCTGATAGCAAGATCACAAGAAAATTGTGTCATTAGCTCCCAAAGCCAATGTACATCAAAATAACTTTTGCAGAGATACACTGGAAAAACTAAGTCTCTTTCCTCTCCTACCCCCCAAGATAAAAAGATCTCAGGAATCAGTTTCATGCATTATGTGCTGAGTAACAATGTGCAAAGACTCCATATTTATTATCTCTTCGTTAGGAGAACTACTTACAAAGATGATGCAATGACACTCATTCATTTCATTGCACTTCAGTTCAATTGTATGGATCTTGAAACTTGTTTGCGTTACAGGCAAAGGGATTTTTTTATGTTTAGTTGTTACCGTAATTGCAGCATTTTGCATTCTTTCTCCTTATTATACATCCTTACATCCTGCATCTTTTCTTGACAATCTTAAGATTGGTCACTTGATAAGGATGAGTAGCTCCCAGCTGTGTTTTGACCTCTCCCAGGAGGATATATTGGGTTTTGTACAAAAAAAGCTGTAAATTATTCTTCTGCTAATGATCATGATGCTGTTGTCATGCTTCTCACGTCAATGGGAGAATCATGTATGTTTTCACTTTTCCATTTTCAATCTGTAACATGTAGATACAGACAAAAAAGAAAAAAAAATCTTCTATTCTTATAGTAAGAAATACAGCTTTCTAATAGCTGGAGTCCCAGTAGCCTTCTAATTTGTCTGGTTTCTCAGTAAATTATTATTTCCTCTTTATTTGTGGCTGTGATTAGACCAGCTGTTGCCACCCTTGCATCACATGCTGAGAGACAAATAGGGCTCCATATACGTAAAACTGAATTATTGCTTTATGAAATGAATCCATTAAAGAGGTTCTGTAGGTGCAGCCAATATTTAGATGCAAACATGCAAACAGTTTAATTTCTGGGTATTTACAGTAAACTCACCCCTCCTCAACCTCTTTTCTTTCCCATGTGAAGGTTTCCCAACTCACAGAAGTCTTGCAGAACCCCAAGCCATAGCGGAACCAAGCGCAAGGCACCCGACGCTGTTTAAGAATTTCATTCAATCAGATTTCCAACATCTGCACATTCCTTCTGCAGCAACACGTCTTTTGGCAGCTCCCAGTAGTAAAACTGATCTTAGAGATGGGCCATCAGCACCTTTTTCACTCCCCCAGTCTGATTTCAAATGTTTCTTCCAAAGTGCTGGTGATTCAGCAATTGAAGGTTCAATATAACTGGTCTTGATCACATTTGAGCACTATGTTAACAAATACAGTTAGGTTTAAAAAGCAGCGCTGTGCCACTTCAATGCACACCATCCATATCTATGTGGAACAGTCTTTGCAATACCACTTCCAATGTTGTCATGAATCTGATAAACACGAGATCGTCAGCAAGACTGATACTTATCTGAAACAGATATTGATGCCAGCATAAAAATAGCTGGAGTAACAGGCCTTCTTATTATTTTTTATTCTCCTGGACAAATCGTGAACTTTATGTCACTTCATCCAGTCCTGAAATGGAGCAACTCTTTAATGAGTGCATTGTCGGAAATGAGTTCCAGTTGAAAGTGAAGAAGGCTGCTCATTGAGACTGAAATGGCAAAGGGAATTCAAGTCAGATGATTAATTATCCAAACTGGAGTTTGACCAAGATGCTGCTGTTCTTGTGATACGTGTCATGGGATAGCTCATGATCAAAAGCCGTTGTAACCTGGACTTCAGTTTTAAGCTTCCCTTTTTATACTTAGTCTCCACCTGGTACCAGCAGCTCCATTCTTCATCAGGGCAAAAGGTGCCATCTACTGAAGCACCAGAAGAAACTTTAGATGTTTCCCTATTTTTCCTGGATGTATCTTATCTACGTACTGACTAAGCCTGATACTGCTCAGCTCCATGACCAAAGACTCAAAGGTGTTTCTGGCTAAAAAGTAACTCCAATTGAAACTGTAAAAAAAGCTCAAATACAGAACCCTAAGACAAGTTTTTCCTTGTTATTCCACCAAGCCCCCACCCTCAATTAAAAATCGGAGATCAAATTAAAATCATAGACCATAGAACCATAGAATAGTTAGGGTTGGAAAGGACCTTAAGATTATCTAGTTCCAACCCCCCTGTCATGGGCAGGGATGCCTCACACTAAACCATGCCACACAAGGCTCTGTCCAACCTGGCCTTGAACACCAGGGATGGAGCTTCCCTAGGCAACCCATTCCAGTGCCTCACCACCCGCACAGTAAAGAATTTCTTCCTTAGATCCAATCTAAACTTCCCCTGTTTAAGTTTTAACCCGCTACCCCTTGTCCTATCACTACAGTACTCGATGAATACTGGAAGGCTGCTATGAGGTCTCTACGCAGCCTTCTCTTCTCCAGGCTGAACAGCCCCAACTTTCTCAGCCTATCTTCATACGGGAGGTGCTCCAGTCCCCTCATCATCCTCGTGGCCCTCCTCTGGACTTGTTCCAACACTTCCATGTCCTTTTCACGTTGAGGACACCGGAACTGTACACAATACTCCAAGTGAGGTCTCCCGAGAGCAGAGTAGAGGGGCAGGATCACCTCCTTCGACCTGCTGGTCACACTCCTTTTGATGCAGCCCAGGATACAGTTGGCTTTCTGGGCTGCGAGCACACACTGAAGCTGACTCATGTTCATTTTCTCATTGACCAACACCCCCAAGTCCTTCTCCGCAGGGCTGCTCTGAATCTCTTCTCTGCCCAACCTGTAGCCGTGCCTGGGATTGCTCCGACCCAGGTGTAGGACCTTGCACTTGTCATGGTTCAACTTCATAAGGTTGGCATCAGCCCACCTCACAAGCGTGTCAAGGTCCCTCAGGATAGCCAGATGATGCCAACATTTAGAAATGTCTACAAACTCAGAAGTATCTACTTATCTCTGTAATGGTCATCCATTCAAGAATAGAAAAAAAGTTGAAAAAGTGAATTGAAAGGTTATTCAAAAGCTACTAGCACAATACCATTTGACTGGCATTAGTAAACAAATGGAATGATTTTACACAAGGAAGTGATCTAGATACAGGTATTTATTGAGTAGCAACCTCTGACAAGTAATAAGGAAGGAATCTTCAGTATATGTAATGTGATTAAGAGGAGATGAATATATTAAAGATTTTTGAAAGCAGCTGGTGTCTTCAAGACAACCAGGAAAACGCTTAGCAAGTTATGGTAATATGCTGATACAGAGCTGGGCTGGAAAGGAATTTAAAACCCATATCCAATTTTCCTGCCAATCAAGATTACATTTTCCAGTGTGAACTGCTTCTGAATTGAGACTGAAAATTCCTCCATTATTCTAAAAATAATGTTAACTTGATATAGCACCAAGACTGTAAAAGAAGTGACAGATGTGCAATCAGGAAAAGATGATAACAAGAATAAGATTTGCGAGAACTCCAATTCCAGTTAGGAATAACAGAAGAGGTTTCCTTTTGTGTAAAGGAAGACATCTTTGCCATGATAATTTCTGTCTGTCATAGTCTGCTGTAGTAGAATTAATGCAGTCCAGTAAATTGCAGCTTTCCAACAGCAGCCTTCATACATACATTTGCATGAGTGCCCTGTAGTGACAGGAATAGAATATACAGGATAAAAAGTTACCAAAAATAGGCTTGTCTAGTCATTGGCCAAATGCTATCAATTGCTTTTGGGAACAGAGGGTGGCGATAAACAGAGGCTGTCAGTGCAGCAAGCATGATCCTTCCTGCTGCTCTGGTGTGCTTTCTCCTGCCCTCGTAACGCTGTGGGTGGGAAGGAGTGGGTTGGAAGAACAACTACTTTTCTGCAGCATTAGCTGCTGCCATCATCGAATAACATAATGTTCCTTGTCTGTGTTTTGCAAGTGGGAGGGTGACTTATCACATAACCGTAACAGGATGAGCAGTGTTGATGGGACTAGAGATAAAATTCTCCTACATATGAGGTTCATATTTAATTTCTATAGACCTGTCTGATTTCTGCTGTATAGAAAGTAATCAGTCCCCAAGATGAGATAAATATGGAATTGTATGATGTTCCCATTTTCATGGTGCTTGTATACTTTTGCATGTGAATAAATTACAGACATGTACATTAAAATAAAAGAGGAAAAAAGATTAAACATCCCAGGTGGGATGGGACTTTGAGCAACCTGGTCTAGAGGAAGGGGTTCGTGCCAATGGCAGTGAGGTTGGAAGTAGATGATCTTTAAGGTCCCTTCCAATCCAAACCATTCTGTGATTCTATGATCTCAACATACTAATAGTTCCAGAGGTTATCACACAGTTGTGCATATCAGTGCCAAGTTAACAATACTATCCTGAGTCAGAACTCTCTACTAGGTTGTGGCAGGGAACAAAGTACAGAGGTAAGAAGTGTTTTTAAAAGACTTGTCTGTCTCTCAAAATATGCTGTTAATACTATATCAGTTATCATGCTAGATTATGTTGCATTACCTTACCTGAAACCACATATGCAAACCTATAGTTAGTTATTTTTATAACTGGTGCTATTATATCCTGCATTTCTTACTATACACAGGAATGTAATTTTGTTTCTCAAACTGTGTACAGGATAAAATTTTACCTTGTTGTAGACTTGATCTTGCAGCGCAGGATATCTCTGCAAATGGAAACCATGAGAGAATTGTGTGTACACTGTGTGTGCTATTCCTATGTACCTCTCTGTATCACAGTTTTAAAAAATAAGCCAGGTCTTGTGTAACTGTGGCTCTTTCCAATGTAGTGGATCTGGGAAAATGTAAGAATAAGCACTTTTCCTTCTATTTATATTCAATATACTCACCAAGGAGCACAAGAGAAATTAATGTATTTCAGTAACACAGGAAAAGAGACATTAATACAAAGGCACAGCACACAATGTCAGAAAGCTTCAGCTGCAATTTACCTACTCCTTCCCAGTATGGCCATATTCAGTATCTGACATGTCTAGAAATGTAGTTATTTTACCAGTTATAGTCAGATCCTTCAAAAATTATTTGAACTGACAAAAAAATCTGCAAAATTGATAAAGCAGATTGGTATTGTTCTCTTTTACTGTCTTGTTCAGTATCAAAACCAGCAATAGATGGGCTTTTCATTGTTTTTAGCCATTCTAAAGTAAGATTTTACCATCCAAAGATTTAGACATAAAATACAAATTTAATTTCTGTCTACTTAAGTTATTATACCCTTTGCATAGCACCTGAAAACTCTGCTCAGGCCGTGGTGGCATGGAGCTGGGCTAAGTACAAAACAAATGACCCTAGGCTTTTCTTTCCCCTTTAGGCCATTAGGAAGAAACCTGGTTTAGCAAACAGCCCTTTGACTGGACTTGAGAATTACTGTATTCCATTTTTTACCCTATGGGTGAGATGTTACATGAAATTGCATAACCCCTATTATGCCTGAATTTTTATTTTTCCCTTTTTTATCTTTTAAATGCTTAGGGTATTCCTCTGTGTCTTTGAACAGCTCCTATCACAATGGATTTAGGCTTGCAGTCTCTAAGCATTATTATGAAAATAATAATAATAGACAGAAAAAAAGTCATTATTAGAGGCTACTTGTTCCTAAAATTAACACATAAATTTACAAGGTTACCTGAAAAAAACTCTGCAGAACACAAAACAGACTCCCTAAGATAGTTTATGCACTTACTACTTATTAAAGGGCAAGATTAAGGAGTTGTAGTTGTTTATAGTCTCAAAGTACAAATATTTCTGCATTTGACAGCTTCAACATTTGCAGTGGTTTGTCTTGTACTAAAGTAATGATTTTTTTTTTTAATCTGTGGCAAATAAACAAAATAATAAGGATGATATTTTTAACATGAAGAAAAAGAAAGCTTGAGTATTAGCAAGCTCTTCAAAAGACCACACTAAGCATGGGAAGTTAAAAATAGTAGAAGAAAATATGTTACACACTGTTCATTTTATGTCTCTGCTTAATGTAAGCCTTGTTAGAAACTGATGCTCTGTCATGCTCAGCCTACATTTATTTGGTACAGAAGTTCATATGAAACAACCCAACTTGGAGGCAGGATGGAGAGATACCTGTGTGATTCAATTCTGTGAAAATAGATTAAGACACCTTGAGAAACATTCTGTAAGATTGTTCTCAGACGTATCGTTGGTTCATTTGCCTGTGCCATTTTCAGAGTTGTTTAGTAGTATGTTTTCAGTTTACCTGCACTTACGGAGGCATTTTTCATAGAGGCATGTGGTTGCATCCATAGTCTTTTATCACTCAGCCTTCATTGCTGGAAACCTGTTAGATGGCTTGGCAGCATGAAGAGGTACCACAGTACAAGCATGAGGCGTATGCAGAGTGCAACTCACTGGCCGAAGAGCCCAGGGGCAATGAGGCCAAGAATCAAGAAAACTACCATTATGTGCTATGCACTGTGGCTTGTGATGTTGCACTGAACTCAAGTACTGATGTATCTTTCAGATAGTTCAGTCACAAGTGGGGCTGCTCAGCTCAGAGCATCCTACGCACCATACAAGGTGGGATTTTCATAGAAGGAAAACTGCACAGCAGTGTAATTAAACACGTATCATAAGGCATTTGTGTCTAGAAGAAGAAGAGTAAGAAGAAATTAGCAAGCGCTCACTGCCTAAGTTGTCTTCAGCCTAGCATTATCCAATGTTTGAATTCTTCCCTTTACAGCCCAAGTAACATCCAAAGAAGGTTTGTTACCAGCCGAGTGCTTTGTCTTGTTTCCCAATATACCTTTTGGTACCTTGTTACTAGCTGGGTCCATCCAGCTTCATGTGGATAGGGCAGACAGTGCTAGCGGATCTGCACATCAGGCTGCAACGTTTGAGTTAGAAAATCCTGTAGACCTTTGGCTGCCTTAAGCACATGGACTCAAAATACTGAAAAACAGAGGCAGATGCCTGAACTGTTGATAATTTCTATTTCAACTGTCTAGCTGCTCAGGTAAGTAGGGTTTAAAGTAAAAACAAGTTGCGGGGGCTAGAGGAATGCATATTTTCTTTTAATCCCAAATGGGTAGTTACTTATATGACAGTCATATTTCCAAGAACAGGTAAGCATGCTGGGATGCTTAATAACAGTAATTCTCAGCCTCATGTGCAGGCTTGAGCTGTCAGACTGAGTTGTAACGCAGATTTCTCTGCAGGTCCCTGAGAGTGATCTTAAGGATTTTAGTCTTCTTCAGAGGCACTGAACAGAAGTTCAGCAGAGAAGGAGGTCCCATAGAAACAATTTGCTGTAATTGCAGCAGGGTGGACTGGGTGTTGGTGGAACCCAGTGCTGCCTGGTTGGCAGCTTTAACAGGATGTAAAACCTGTTAAATTATCTGTTTTTCCCCACACAAGCAAAATGGTGAAGAAACCTGGTTGCAAATGGCAATTCCTGCATTAGGACTCCAAAGGAAAGTCTGCTGCTCTGCAATTGTTGAAAACTGGGCATATGATATCAAGTCCCGTCGGCTGAAAATGTGCTGGAATACAACCTTGCTGGTAGTATTTATGATCTACTTTTGACCTGCCAAGGTAAGTCTCAAAGTACCTCATCAAGACAAAGAATTCTGGGTTACAAAACACCTTAAACCCTAAAAGTCCTCACAAAAAAGAGCTTTTAAGTATTGATTTGAGCTTGAGAAAGTTCTTTTTAAGCTGACTGAAAACTGAAAACTCTATCTAATTTATACCAAGAAAGCATCTTCCAAGGTAGTTACCACATTTGCCAAGTGAAGAGCAGTTTGACATGGCATGATGGCATTGCATGATGAAGACTGTTGGTGTAAGGAATAATGTGCTACAAATCAGCTGCCTTGTAGCACTTTATTCCTTATATAGCAACATTAACTTCCTGAAATCTGGACTTTATTTCTGCAAGAAATAATGCTCAAAAATGCTTTTTCTTCCCAAATGAGAAAGAATGAGCAGTATTTCAAAATTTGCTTAAAAATAAAAGCTTTTATTCTTTTTTTTAAGCATTGAAATAATTGATGAAAGCACTGTGTTTTGCCATCACATTACTATAGCGTATTACTCCCATATTATAGCTTTTAAAGAATTCAATATTAGAGTTGTTAAAGTAAAAAGGAATAATTTAAATTTTACAGAAATAAAGCACATCAGCCTCTAATGTTTTGATTATTTCTCATAAACTCTCAAATACATCTGTTTTTATAGAATGGCTTGATTTCTTAGACTCAGTATTTCTGGTGAAAAACAGCTCCCACAGGAAATTTTCAACACGATGCAAGAAGTCCTATTTTATTCTACAAAATGTATTATTAAAGAAGGAGTATGACCAGTGGGATTAATGAACTCTCAGGCCAAAATCTCATCTTTATCCAGTTCTTATGAAAACATCTGCACACCTTCCATGAAACGCGTTTCAAGAGGTGGCTGAGTTCTAGGTGATGGCACTGTAGGAATGCTGGGTGGCACCTGGCAGTCATGTCTGCTTGTGTACAGAGTAACTGCTTATCTTATGGTATTACCACAGCCTGGCAGTCTGACAGTGGAAGCAGTCAACATATGGGTGACAAACATCTGTTTTATCCCAACATAGACTGAAAAATTCATCAGGGAAGGCTATTTTTCCTCTTTGCTGGAGACTTCCAGATGGCACCCGAGTGGATTGTCTAACAGAAGGAAATTAAGTCCCTACGTCCTTAGAGCGCTCAGTGACACTAGGGCAGAGACTTCTCAATTAAGCGGCAGATTTGATAACGTGGATTTATCTCCTCACGTTTAGAGTGCCCTTAAAGGTTACCACCATTTTCACACCACAGCGAGCACTGTGCCTCAGTCGAGGCCCTCACCGCTGGCCTGCATCCTCAGACTGCTGGAAAAGGCAGCAGTTAAACCAACTATAGTGTTCCCCAGTACGGAAATTTATAACCACAGCATTTCGGGGGGGGGGGGGGGGGGGAGGGGGAGAATACACACTCTTTCCCACCCTCCCCAAAAAGAAGCCCAAAAGCACTTTTTTTTCCCCAAAAAAAATTTATTTTAAAAAGGTTGTTCTGTTTCTTCTCCACATACCCTCTTAGAATCATAGAATCAGCGAGGCTGGAAGAGACCTTTAAGATCATCGAGTCCAACACTAAACCATGTCACTAAGGGCCTCATCTACATGGCTTTTGAACACTTCAAGGGATGCTGATTCCACCACTGCCCTGGGCAGCCTGTTCCAACGTCTGACCACCCTTTTGGTGAAGAAATACTAAAAAATTCTTCCTAAGATTTTTTTTTCCTGAAGATTTTTCATAATATCCAATCTAAACCTCCCCTGGTACAGCTTGAGGTTGTTTCTTCTCGTCCTGTCACTTGTTACCTGTGAGAAGAGACTGACCCCCACCTCACTACAACCTCCTTTCAGGTAGCTGTAGAGAGTGATAAGGTCCCCCCTGAGCCTTCTCTTCTTCAGACTGAACAACCCCAGTTCCCTCAGCCGTTCCTCATCACACTTGTACTCCAGGCCCTGCACCAGCTTCGTTGTCCTTCTCGGGACCCGCTCTAACACCTCAATGTCTCTCTCGCAGTGAGGGGCCAGAACTGAACACAGGATTCGAGGTGCAGCCTCACCAGCGCAAAGTAGAGGAGGACGATCACTTCTCTGGTCCTGCTGGCCACACTGGTTTTGATACAGGCCAGGATGCCGTTGGCCTTCTTGGCCACCTGGACACAAGCTGGCTCATGTTCTGCTCCGTCGGTCAGCACCTCCAGGTCCCTTTCCGCCGACAGCTTTCCAGCCACTCTTCCCCAAGCCTGGAGCGTTGCTGAAGCCACCCTCTATCTACCAGTCCGTGCACTGGCCCTCACTAGCTGGCTGGAGGTCTCTTCGCCCCCTCCTCGGGACTCCTTGGGGCAGGGAGGGCCGGGCCTGGCCAAGCCGCGCCTCCCCGCCGCAGACCCGCCTCCGGCGGCATTGCGGCTGCGGGCAGGCCGCACGGCGGCCGCAGGGCAACCTCAGGGCGGCACACCAGCTCGGGAGACCCCGTACCGTCCCGCCGCAGCGGCACACCCCTGCCTGTTCCACCGGAGGAAGCCCGGCCCTCCCGGGCCTGCCCTGCTTATTAGCCCGTGACGGGGGCACGGAAGGAGGCAGGCCCAACTAGCGCAGCCTCCGCCCATTCTCCCCGCCCCGGTCCCATTCATTCCCAGCCCCTTCCTCTGCGCTCTTTCCCCTCTCTCCGGCGCTGCCGGCCCGGTTGCTTCCCCGGCCTACGCCGAGAGCCCCGCAGCGGAAAGGGCCCTTCACGCCGCAGCTATGGCTGCTGAGGGGATGGACGAGCGCTCCCCCTTGCTCTCCGCGCCCGGCTCCGGCAATGTCACACCGACCGCGCCGCCCTATTTGCCGGACAGCAGCCCCCGAGGTAAGGCGGCCGCTGACTCTCTGCTCGCTCGGCGCCACTGAGCTGCTGCCCGCGGGGCTGTGCCGGGCAAGGGGCAGCGGGGCGGGCAGGCAGGCCCAGAGGGGTTCAGGCCGGGGGGGCCAAGGCACTGCGGCCGCGGGGGACGCGGCGGCTCCGCCCGGCTGCGGCGGCTCCTCCGTCCTTGTCGGCGGGTGAAGTTACCGCCGCGGCGGGACCGGGCCGGGAGCCGCGGGCGGGCGAGCGGAAGTCCTCGCCCTGCCCCAGCGACAGGGGACGATCTGGGCAACAACAGGTATCGCCGGTCAGGACCGGGTAGGCCGAGCTCTGCGCTCCCGAGGGAACTCCTCAGAGGGGAAAAAAAAAAATACAATAATTGTTCGCAGTGGCAGAACAAGCCCGAACCAGTCTCTTTATTATAACTTACCCGCATGTCGGAGCTTGCAAGGTAATTGTTGAGCTTCGGTTCCCCCATTAATTAGGAGCAGGATGAATTCTGAGCTATGAACAACTAAACTCGGCGCAGTGAGCTGCAGGGCGGCAGCAGCAGAGGTGTAACGCAGGAGCGTCGAAGCAGACTAAAGGACGCAGATCCCTGTCTCATCTCTAGCGACCACGGAAGTGCGCTAATCCAGAGGTGCCAGCTACCCAGCTCTTGGTCTGGCAGCCAGATAACGCAGGGGCTCTATGCAAGGCCATAGCTGAAGAACCATTAGGATGTCCTTGCAAATATATTTCAAGGCCGTAGCTAATACTGGCTTTATTTTTGAGGAAGGTCAGATACTGTGGTTACAAATCCGGAATCGTGGCTGAATAATATAGTATTACATTTCTTGCACAGACTTAAGAAATTGTCCTGTTAATCAATACTGAATTTTTAGTAAGCAGGTGAAAAAAATATTTAGAATCAGGAGGTTTACAAAATACATCAGTAGATTTCCTCCCTGCCCCCCATGAAATGTTCTGGAGCAGAAAGTGAGGTGGGGAGAAAGCTGAAGGAATCAAGACTGAATAAGATTAGTGTAGCTCTGCTAGCAGTAGCCTTTAAAATGTAAGATTACAGCCCTGATCTCAGTGGCTCCAGTGTGTTGGCCCTTTCTTGAGGATTTTTCTGTAATTATATAGATTCATGACACATGTATGCAACTAGAATGCTTTAAGTGAGCATCTGGCTGTTTTGAATAATATTTAAATTCATAGAAAGCTAGGCCTCTTTGCCTTGACATGAAAATGTGTGTCAGTTAGTGCTGTTGCTAATGTTGGCTGTTTACTTAGTTTGAATTGCAGGAATGAATATCAGCCTGAAAAACAGCAGAGGTTGGTTTGGATTATTTTTGTTGTTTATTATTTATTATTTTGTTGTTGTTTTTTTTTTCAATCAAATTGTGTAGGACTGGCATCATCCCTTAAGTTTTGTAGTTAAAAGAAATCCAGAAATCCACGTTAGTTTAATTTCTGTTATTCAGTGTTTCCATTCATAGTAGGTCTTATCCTGTAACTGTTACTTTTGTGCACATTTCAATCTGTTTTTAAAAAGGTCTTTACAGATTTAAAAAGTAATGAAGTTGCATTAGATCAGGGACTCTTGTTTGAACCCAGGGTAAAACTCATGACCTGGAAACAAGCAGGACCCCAGATGCTCATTTCCGTTGGTAGCTGGGTTGTGCTGCGCCTTCGAGAGCACACCTGTAGCTCACCTGTGGCCCCAGTGGTGGGGTGTGGCAACTGAGATAAGTGGCTTGTTCCCAAAAGTAAGGAAGAACCATAGAGCTTTCTTAAATGTCAGACATCTCTCCAGAAGTTGAGGGCCTCTTATTGGATCAGTCCACAAGCAAGCATACTGGGTAGCACTTCAAACCTGCTCTACAAAGCTTACAAGAAGATACCTACAGCATGAAATTTTGCAGAGCTGTGACATCTGTTCAGTGGCTCTAGTTTCCTTGCTCTGTCAGTAATCCTTAGTGAAAGGATCTATGCAAGTTAAACCACCTTTTAAGCTAACAGGCAATCTTTATCTCTCATCTTAGCACAAGTCCCACTTCCCATAGAGGGAAGAAGCATTCTTTTGGGGATAATTTCTGCAGTGCTTCCTTGCTTAACATCTGGCTGATGTGGAGCTGAAGAGGAAGGAGAAAGAAGCTGATCACCATCCAGAGTACCACCTGAAGTACATTAATAGACATATCCCTGTAACTATCTACTGTGCCCAATATGTCACCCTGAGCTTTAAATTAGAAAGGCCATGGTTTGCCTCTTCCCTTGTTGTGCTGCAGCTGAGACCCAGCTGACCTTGTTCAGAGTAAGCTGGTAGGTGGCTGAATCCTGGTAATGGCTCAGGGTTTGTTTGTAGTGATGGGTGCAAGCAAGAAAAATCTGTTTGATTTGGACACAGGGCATGCTATTTAAGAAACATTTCACATACACTGTGAGTGGGACCATCAGCTCTGCTCCCTGTACTAAGGTAGTTATTCAGTGCTTTTCCCCACTTCAGGCTTTTTTTTTCAGGCTTTCTCAGTCCTTAATGACCTCTCTCTGACATAGATCATTAACTTTTGTTCTCTCACCCATGCCCTCGCAGGTCAAGATAAGGTAAATTTATTTCATATTTTTAAGCAAATGAAATAGCAAAACAACCCCCAAAACAAACTGATTTCTGTTTGACCCAGGTAAGCCACAAGTGGTTCTTTGTGGTTTCCGCCCTTCAGATAGCAAGGGAGGAAAGTGCCTAAGCACCACAAGGAATTTCTAAGGTTGAATATGTGGTATTTTCCACTGTATTTCTGTCCTATGGGGGTGAAGAGGGAATTGAAGGCTAGTCAGACGTGCTGCATGCTAGGGCACTGTGCTAATCTTGCTGATCTAATTACTGTTGGATTTTTAATTTTTTTTTAAAGAAAAACTGATAGTAAATCTGTAAGCTGGTATGTCAGCAGCAAAGTATTCAATATCTCATTAAATGTATCCCCAAACCTCTGGTGCATACATGAGACTTGCCAACCATATAATCACATCCAACATGATGAACCTTTATGAACTGGTTTTAGCCTGAAATTCAGGCTGTCAAAACCAAACAAAAAATCATACCAGATTATGTGAATGTTCTTTGAAACCTCTTTATTAAGTGGTACTGATCAAACTCTTGAGATGATGCCTTTATTTTTCCTTTTCACTTCTGCCCCCTTCCCCGCCCATATACTTTTCCTGAAATTTAATTTTCATGGCTTTTGCTGGTTTGGTTGGTTGGTTTTGTTTTTTTTTTTTTTTTTTTTTTTGGAACTCTTCCGAGTGTACTTTAAGCATGAAGGTTGCAGTGCCAAGATACCTCAGGCTTTCTGCTCCATAGCAATGTTATCTTCTGCAGCACCACTCTGAAAAGCAGCCATTATTCGCTTGCTATCTGAAATTTGCTGAGCCAGCAGGACGGGAACAGCAAGGCTGCTTACCTGGAAGCCAAGCAGCTCCAGGATGAGGCTTGAGAAGTGGCTGGCAGTGTCTGCAGGTGCTCATATACCTCATTTCAGCTTTCAGAATCCAAAGAGTTGATACTTAACGAGCAGGTTATAGAATATTATAAATGTCTAGAAAGGTATGGTCTCCAATTCTTCAACTTGCTGCATTGTGGGAAGCTGAAAGTCTCAGGGATGTGTGTATCATTTTACCTCCTAGTACACCTCAAAAGGTACTGTTTGCCTTTCCTTTGTACAGCTGTGCTGTGCGCAGTTGCTAGATTTGAGAAGTTGTGCTTTAAATGGAGAGGACAAAGCAACAAAATTCTTTAACATTATTGTTGCTTTGCAGAAAAGCAACTTCAAAGCTGGGACTGAGCTGTAGGGGTGTCTTGACAGAGAGTTTGATATTTGGTCTACTGGACATGCCTTTTTGTTTTATGGCTATTTTCTAGCCAGAAAGTGTGTCAGCTGCTTGCTGCAGGAGAGTTAGGCAGCTTGCTTACGGCCAAAACCCCCTTGCAGCAGCCTTGACTTTGCCATTCACAGCTAAACCACTGTTGTTCTCATCATCCAAATCTCAAACGTGGTTTCTGCAGTGGTCTAATATGATTGAGATTGTTTCCAGCTGCCAAAGTGTGTGTGGGTTGGGCTTTTGTCTTGCATGTGTGTTGTACTGAAATTAGGGTAACACAGTACTGCAAAATATTTGTTATTCTTAATATAGCATTCAGTCAAAAATTATTTTCTTAGAATGTAATTCCTGAGGAACAGAAAAAATCAGGACAATACTTTTAAGTTACCAGATATTTATTAAGGATGTTGGTTTCTGCAACTGCCGTACCAAAGCTGAAGGTGTGAAGTTTACTTGCTCAAGTAACAGAGCATCAGTTTGCACCATGACTTAAGAACTGCATTGCTGCATATAAGTTAATTTTGTTTCTCATCTGAAAGAATTCAAGTATGTTGGATGTGATTCTCAGACCCTGAGAGTGCCCACCTTCCTTCCGCTGCCTCTGTGAGTTAAAATCAAGTACAGGTCTGGATTGTTTGTAGGCCCAGTAGCAAATAGCAGCACTCAACAGCAATGCTGCTTCACAAGTTTGTGATTATTTTTTTCTTATATCCCTTCAGTTTATGACATTCACTTTAAAACAGAGTGAAGGAGTGATGAGTGCTTTCTTATAGGCTTAAATTTCATACTTGATGACACCTTTGGGCTTGTCACCTTTGATAGCAGCCTGCGATTTCTTCCCTTGCTACCCTACAGCAGATACTGCTCTGTTCAGTGTGTTTGTAAACTGAAAGTAGGCTGATCTCTCACTGCTTTTCTCAGGGTTTTACTGGCTGCTTAGGTATAATTATGAAATAATTTATTGGAGTCCAAGGCTGCTGAGTATTTCAAACTATTAGTATAAAAAAAAAGTTAACTATGAACTACTAAGTCCATTCCTTATTTGCTTACCTGAACAGCCCAGAACTTCTTGATGAAATAAAAGCTGGTGCTGTTAAATGCCAAACAATTGTGGTAATTAGTTTATGAGAGGTTGCTGTGTTGAATTGTTTTCATTCCATGGATTCTTGAACAGAGAGGGATCTTGAGCACTGCCTCCTGTTTGCAGTGGGCTCAGGACTGGCAAAGCTGAAATCTGCCCTTCCACAGGGGCCTGGAGACGCTGTGGTCTCTCTTGCGTTAGCCTGTCCTAAGTGATTAAAGACCTCCTTGTGCATCTGTGCTTTGGCTCTTGGACAACAAAAATATCTGAACCCTCCAAAACAGAAGCTCTGAAGGTTCAGTTAATTTTTATTTATTTCCCCCCCCCCCCCCCCATCAAGATGGCATAAACTTGGTGGTGTTGCACTCAAAAAAGAAGCACTTCATGCCATTTCAAATCCAAGACCTGTTTCCTTAACAGGACTTTTCTGTATTCCTCGCCTAAATCACTGTGTCCAGTTCTGGGCTTTCCAGTGCAAGAGAGACATGAAGCTCCTGGAGGAAGTCCAGCTGAAGGGCTGCTAGAATGACTAAGGGTTTGGAGCTTCTCTCCTGTGAGGAAAGGCTGAGGTAGCTGCTTCTGTTCAGCCTGAAGAAGAGAAAGCTCTGCAGGATCTGATCAGTGTGTTTGAGTATCAGAAGGGAGGGTGTCAAGAGGACAGGAACAGACTCTTTATTAGTGGTGCCAGGCAATTGAACAGAGGCAAGGGGCATAAACTAAACCATAGGAAGTTCCACCTGAACATGAAGAAATGCTTCTTCACTGTGAGGGTGACTGAGCATTGGAACAGGTTGCCCAGAGAGGTGGTGGAGTCTCCTTCCATGGGGGATACTCTAGAGCCATCTGGACACAATCCTGAGCAATGTGCTCTTGGTGATCCTGTTTGAGTAGGGAGGTTGGGCCAAATGACCTCTGGTGGTCCCCTCCAGCTTCAACCGTTCTGTGATTGTGTATTTTTTACCTGTAGTATTTGTTACTATGTGATAAACACTTGTCTATGTTTTCAGTCTCTCCAGATGTTTCTAAATGCTGGTTATGGCTCTTCTACCTACCTGTGTCTTCTTTTATCTTCTGCGGTTTTCTTCCATCTGAAGCCAGTTTCTGGTTGCTACGAATCTGTGGTGGACTTGAGGGTTTTGTTCAGGGTTTTTCACCCCCTTTTAATGACTGTAAAAAGCTGATTTGAAAACAAAAGTTGCATAGATGAGCCTTTTGACTGATCTGTTTTTCTGGGGTGACTTAAGAGTATGTTGCTAGTATGCTTTATGTGCAACTACAGTTGATGTTTGGGTACACAGAAGTTGTGGGGGAAAGGAAAGCAAACTCAGGTTTGTCTTATGTTTATACAAATCATTAATTTAAATTTTTATTTTTTGATATATTTTCTTATTTTGAAGCTGAGACTGTTAGATAGTATGTTTGCTGATGTTGTTTTAGGATCCTCTGTTTTTCCAGCTGAGATTTCCTGATCTCTTGCAGCAGAGCTTCCTCCTCCATATACTGCCATTGCAAGTCCAGATGCCAGCGGTGTTCCTGTAATAAACTGCCGTGTGTGCCAGTCTCTAATCAATTTGGACGGCAAGCTACACCAACACGTCGTTAAGTGCACAGTTTGCAATGAAGCTACGGTAAAATGGAGTTTTAGGGTTTTCTTTTTGTGAAGGAAAGTGGGGGGAAAATTGAAGTAAGTTGCTGGTAGAATTCATGTCCTCACCTACAAAGAACGAGTTCCTGCTATCCCTGCAGAGGACCTGTCAGCACAGCTGACTGCAGTGTAGCTAGCGTGCAGATTCCAGAACTTCTGGGCCTAGGACAGTCAAAAGCAGTTAGGATAAATCATCATGCTTCTGAGCTGGCTGTGCAGGATGTTTCCTTCTGATGAGGACAAAAAGCAAACATGTTGTTTAAGCAATTGCTCTCCTGTAAAGAAGAGTGAAGCTGGTTTTGGTGGGATGAAAAGAACAACTGAATTATTTTAACAGTGGAAGAAACAAAGTAACTAACCCATACCTCTCTCTGACTGTATGCTTTCCTCCTGCAATACCATTCAGTCAGTTCGTTAGCCTGCTAATGAACCACAATGCAACAGTCTTGACATGCATAAATTCTAGGTTCTTCTCCAGTGATCACAGACCTTTCTGCTCTTCTGTCTTCTTTCCCTTTTTGTATTTCAAGTCATCAGTATTTGTCCTTCTGCTTCTATTTATTTATTTATTTATTTTTCCTTCCTGCCAGTTTTAGTTTTGGGATCTGATATTGCAGCATTCCACAGCTACAGGGGGCATTTGCATGAAAAACACTGGATTGGATTTATATTATGAAAAGAGCTTTAAAATACGTCCTGAAAATGGGAAGCCTTAAAACTGCAGAGCTTTATTCTTTCTTCTTTTGTTTCTTCCCTTTTTTCTCTTTTTATCTGAGAGAAAGTAGAGAACCTGGCGTTAATACGCACTTTGCCTGCCAATATATAATGTTTCAAACCAAAGATCTTGCAGTTTTTGGTTTGCTGTATGAAAGGGACCTGGAAACTTGACTCCCACATTGGAGAAAGATAATTTCAGTACAGTTTAAATTAAAATTACAGTTCAGTGATGTCTACATAATCTCTTGGAGACTGAGAACCAGACTGATGCTTTCACTGTTGAGTAAAGCCATTGTACCAGGCAAGGAGGCTGGTTTGATGTTTTGACTGTATTTTTTTTTTTGTTTTAATATACCACTACTTAAGCTCACATTTTAAAAAATGACTAAACTGAAGTTTTAGCAATGACTTGAATTAGTCATTGCTAAAAATACAAATGTTTTTTCCATTAGTTTGCAGAATCTCTTGTTTTTTCAAGTGAGGAAACTTGCACTTCTTTCTCTGGAAAGAGAGAAAGCTTCTAATTTTATCTTGACTCAGATTTCCTCTGTAAGAGGAACTATATTTCTCTGTTAGCCAGAACTTGTAACTGAAGTTGTTCTGCTTTGTCATACTGTTAAGAGGAAAAAATGTGAATTGCTGTGACTTCTGATGTGTGTTCTTTTGTGTGTTTTTTTTCTTTGTTTTTTTAGCCAATCAAAAACCCTCCTTCAGGGAAGAAGTATGTTAGATGTCAATGTAACTGTCTCCTTATCTGTAAGGATACGTCTCGGAAAATAGGCTGTCCAAGACCAAACTGGTAAGAATAAAAAGCTGTAAGTGCTTTGAGAGAGTTTTCTGTAAAGCTGTTTTATGTTGAATATTTAAAACTGAGAGGTTCAAACGTGTACCCCTGTACACTGGACACTTACAGAGCATTATTGAGTTACTGCAGACACAGGTTGTGCTAGTCTCAGTTTTGAATTAATTTTTTTTTAAGATTAACTTTAAAGAGAAAAAATTTCTTTTTTTTCTTATTTAGTGATAGTCTCAGATGTGTGTTTCCCAATTAAAAAATTGGGAATTGGGAAAAAAAAAATTGAGAAAATTACAAATACTTTCTAAGTGTGAAAAAATGTTTGTGGCATGCTTCAGTTGTAATATTTCATGTGGTTGGTAACCAAGCAGAATCAGAAACTCCTTAATGTTGTTAAAATAATCCCCAAAGCATGTATCTCAGCATTTTTTCTATGATGGTGAATGTATTTACCTTACTAGAAGATTAGCAAACTTGGGGTACTTTTAAAGAGAGTTGGGGATATGACCTAAATGAAAGGCTCCAGACTGAAGGGAGGCCTTCCAGAATACAATTTTGGTTGTATATGGAGAGAGATGCAGTGCAAGGTAAATAATGTTCTAATTTTTCCCTTCACTTTTTTCATGCTAGGAAGTCTGATGCTTGTTCTGCTTTGAGTTGGTTAACTTGGGTACTTTCATTGTGGACAAACAAGTTGTTTAGTTAAACTGGAAACTTGACAATAAATGCAAATACTTACAGTTTTTTAAACTAAATTGATTGCATTTAGTCAGCCTGGGGTGGTTTTCCTTTTTGATTCATTCAAGTTGAATGGAATTTTTACTGTACAAATATGGATGTGCTGCTTATATTGACGTGGTTGTAGTAGTGTGGGAAGGAGGAGTATGTGACTTAGGAAGGAGAATGACGTTATAGAAGAGTCCTTACCCTTTCTGCATGTTTCACGTGGGTATGTACATTCCAGGTCATGGGCTTGCCTCAGCCAGAGTATTAAGATTACATTTTCCTGAGGAGTGTTTCTGCCATATGATGGCAACTCTTTGATCCCTACAGGGTTCTGGCTTGTGTGGTTGATCTTACAGTGAAAGAGAATGTTTTGAAAACTGAAAAGGAAAACACTTTGGAGAGAGACCAAAACTGGATGGAGTTGTCTGTTTCCAAAAGCAGATGAGAGTTTAAAAGCAGATGATAGTTTAAAAGCATAAAATATTTGATAGTGACTGAGCTAATTGCTTAAGCACATCGTCCTTCTCTTTTGCTACCTTAATTACATGTACATTTAATGTTCTTAATGCAGTAGACGCATCATTACTCTTGGTCCAGTAATGCTGATCCCAGAAGAGCAGCCAGCTCAGCCTGCCTTGCCAGTTCAACCAGACGGAACTAGAGTGGTGTGTGGGCACTGTGGAAATACGTTCCTTGTAAGTAAAGCACCACGTTTGCCTTTAACCTCACTGTACTATCCCGCAAGCTATTTGTTGTAAGCACATTTAAAAGCGTATTGACTCACAGTATGGCATCATTGAGGAACTAAAGCTTCTTCTGTTCTCACATTGCTATGGATGTTTGTTCTGTATGTGGTTATCTTTACATGCATATAAAACTTTTAACAGTCTTTCTGTGCATGTGTGGGTAAAGCACAAATTCAGTCTTATTGGTTAGTGATGTGAGAGTGGATGGTGCTGGCAAAAAATGTTACAGTTCCAGGTTCTGTTCTGCTTGCAATGATGGCTATGTTCTGCAGTGGCTAAAAGAACTGTTGTGCTGTTGCTGTATGGGCCCCTGAAGGCTGTTTGTTATAGCATTTGCCATTAGCTTATCTGTCAGTTGTTACAGAACTGGAGATTTTAGTTTCTCTCTGAGGCTGACAGTTGATCGTATTTTTGAAGTGGATGGGTGCAAGAATACTCATCTGCTGTTGAGCTGTTTGTAGCCTTTGGATGGATAAGTGGCTGCCATGCTTGAATATTGATTGCAATGCACAAGTTAGCTTTAGCTTCAGCACCTAGCAGTGCTTAAATATTGGTCAGGTTTGAGAGTTATGGGAAACGGCTGAGTTAAGTGGTACAGCTGAAGGACCTGAACAGTCACCAGAGTGGTGTTATGTTCCTAAAACAAAGGATTATTTCAGGCCAGAGAACACTCAAGTGGGTTTCGTGAAAGGAGAAAAGCTTAGGAGATGGCACCCCACGTTGGCTTCTGTCAGCAGTGAGAGAAGGGTTTGCTTGTGATGTGTTCTATAATGGAATGGACTTGTGCCTTCAGGCCTACAGATCAGTGAGGTGTGCTGTAATGGATTAACTACTGTAGTAGATGATGAATGCAGAGACCAAGAGATGGCTCTTACGCTTTTTTTTTTTTTTTTTTTTTTAAAGAAAACTAGGGAATTAATTATGAACTTACAAGTAATGTGCTACCAAAAAACCATTAGATGCTTGAGAAATATTCTGTCTGCATTTAACCCTTCTAAATGCAAGTCTGTATTGGGCCTTAACTAGTAAGAACATTGTATGCAATATAGAATAATGTTGCTAACAGAAAACTACTGGATCTACAGAAGAATAAGCTGTCTCAAGTACATATTTTAAACCAGGATTCTTTTATTAAAGGTTGCCTTTTCTTCTATTTTTTCAATATAATAGTATGTAAGTAAAAAAGTAAGTAGTAAAGTGCTGAGTACCTGCATGGACACTATAGTTTAATACAGAGTCATAATCTAATTTTGTAATGCAATTATGCTTTTTAGCTTTAAAACTGCACAGGTTAAAGTAGTGCTGTAGAACAGTTATGGTATTAAGTTTTAATGTGGTCTCAATACACAAGACCATCTACTATGGGATTTTAAGGGGTTTTCTTTTAATTATTAGGGAGACTCAGTGCTATGAAGTGAAATTCTTATTGCTAAATTACTGGCTGAACTTTGGGGGCTTTCATAAGTATGGGAGTTTTATTTGTCTTTATCTTCTATTTGCTTTCTGTAAGTGCAGCCCAAATTAATTCTGTAGCTTACACTATGACCTTCTTTATGTGAACATAAAGGGAAAAAGCACCAAACTCACAAAGGCTGATTTTGCTCCGAACTACTAGATTATGCCTTAAAAGGCATGTGACTTCAGATCTGATGGTTGCTTCACAGTCCCATCTGCCAGTAAGACCAATTTACCACTTCACAGAACATTGAAAAGTAACCATTAAATTCATTAGAAATTTGAAGCTTGAATTCTTTTATGGTAGTTATCAAGAGACAAACCCTTTTCTCTCACTTCACACAGCATTCCCACCACTCTTCTGCTGTTTTCTGTTACTAAGTTGTGAGGTTCTGCAAATAAAATTTTTAGTTAAGAAAAATCAGGAAATAGCTTGGGTTTGAGAGTGAGCAGAGAAGCACAAAACAGAAGTGCTTTAGCCAGCCTGGAAATTCAGCTTCTGCAGGGGTATTTCTGCCCTTTGCTATATCCACATTGTGAAGCAAATATGTAATGCTGAATGTTCTTAGCAACTCAATAAGGTATCTGTTTTACTTTACTTGGCAGTTAAAAAAAATAGATAAAATAGACAAGCAAAGCTAGAATTGCTGGAGTGTAAAAGTCAAGTTGTTAGTTGCTTGTTCAGTGTTCTTTTAAGAGTATCAACTTGTTCATCACCTTTCCAAGATTCTTTTGTTTATTTGTGTGTAGGTATGGGCTGGGCTTTCCCTGCCTCTGTGTGTGGAGGTTGTTTTTGACAAATTGTTAAAAGCATGCTTCATGCTATGGAGTGCCTTAAAACTATCTCAGTCTTAGCTGGGAAAATGACTTAGTACTGAGGCAATACTGAACTATCACTAGTTATTTTCATTTTGTTCATCAGATTATTTTTTTTCTTCAGTAACCTGATAGGATGAAGTCCTTTGTGTTTCTCTTTCTGGCAGTTGGAGTTCAGGCAAGTGGAAAAAGTGGTGGAATAGAAAAGGAGGGCAGGAGGAGGGTTTAACTGTCTTGCTAAATTGCAATCTGATCAGGTTTAGGCTTTTTGGGGAGCTTCTGGACTTGGTCTGTGGCTGAGATACTGTTTCTGTCAGCAGTGAGGCATTCACTGCAACCCCTCTCCCAGGGTCTGTGGCTGTCAGAGGCTGAGTTGACTTTGGAAATGTCCCTGTGTTGTCCTCCCCTCCACCATCCTTCTGCTACCATCCTGCTTTTGGGGAGACCCTTGAGGACAGGAGACCAGGAGCAAGCTATGGAAGCCAGATGCTATAGGCTGACCACTGCACTTTGTCTGTTGTGCTCTATCAGTTTTATTTTTCTAAATCTCATGAAATACGAAAATTATTTCTTCCAAAATAATAGAATAGAAAACCCTTTCTCCTCCCCACCCCCTTAATTTTTCCTCTGTCTTGTACCGAAGGTACTGAGAAGTATTTTAGGCTCAGATGGAAAAAAATTTACATATTTTTCTAGTAATCTCCTTGATAGATGTCTGGTTTTGTCCACAGCTGAAACATTGAAGAGCTCTCTGAAATCTTCATCTGTGTTTTAGTACATGTAACCAGAGGTTTGGACTTTTGTTTATTGTATTGTTTCAATTGGAAAAATAATGTTTATTCTCAGCCTGGAGAAGAGAAGGCTGTGTGGAGACCTCATAGCAGCCTTCCAGTATCTGAAGGGGGCCTACAAGGATGCTGGGGAGGGACTCTTCATCAGGGACTGTAGTGATAGGACAAGGGGTAATGGGTTCAAACTTAAACAGGGGAAGTTTAGATTGGATATAAGGAAGAAATTCTTTACTGTGAGGGTGGTGAGGCACTGGAATGGGTTGCCCAGGGAGGTTGTGAACGCTCCATCCTTGGCGGTGTTCAAGGCCAGGTTGGATGAGGCCTTGGGTGGCATGGTTTAGTGTGGGGTGTCCCTGCCCATGTCAGGGGGGTTGGAACTAGATGATTTTAAGGTCCTTTCCAACCCTAACTATTCTGTGATTCTCAGCAGGGAGTTAAGTTGCATGAAACCGTAACCTCAAATTTTTTTAACAAAATTAGATATTTTAAAGCACTCTGGAATACGTGTAAAAAATAGCAGGTTTAAGTATGATTTAAACTACTTGTTAAACCCACCAAAACTCCACAAATTACAACATATATGAAAATAACATTTTCCCACTGTGCTAGTGTGATCTGAATTCTTGTAGCTTGAATGTCCTGTCATATTTTTGCTCTTTTTCTGCAAATATTTCCAATTTGTTCAGAAGGCTTCATAACAGTCCTTCTGTTACCTCCAGGTAGCTCTTAATGAAAGCAGATTATTGATGCCTCTTTATTTTTTCCCATCAATATTTGGAGTCCAAATGCATTTGAGTTTGTATCTGTTAGTAATTATGGCTAGTAATCAGAAATCTTAGAATAAATAAAACCCTAGAAAGATTATTAATGAGTAACCTTGGAAATGGAGTTGCTTACACTGGGATAAAACTAGTGTACAGCAGTGAAGTTAAATTACAAATATGTAGAATGCAAGTCCTGGATTTACACTCCATTCTATTTCTGGAATTGCAGTTTAAAAAGCATAAAGAACAGCTCTGAAGAGGCTTGTCTCCATCCCTGGTACTGACAATTGCACCTTATCCCACTTTTGCTGTGTAGAGCTAAGGGAAATTGAGTAGCTTTTGACAGGAATGCAGGAAAAAACAGCTAACTTGCTCATCTGGCAGGAGTATGGAAGTAGAATTAATGCTCCTAAAATGCGTTGCTCAGGTGGGAAGTATTACAGAAGCTTTTGCTTCATTAAGGGATAAAATAGAACCATGCTAAGTCAGTTTGCCCAAGTCTTTGTAAACAAATAAAGAACAACTGTGTAATTGGTATTGTAATTGGATACTTCAGGACCAGGAAAAAAAACCCAACCTGATATCTTTTTAGTGGATGATTATCCCCATTAGAAGTAAATAAAACTGAGGGCAACTCTTCAAGAGGCAGGAAAGTGAACCTTAAATACTACAGATCAGAACCTCTTTTGCATCAAAACCTGCTTGTCCTGGCAAGGCGTTACAAGCCACATCCTCTTTCTTTGCCCATCAAATCATAACTCTCTTCTCAGTGTTTAAATGGTGCTGTGCTGTAGGTAGGTCCTGTTTTCTGTACAAGGATGGGCTCTGATCTGTGTTCATAGCAGTTATAACAAGGCTATTCACTTCAGCAGATCAGCTCCTGATTTCTCACAGAGATAAGGATCTGAATGAATGCATTGGTGCTCTGTGCTGTGGCTTCTTCCCCTGCTGGTAATTTGCAGTGTGACTTTTGCACAAATTAAGTAGGGAGGGGAGAATTATATTTCACCAGGAAACTGTGCTAACTGTCCACTTGAGAAAGGCAGCAGAAGAGAGCTGCAAATACAATATGAATGCTTGCAGAGCAGAGAACAATAATCCTCCCCCCTTGTTCAAATATGTTTAAAATGCTTGTCTAATACGTCTATTACCACAATTAAGTTCAACATAAAACTGTTGTTTTTAAATGAGTGTATGACTGTGTATCCTGGGGTTGAGGTAGTTCTAGGCATTACTTTCACTAAAGCTGTTTCCCAGGTTTTTGACTGTGCATGGGAGGTTGTGACCGTATCATGTACGTATATCACCTTTTTAAAATGTCAGCAGTAGCCAATGGTGGTCTCTACTGGTATGAAACCTGTAAACACATGTACTTTCTCAAATATTCTTTAATCTTGCTGTGCACTGTTTTCACAAATGATGGAAAGGTTGGGGAAAGATGGGAAAAGACATCTATCTGTAACTGTGCCAAAGAAAACACATTTATTTGGATTCAGGGTATATGCACAGTCCTGGAAATAAGAGAAAAAAAACTGTATTAATATCATCATGTTGCTCATACTGTGCCTGTGCACGAAACCACATTACGTCAAGTGAATCTTGTAATACTAAGGCAAGTCATGGGAAATGTTCAGATGGAAATCCCAGTCAATCCCAGTCCTATGTTGCCACTGACAAAAGGGCACTGTGTTTATGGAAGAAAGCAAGAAACAAATCAAAGCCTGAGAAGCAGAATGTTTTCATAGTGATGTTTAGTATGAAGTACAACAAACACTTTCTCAGGCCAGTTTTTCAACCTTTTTATTTTTTTTCTCTTTACAGTGGATGGAGCTGAGGTTTAACACACTAGCAAAATGCCCACACTGCAAAAAAATGTAAGTTCTCTCAAAGCAAGCTTACATAAATTAACTGTTAAATGAGTTGCTAGAGTTTCTTCCATAAAGTCTTTGGAGTAAAATGTCTGCCATGCTGATTATTTTGCTGTGCTTATCTGAATTTCAGGACTAAAGAGCATGTTATGTGCACATGAATTCTCCACTCTTTATGCACAAGTCAGTAACACTGACAAATCCAACCCGCGTTTATTAAAATGCTCTGATTGAATTGCTAGAGGCATAAATAAGCTGCTAACAATAGACAGGAATGGGTTCTTAAAATTAACAACCTGCATCCTTGAAATTTCACTACTTCATACAGTTAATCAGGTGTCGTGTTTAAATGCGGAACTTGAATTGCCTTGTTGTAAAAGGAGGAAATGAAATAATTTTGTCGTAATTTGAAACAGGTTTTACCGATTTCATAAAGTTGACAACTAACTTGTATTAAGTATCTCAATGCATTAGCTTGTTTAATGTTTATGAATTACTGTGGAATACCTTGTCTATTCACCTGCTATTTCTTCAGTAAGGAGGAGAAAAATTAGAATACAAGAGCTGTAAGAGTGGTTTATGGTTTGGTTTTTGTTCGGTTTGTTTTTTGAGTGTTTGGGCTTCCTTATCTAAGGTCACTTAGTTTGAATTGTTAAAAGCTACGCTACTAGCATCTCTAAATTTGTATGGAATCTTAACCACAGGGTGCAGGTCCCTTGGGAAGCAGGAGGCTTAGGGTAAAGGTGCTGTAGATACTGGCATAGCATGGTCTTCTAACAGTGGCTGAAATCTGTTACTGGAGTATTCGATATTCAGCCTGCAAGTATGTTTAACTTGAGGAGTGTAACCCACTGGATGTGGAGTAGTTGGTATGTTGTAGCTTGCTTAGGTCAAAAAGCTCATGGTCTTGATGAGATGTTGCTTTGCAGGGGTGTTCTTACTGGCTGTAATTGCGTTCAGTCCTTTCAGTCCTGGGGGGATGGGTTGGTGTTTTGTGGTTTGTTATGTTAGTTTTTAAACTAATTGCAGCTTTGTTTTATATTTTACCATGTCACACTTGATAGTTGACCTCAGCGTTTTTCTTGATTCTCGCTAGGTACAAAATCATTACTATTTAACCTTTTTAAAACTAAAAAAATCAATAAAACAAAACCCAAACAAACAGAAACCCAACCTAAACAACAGCAAAAAACCCAAACTTCTCCAAGGAACAGTCTAAAAGTCATACTATGTGATCTTTTGATCTGTCTTCTGTTGATTTGTTTCTTGTATTTTAAAATCCAGCTGGAGTCTAAGGATTCCTTAGTACTTTTGTCTGGAAGGTGCAAAGCAGCTATCTGTATGTTATAAAACCAGAGCATCTCTGCAGTGCAATTTGTGAAAATTACAGCTTGCCTGGCACTGAATCACAGAATACAAAACAAACTTTAACAAATAGACATTTCTGTCTTTGGGCTGAGGAGGCAAACTATGGAATACTGTAACTTAGTGTTGCATGAGTTGCTTGATATCTTCCCACGACTGAGATGCAATGGTCAAGAGTTCTGCATTCCAGCAGCATAAACATTTCTAATGCGTGGATTTAGGGCACAGTATAGGTGAGGCAGAGGTTTGAGTTGTGATGATGGGATAAATAACTGAAGTGACCTGCTGCTTTCTCTCAGCCCTTTGACAGAGGTCATCATACCTGTAGCCAAGTAGTCAGAAGGGAATGTGGGGTTCTTTATTTCAGCTTATTAATGCAAAACTTCTTTCATTAGTAGCTGACTGTCAGATGCAAAATTATTCTTTACTTGTGTTGACTCAGATGATGATTGCCACTGAAAAAAGGATAGTGTAGACTAAGGGAAAAGGCACCAGAGGATAATACCTGGGAGTGGGAGAGAAACTGTTTCTTTTTACTCTTTTCGTCATCTTTTGTGTATCAAAATATAAAATACCAGATGTTTATCAGCCTGTTTCCCAACAGAAGGAAGGGTTTAAGGAAGGCTTCTGGTATTTCTCTCATGTAATGATGGAGAAGCAGCAGGAACTGGTTTTTGTCTGCTGCTCTCTTTCCCAGGGTATATATTAAATCATCCAGATACTTCAGGATCATGATTTCAGTTCCTAGCAAGAGAATTGAATATTACAAGGTCTTGTTTCAGAATGTCAAATCTCCCCAATTTTTTTTTTTTTTTTAATTTTTCTTTAGAACCTACTTATTTTTCTCTGTAAGGTTGGACAATGTGATTAACTCTAATGAATTTGCCCCACAGAGTCTGCAAGACCTTTAGGAAAGAAAGGGATGTTGAAACCCCATCACTACTGTAGAAGCTAGTTTCAGCAGTGCTGTTCACCTTCAAAATACTGTCATTTTGATCTTCCTCTTAAAAACCCTTCTAAGGGCATGTCTGAAATCCTGGCAATAATTTCTATTACTTGAAGCACAAGTGACCCTGCATTCTTTCCTGTGCTACTCCTTTAAAAGCCTCTGTCCCATGTGGTGGTTTTCCCTTCTTCTAATTACTACCTGATGCTAAATTTGCTTTGCTGTCTTTTGTATCTGCTGCCACTGCCTGAAGGTCTGGGAGGTGCCTTTGCTTCTTTAGCAGCAGCTTGGAAAGAATGAACCGCTGGCTTCTGGGTAGCTTTTTAGGGAGTTCACCCTCAGTAGTCCCACAATGCAAACAACTGCTTCTGCAATTTGAACATGTTCTTTTGACCCCAGTTTTAGTATTTCTGAATGTGCCTGCCAAAGTTGTTGCAGTTGGTAGGGTTTGGGGTAGAGTTTTAGCTTTCTTGATTCCAAGTTAGTTTGGGTGTTTTATATGTAATTTGGGGTGTGTAGAGGGAAACCTCGCCATTTAGAGTGTCCCAGTGGCTAATATTGCTGTCAGGAGATGAAAAACAAATTATGGTTTATTTGGATTACTAAATATTCCCAGGTCTATTATGTGACTATAGAAACATAGACTGTATATGTATTTCATCTGTGCCTTCTGTGAGAACAGAAAGGCAGTTAATTTAAGATACTCTTAAGGTTTCCATTTTTTTTTTCTTGTTTTTGAGGTGATGATTTCTCCCCTTGCTTTTTTTACTGTATAGGAGGAGACAGAAACATGGGTGGAAAATACACATGGCTTTAATAGATGCACAGTTCAAAACAGGGTCGTAAGTCAGACAGCTCTGAAAGTGAAGGTCTCCTTCCCAAAATGAACTTTGTATCCTTGTGAAATACACAGTGCAGTGAACATCATGTTTAATTTAGGTGTATTGAACCTGACGTTTCTACCAGCTTATCCTAAGGTATCCAGCTCTGTAATAGAATTAGCTGTCTGAGTACACAGCCAGGAAATCTGCAAAGGAGGGAACCTGAGGTCAGTTTGGCAAGCTCAGTGCTCATCAGTTTGGCTTTTGGAGAAGTCTCTTCCCTGTCCCCTTTTATAAAGCTTCTTTGTTTGGGTGTTTTTTTTCTTGTGTAACTTGGAATCAGACAACATATCCCTCTTCTAGAATGGCTGTAGAAGTATTTGGGGTGGCTTTCGATAGGTGGGGTGGAGGGAAGGGTCTGTGTGTGAGAGGGTGGTAAGATACCATTATTTCCCCAGTTGGGGATTCTCCCACCTTAATCACACCCAGAATCCCATCCCGAATGTGCATGGTGAGGCTTTCAGTAACAAGGAATTTCCCATGAGGAGTTAATGAGCAGAACAGTTTTGGAACTTTTCCTTTTCTGAAAACATGTGGTAGATGGCTTGTGAGTGGTCCTTATATTCAGCCCTTGCCTTGCAAGCTCAGGGGACTTGAAGGACTGTGGGTTTGTGCTTTTTTTTTTTTTTTTCTTGGAGTGTTTTAGAAATTCCTTGTAAAGAAATGATATTGGAGTAAAGCTGCTTAAACCAATCAATTTGAAGCCTTTCTAAGATGAATGCTTCAAAAATTCTAGTCACATGCTAAGCATATGAGGCCTTACTATTGCTAATTAACTGGAGCCAGAAATTTGGTCAGTCATATGACAGATGTAGTACTTCAATAGCTCAGCAGTGTTTTCTTTGTTATAAAGAAAATTAATATGTTGAACTATTAGGAGATGAAAATTATTTTCCCTTGCATGTTTGAATGCAGAGTATAAGCATCCCAGTATTTCCAAAAGCATGTTGCTCTCTTAGAATGGAATGAAGTACTTAATTAATGACAGCATGCTTCAGGATGCTTTCAAAACTACCTCCAAGATAGATGGTACATGTCTTATGAAAGCACCTCTGCCTCTCTAGGCCTTTCAGTGGATCTACACATTAACTGTATTTCAGTGGAATTAAATTATGTTCCTATTCTCCTCATTAGCTGAGCTGTATGTGATTGCAGATGAGTTACTTAAGATGTATTTGCTAAACAATGCTGAGCTTCTGGAATATTTTTTCTAACCTGTAATAAAGAATGGAATGTCTTTCTTTCATTTTGTCTTCTGTTTGACTGAAACACTGTAATTGTTAGCTTAATACAGCAGATAGAGACAAAGCTGTCTTGGAGTTCATAGTCTAGATGATGAGTGACATTTATTTATGGGGGATTTATTTACCTTGGTTGCCAACAGTGATTTTTGCTGTTCAGGTAGCCTCTTGTAGAATCCTAAAAGAAAACTGAAAAGTAAAAAGAACTTGTCATGGTTTTGAAGTTACTAAAACGTGTCTACAGGATTTCAGTCTTTGGAAATGTTGAGTGTGAAAAATTTTCTATGTTTGTGACTAAATGTTTGGGATGTTTTTTATCTTCAAGAAACAGGGTAGAATTTTAGCCAGTCAACAGTACTGAGTGAAATACTCCATCAAATAAAGTGCAGGTTGTTACATGACATTTACGGGTGCTGAGTTACTTGGATGCAGTGACTGTATTAAAGTCATGTATTAAGTCTAGAGGGTGTCTTGCAACCTACATAGAAGCTGCAAAGCAAACTTGGGTTTTGCAATTCAAAAGGCTCCACCATACTTACCTGGGTGCAGTGTAGATGTAGGAGGCAGGTGCACTCAAACTGTAGGTGTGGCACCTCTCTTTGTTGTAAGCAGCTAGATTCTTAGATACTAGATAATCTTCACCAATAGGTCACCTTTAAAACAAGCATGTGGACTCTGTCCTTTACTGCTTGGTAAAACTGTAAACTTTGCCTACAACTTTATAAACTTAAGATGGTGTATGTGTATTGTCATTCTGTTCCCCTTCCCCCATTTAGACTGAACAGTTACTATTTATGCAGGGAGGTTCTGTCTGTGATTTGTTTTTGCTTTTAAAATGCTATTTATTTTCTAACAGTTCTTCTGTTGGAAGTGCACTGCCACGGAGGCGCTGCTGTGCATATATTACAATTGGAATGATATGCGTCTTCATTGGAGTTGGATTAACTGTGAGTGGTGTACTATGATATAGTTGCAACTGTGTGCTAGGGGTGTGTGGGTACAAGGGAGCACCTTGGTTGGCAAGCTCTTCTTTTCCCAGCATTTGAGTAAAACCTCCTAAGTTTGCGTGGGTTTTGTCATCTGTATTAAAACCATGGACTTAATCATCTGAGTTGGCCAGGAAAATGAAGTGTTCTAAAGAAAAAATACTCTGGCACTTGGAGAGTCTGTTCTTTCCCATGTTAAATTTAACTTTTCATCTCTTTTTTTTTTTTTTTTTTTTTTAATGAAAAATGGTTTTACTTCACTGTAGAAATACTGGAACATCTTGCTCTTGCTAGGACTCTTAAAACTTCCAGATTTCCAGAAATACATATTGCTGGGAATATAGTTCCAGTGGAGGTGAATGGGATTCCAAAAGTTAAACATGTATATGCCTTTATAATTTGTACGTGCTCTAAGGAGTAAAACCAGGTAATGAGCTATTTACGAATTGAAAGGTTTACATTGTTGTTACTCTATTAGCTAGAAAACTATCTGGCTTGCGTGGCTCTGAAGTACTTGTTACTTGAGCCAGTTTTCTACCCAGAAGTCCCAGGAAAATACAGATGAGGAAATACTTGCAGTTCTGTTCATATCTGTGACTCTCATTATACCTCTAACTTGTGTTATAACCTGAATAATTTTCTATGTGAGCTTCAATGACTTATGAAGGATTTTCCAGTTTCCCTAATAAAAACAGTGACAGCCAGAAATAAAACCAGTGAGAGATCTTTTCTTAACAATGTTACTGAGTTGAAAAATGTGAACACATTTCTCCATGCGGTTTGCCCAAAGGCTTGTATAGCCTACATCCTTGGTTTTGTTTTTTTTTTTTTGGACCCAGCTGGGTTAAAACCCTGAGGAACGTGTTGTGTGACCTTAGACTTGGCCTGATTTAGAAGCTGGCACTAGAGACCTCCTGATGTCCCTTCCAAGTTCAATTATCCTATGATTGTGTAAAATTAAGTCAATAAAATATCTGCTTATCCTTACCATCGTTAAAAAGGTGCTACAGTGCTTCTCAATATAATTTGCTCTTTCCTGAAGAGCAGATAGTGCTGCTGTTTGACACTGTTTTCTCTTTCTAGGTTGGTACACAAGATTTTGCCAGGCGGTATCATGCAACGTATGTTTCTTGGGCTATTGCTTATCTCTTAGGTTTAATCTGCCTCATCCGAGCCTGCTACTGGGGAGCCATTAAAGTCAGTTATCCAGAACATAGTTTTGCATAGAGAAACTTAAGATTATAGCAGATGAACATCTAGTAATTCTGGGTATTACATCATGGACACTTTTAAACCTTCCCTGTAAGGATTCCATTCTGTTCAAAGTAGTTTTAAGACTGGGGGTCTCTAAGAACAAATGTTCATTGCACTACATAATATGCAAATAGTTTGTTTTGCTGCTAGATTCCCTAGCTCTGAATACTAAAGCTGTGTTTACATGTTCATCACTCTGTCTTTATAGGTGTTGAATTTTATTTCAACAGACAGTATTAAGTTTTACATTTCCTTTGTTATGTTAAAATCCGTCTGCCATTTTTCTAGATGATCAGTAAGAATTCAAAAGCAAGAGTGTTTATAAGTGTTTCTACAGTAGCTTCACATTTGTACTTAACATTTTAACTAAAATTATATCAAAGTGGCTTGCTTTAAAACCTAAGCAATAAGCATTTTGCTTGAACTGCTTACTGTATCTTTTGCCTAAGATCATAGTGACCTTATTCAGGAAATGGAAGTTGTGAGTGTACTTGAAAAGACTGACACTGTTGCTAGAGAGACATTTGTAAACACTGTATGCTTCGATATTTTTCAGGTAGAAAGATGCTATTTTGGTAGTCCAGTTAAATTTCCATTTATCCAGGATTGGATTGCAGTTAGGATAAATGCTTTCTTCTCAAGGATCCTTGGATGTAGGTGTTGGGTTTGGTTTGGGGTTTTTTTGTTTGTTGTCGTTTTTTTGGGTTTTTTTTTGTTTTTTTTTTTTCTTTTTTTTAATTAACTGGCAAAACCTAAAAGCCAAGCTCAGATAATGGAACTTAACTCTGGTTGTATGTACAAGTTCCTTAACAGGGTCTAAGGGAAGCATTTCATATGACTTTCATAATACTTCAGTGTCACATAGGTGACAAAAAGATGGTGATGGGTTGCCTCTTACTTTTCTCTGATAATGTTGGAATTTCCCTGTTTGGGAGACTGAAGCGCTGGTCACTGCAAAGGGAGATATTGTAAATTCACACTAACTGCTGTAATAAGAAAATGAGCAAATTATAACGTGGACCATTCCATCGAAGTACATCTAGTCAATTTAGCACTGACTTGTGAAGAGAATACGGAAACAGAATCTTTTCTAATGATGTATTCACAAGGATTGAGGGACCAGTTCTTGCACTGCCCATCTTGTAGTTTAAACAAGTTCTTGCTAAATTTGGAAGGAATGTCCTGAGTGATTTAGACAACTGTAGTGATTTAGATAATGGAGTCAGATGGGTAAATTAATGTGGATGTTTCAGGGATACATGTAATTTAAATTATCTATGTTCCTGCTAAGACAAAATGATATTCAGATAAGGATTTTGGAGCACAATAAATGTAAATGATCAAACTGTAAATGACCTGTCTTTGTATGTTGCTAAATGTATAAAAGCAGTAGCTCAGGATTACAATGTACCTTTTACAAATAAACTAATAAAGAAATAAAGATTATTATTCAAACTTAAAATATTTTGTTATGTATATGTAAAGGAAAATACACAAGTGGAAGAATTTTCTGGTATGAGCAATGAAGGCATTGTGCAGCAGAGGTAAGTTCTGCATTTTTGCCAAATGGCAGCCTCAGGAATACAAGACAGCAAGAACAAACTACCGATGTTTTGGGAAGAATGAGGAAGTAAATAAGGGATAAGACTACTGTTTGGGATTGTTTTCTTCAGTCAGTGGCTTATTGAGGGGAATATGGTAATATATTCTTTTCCTAATTCTGTTTACATCCTTTTGCTGTAGGGATTTGCTATGGTCATTTGCATCTTAAACCTTTGAATGCTCTTTCCAGGTGTCCTGTATTTCAAAACACTGCCTGGCCTCCATGTCCTGAAATAAAGTAGGCTGCAGCTGTACAAAAAATCATCTACTGCTTTTGAAACAAGGGCAAGGGGAGCTTAGGCATAATATTATATTAATGAATCAAAGGAATTTGTACCTTCTCTCCCGCCCCACCCTCCCCCCCCAGTGTTAAGCTGTACTTGATTTCCTGTCTTGTGTTTTCTCCTTAAATTTTGTGTTTTCTTCTTAAATTTTTTGAGCAGAAGGGAAGATACCAGGGCAAAGTATTTTTGTTTGGATAATAGGATGATACTTGCTACTACTTCGTTTTGCAAAGTGAAACGTAGTTATTTCTATAAAATTACATTTATTGTGTCACTGTGTTTCAAACACTTTGCGGTATGTAAGAATGATTTTAACAGTGTAAGAAAATGGCATAATCTGAAAGGATCTCTATAAGAAACTCAATTGAATCTGGCTACTTGCGAAACAGGCGTGTTTGTGGAGTCATGATCTGTGTTGAACTACATCTCAATCTGTTAAACTTCTCTAAACTAAGTTAAAAACAATAAAATAATCCTGTGCTGTGCATACCGACCTTTTTACTGAACTAGTTTCTTCCATTGACTTCTAATAGACTATTCCTCAATGTATTATTTTTGTGTTAGAGGTAGATTGGAATTCACAGTGAAAGGCTTCTGTGCTTTAGATTTTATCTTCACCTTTCCCTACTCTCCTTCCCATTAAAGAGTTTTCTTACAAACTGAGTGGTGGTATCTACGAAACACTTCAGGCCTTAACCTCAGGGAGTGTGTGTGTTTGTTTTCAGTTGGGGTTTTTTGTTGTTTTGGTTTTTTTTTAATTGCAACCCTACTGCTGGGTGTGTTAACTGATTTTGTTTGTACCCATCATACATGCTGAGCTGTTGTCTTTTAAAAACAAAGACTTAGAGGGTAATGTTTCTGCAATCAGACTATCAGGAGATCTTTGTCATGAGTAGCATGTTGAAAGAAGCTTGAGGTTTGAAACGGATGATGAGCAATATCTGCTGTTTGCCTAGTCTTTCACACAGAGTATGTCTTTACAAACAGAGGGAAAGCTGGGGCAGGAGCTTAATATCACGGGCTAAAAAAAAAAATCTCTGTAACTAACTGTAAAGACTTGAATAAATAAATAGGTAAGCAGTAGCAGAAAGGGTTTGTCACGTTAGATGATCTGTCTCTTCTGACAGAAATTCTGCACTGAATGAAATATGCCCTCTAAAGACGTGTGACATGTTCTTCCAAGTAAGCTTGAGAAACACATTGGTAAAATTATTCAAAGGTAATGATTATCAAACTAGGAGGATCTAGTGAATCATAGAATAGTTAAGGTTGGAAGGGGCCTTAAGATTATCTAGTTCCAACCCCCCTGTCATGGGCGGGGACACCTCACCCTAAACCATGCCACACAAGGCTCTGTCCAACCTGGCCTTGAACACCACCAGGGATGGAGCATTCACAACTTCCCTGGGCAACCCATTCCAGTGCCTCACCACCCTCTCAGTAAAGAATTTCTTCCTTATATCCAATCTAAACTTCCCCTGTTTTAAGTTTTAACCCATTACCCCTTGTCCTATCACTACAGTCCCTAATGAAGAGTCCCTGCCCAGCATCCCTATAGCCCCCCTTTGGATACTGGAAGGCTGCTATGAGGTCTCCACGCAGCCTTCTCTTTTCCAGGCTGAACAGTCCCAACTTTCTCAGCCTGTCTCCATACAGGAGGTGCTCCAGTCCCCTCATCATCCTCGTGGCCCTCCTCTGCACTTGTTCCAACAGTTCCATGTCCTTTTTATGTTGAGGACACCAGAACTGCACACAATACTCCAAGTGAGGTCTCACGAGAGCAGAGTAGAGGGGCAGGATCACCTCCTTCGACCTGCTGGTCACGCTGCTTTTGGTGCAGCCCAGGATACGGTTGGCTTTCTGGGCTGCGAGCGCACACTGAAGCCGGCTCATGTTCTTTTTTTCATCGACCAACAGCCCCAAGTCCTTCTCTGCAGGGCTGCTCTGAATCTTTTCTCTGCCCAACCTGTAGCTGTGCCTGGGATTGCTCCAACCCAGGTGTAGGACCTTGCACTTGGCATGGTTAAACTTCATAAGGTTGGCATCAGCCCACCTCACAAGCGTGTCAAGGTCCCACTGGATGGCATCCCTTCCCTCCGGCGTATCAACCGAACCACACAGCTTGGTGTCATCGGCAAACTTGCTGAGGGTGCACTCAATCCCACTGTCCATGGCACCGACAAAGATGTTGAGCAAGACCGGTCCCAACACCGATCCCTGAGGGACACCACTCGGTACCGGTCTCCAGCCGGACATCGAGCCATTGACCACAACTCTTTGCGTGCAGCCATCCAGGCAGTTCTTTATCCACCGAGTGGCCCATTTATTGAATTGATGTCTCTCCAATTTAGAGACAAGGATGTTGTGTGGGACAGTGTTGAATGCTTTGCATCCAGGTAGATGACATCAACTGCTCTGCCCCTGTCCATCAGTTTTGTAGCCCCATCATAGAAGGCCGCCAAATTGGTCAGGTAGGATTTCCCCTTCGTGAAGCCATGCTGGCTGTCACCAACCACCCCCTTGTTTTTCATGTGCCTTAGCATGCCTTCCAGGAGAATCTGCTCCAAGAGTTTGCCAGGCACAGAGGTGAGACTGACTGGTCTGTAGTTCCCTGGGTCATCCATTTTCCCCTTCTTGAAAATGGGGGTTATATTTCCCTTTTTCCAGTCATCAGGAACTTCACCTGACTGCCATGATTTTTCAAATATGATGGCCAGTGGCTTAGCAACTTCATTCGCCAGCTCCTTCAGGACCCGTGGATGGATTTCATCAGGTCCCATGGACCTGTGCATGTTTAGGTTTTTAAGATGGTCTCGAACCAGATCCTCTCCTACAGTGGGCCTAGGGTCTTCATTCTCACAGTTCCTGCATTCGCCTTCCAAGACTTGGGTGGTGCAGTCAGAGCGTCTGCCAGTGAAGACTGAGGCAAAGAAGTCATTAAGAACCTCAGCCTTCTCCAAATCCAGGGTAAAAATACATGCCAACTATTTGGAAATACTTAATATTTTTATAGTGTGCAGTTTATTTCATTTATTTTACTCCTAGATGGTAGGAACTGAGAGCAAGCGCAATTACCCATGCTGCTTTCTTACTTATTTTCCTTCTGATGTGTGATTCTGATTTACAATGCTGGGGACTGACCTTTACTTTTCAAAAAATCTGATGTGGAGAAATAGATCACTGTTGGAGAAATTACTATCACTTCCAATAGGAAATTCTAATAGCATTTAATATAATGTGTAATGTTCGAAAGCTGGACTCTATCCCCCTTCATACCAAAGTTTATTTTCTTTATAGTGGAGTTACAAGTCACATTTGCCCCAGTAGTTAGATTAAGTTGTCCCCATTTCTCAGCCTTGCACTTATGTCCATCCCTATACTATGGTCAGCAGCAGAGCTGTACCCCAGGAGAGTGTGAGCGGCTACACTGTGCACCCATCACTGGGGGGGTGGAGGGGAGTCTGCTTGAAAATAACTTTAGAAGTGCCTCCTTCCTTCAGATTTCTTCCAGTGATTTTATTGGTACAGCTGATGAGCAGCGGATTGCATGAATGTGAAGAACAAGATGATGGAGGTCATGAAAGAGACGGGGGAGAGGAACCTGATGCCATTTAAGTTATTTGCAATATTTTGTTATGGTTATTTGAGCCAACAAGAGAAGAGTATCCAGGCTCAGTTTCGTACATCTTTAACCACAAAAGGGCTTTTATTTTTGAACAATAAAGCTACTTGTTAGCCTGATTAGCCAGCAACTCGTCATATTACACTTCACTGGAATCTGGAGAAGTCTACCAGGGAGGTATCCCTGTATTATTGTTTCTGCTTTTGTACTCTATCTTTAGGCATTCACTGTTGGCTGCTTTTGGGAAGAAAAAGGACATCAACACTCAATTGATTTTTATGGTTCCTTTTTAACAGTTATGAGCAAGCAGTGTGTTCAGTTAAATCTTGTCGACAAAAGTAACAGCTATGGCAGAGTATGGATTGGAAATTGCTGATCCAGGTGACAAGCTGTATGTCATTGCAATAATTTAGTAAAACAATTATCAAATGGGTTTAAGAACACATAAAAAATGGCTAAAAAATAAATCCTGGTGATATGTATGGGGTCAAGAGGACAGTTGCTTATTATTGTTTTATCCAATAAGCGTGTCTCATAATGGAGAAACAATTTATTTCAACATAGATTTAGTACTAGCTCTTTTGCATAGCTTAATATCAATTTGTAATGACACAATTACCATTCCAGCTTACTAAAATTTAAGTGTGTTGCTTAATGTTTAAAAACAAATTGGGGGAGGGACAAAGAGGCTGAGGTTAGAAAAACACCTCTGATGCCATGCTGCTTGTTTTTCTTGCAGTATTTTTTAGGGAAAATGATGTGGTTGATATGAATTTCAAGACTGATTTGCGTTAAACTGTGTGAGAAAGAAGTTACTAGCAGGCTCATGAGGCCAGGCCAGATGACACACGGCATATTACCTTCACAGAAAGACCAGACTGAATTTCTGGTATTTCCAAAGCAACTTCATTAAACTTTCACTGTTACGTAATGAAGTCTTTTACCTATGTATGTGTCCTGGGTTCAGCAGTAGCAGTCACTTCTTCTTAGTAGCTGGTGCAGCGCTGTGTTTTTGACTTTCAGCCTGGGGACAGTACTGATAAAGCTGATGTTTTCAGTTGCTGGTCAGAATGTTTACTCTGACCAAGGACTTTGTGAGTCTCATGCTCTGCCAGGGAGGAGGGGAAGCTGGGAGGAAGCAAGGACAGGACACCTGACCCAAACTAGCCAAAGAGGTATTCCATACCACAGCACGTCATGCCCAGGATGTAACTGGGAGTTTCCCAGAAGGGCATGCTCTGCTCAGTCAGGCTCATTTTTGGTGGGTGGTATCATATTCTCTTCCCTTGTTATTTCTCTTATCATTATTATTATTGGTGGTAGCAGTAGTGATCTGTGTCATACTTTAGTTACTGGACTGTTCTTATCTCAACCTATGGGAATTACATTCTTTCGATTCTCCTCCCCATCCCTCCGCGGCGGGGGGGGGGGGAGTAGAAACTGCGTGGCTGACTTGCAGACTGGCTTAAACCACAACAGTATGATACATCTTTCCTGTTGTACTTTCAATTCGTTTAAAAAATCTAGTGTTGTTGCCTAGATAGAAAGAGGCAAAGAATTTGATTTTTAGATTATTTACCTCCAAAATGTTGTCTATGTACTATTACTGGAGGATTTTGGGTCCTCAGTATTTTTGTAATGTAATTATCATCTTTTTCTGCAGATATGTTCAGTTTTATGTCTGTAACTGATACTACTGCGTATACTATTTACCATTTTCTCAGAGAAAACTTGAAATACTTTGAATACTTGCCTATATAAGGGATACCTGTACAACACACTGCATATAGTTTCTAACCATTTCAGAGAGATAAAACACAAAGCACCTTGAAGAAAATAATTTTTCATACAGGATTTATTTCTATTGAACACCAATTTGAAAAGTATAATACACTTCCCAAGAAGCTCTACAAGCTTGGAGCTCCTCACCCTGAGCAGGCTTTGTGGCAAGGAACCCCAAAAACCAATCTGAGGAGCCAGCAGAGAGTAAGCAAGCTTCCATAAGAGTCTTCTGGCTGCATAAAATGCAAACACTGCAGGAGGTTTCCCTTCAGAAATCTGAGTTTGACAAACTGGCATTCTCTGATTACTTTATTTTTTCTCTCATCCCAAATTACTCAGCTAACTCTAATCAGTACTAGAGACGGCTGAAAAAGCCAACAGTGCTATTTATAGTCATTGTACCTTTCTTATTTAGGAGTAAGAAAACAGTAATTTATGTTCCTTTTAACATAAATGCACACTATTGTTATTTTGATGGAAAGGTCACCGAACTAGAAAAAGTGCTTTTAAAAGAAATATTTAACTAGCCTATCATTTCTATCCTCTGAGCTTTTATTGTTTCATTTCTGTTGATGCTTATAATGTCAAATATTAACCTTTTAGATCAAAATTTTCCATCCCAGGTGTCTGTCTCGGGCATATTCTCTCTGCACTTTCAGTTAAAATAGTACTGGTTTTCCAGGAATAAAAGCAGGAGAAAATAGTTTAATTTCTTATGCTTGAATAAAACCATATAGCCAGAAAATTCCAGCTATCCCTGCCCTATGCTTTGGAGAGGTCTGGCAGGATCAGTTGGAATTGTGTCAGGCATGTTTCCAACTCTCCTGCAAAAGTGAGCTGAAATGCAGCTGACTTAGAAAAATTTCACCTGTGTTCTCTGTAGATGTTTGTTGGTAGTAGTCAGCTAAAAATCTCAAAACATCTATTTTATACCGGGTGTCTGTTTCCTCTGAACTGATCAAATTGGTACCTTCATTCTGGAGGTGCAGGAAATACACATGGTATTACACAGTATTACATCTGAAGCAGGAACCTTAACAAGAATGCTTTTTCCAGATTAGCAAAGGAAAAACTAGGGAGAAGAAACCTTTTTTTCCTTCATCTTTGTTATAAGGTAAAAGCAAAAAACATTATCTGTTAAATATCAAAAACTCCAAAACCAGCAGCCCTTCTGCTTCAATACAGTTTAAAACAAAAATCTAGTGCAATTGGTTAGATTTTTCTTTTTTTCTTTTTAATTGTATTTTCTTTTTTAACAAATCCTAACTGAAAGCTTGGGATATATCTCATTTTGGAAGACAGTAAATGAAAGCTTTCCATAGTTTCTTACCTGGTGAATTACGGAAAGAATATTGTTTCCTCCTCTAATTCAGGCTTTGCCAAACAAACTATTGAATTTTCCTATGCTTTTAGCATTAAGAAGACAGTGCAGGTCAAGAGTGTGTAGAGCCCAATGCCATGCTTCACTGCCTGCAGGAAAAGCAATATATTCCTGTCACACACCGCCAGCACGATTCTGTGTTGGGAGTAACACTGCCCTTCACTCCACCAGAGAAATCTCCTGGCTGCAGCAGCAGCCAGCCATCAGTACAGTGACAGGAGCAAGAATTTCTAGCGCTGATAGAAAAGGCAGCATTATCACAGTAGAATTTATAATCTTGTTATGCCCAAAACAGCACATGTACTTTTAACACAGCTTTAAGTGTATTTGACTGTTGCTAATACCGAGAGTAGGCAGAGGAAAACGGTAACATTTACAATTCAAATGTTTATATTTGTGAATTTTAATTTACTTCCCTACTAGGATTATCTGCTTTTAGTTTCACACTTGTAAGCACAGAGGCTGGATGAGCTAGAAGGCTTGAACAGAATTTTCAAGTTAACAGCAGATCCTAAACTTGGCTTGAAGGAAAGCATTGGTATGAGCTGATTTAATGAGATACTGATGTGAGCTGACTGAACCCTAAATTTCCTATTTCATTATTATTTATGGAATCCCTGTCCTTCTTCTAAGCCTACAATCTTTCCTAAATCAATAAGGCATACATGCTCTAATGAATATAACAATTTCTTTGATACTCTTTGACTAGAGTGACATAACTTCTTCTGTTTAGTACAACTATCTAGAATAGTTTTCATGATGGCCATATTGCTAACTTTGCTTGGATTCAGGACATCAAAAATTAGGATCTACTTATCCTGCAAAAAAAAGATAGTGCTGATAAGAGACTGATACCACTGGAATCCTTGGAAGTCACTTTGCAGCAGTGAGATCAGACTGAAAAACAAATTCGTGAGGCAAGCCAGCCCATGCTTAATGATCAGTATGGGATAGTGTCATCTGTGTTTAACTTCCCAAATACATGTGTCTACCCCTGGCTGTTCGGGGTGGAGAGAGGGTCACAGCAGCTCACCTGTTGATTTCTCATCAGAACTGACCTCCTAGTGACAGATGTCTATGAAGAATGTGAAGAGTCCCTCTAAAATCTCAACTTCCTAAATGCTTTTGTGCTTAATTAAAAACTGTGGATTAAAAGCTAAATAAATCTGGAAATGGGTTATATTTGTTGTTCAAAGTACAGTTAACATATTATTAAAAAGACTATCCCAGAAAATTTCAGGTTTCTCATAAAACTTGGTTTTAATTTGCAGTGGCATTTAAAAACATGAAAAGTGAAATACTTGCCTAAAAATCTTCTTTATGGTTACAACCTTTGAGAAATAATGTCATTTTTTTGCTATATCGTATATAAATAGAGACTTTTTTTTCCCCCCAACTGTCTTTCACTACACTTGTATGAGAAACATGAAATCTAGATTAAAGCTCCCTTTAAAAATATTTATCCCAAAATACTTTTTTAAAAACTTGGAATATAAGCCATGGTAGAATAATATAAAATAGAGAGATAAGATGTACTGGTATAAATTTGTTCCAGGCCATGAGATATTATTACTGTAATACTTTTAAAGCCCTAAAAAAATAAGATTTATAAATTAAAACAAAGGAATACCTGTAACTACCTCATGGGACCAAAAGTCTCTAAGCATATGCTCGGAGAACAGACTGATTAACAAACAGTATTTCCTACAGAGAAATGAGAACTTGATCTGATTTCTTTATGTTTCCTTTTTATTTTTAGTAAGATGAATTGACAATCCTTTAGTTTTTGCCAGTAAAGGGGACACACTTTGTGCTTATTCTTAATAATGTCAAAGATGTCTCCTGTTCATTCTGCTGGCAGTGAAATTCTTTATTCCACTTCATATACTGAAAAAGAGACCTTTGCATATTCAAAAAAATCTGACTAATTTTAATTCCTGGGGTGGTTGTAGGGCTTCTGATCCAGAATAGGATTTTTTGTCCCTGCCCATGTCAGGGGGTTAGAACAAGATGATTTTAAGGTCCTTTCCAACCCAAACCATCTACGATTCTAGGTACTATGTGTTTTCTTTTTTTTAATTAATGCTCTGTTCGGTTAATGACAGCAGCAATTCTTTTGTTTCTGTTTAGCTCCTTATTCTAATTTGCTGTATGGTGACCTTTGCTTTTCCCTACCTTTATCACTGTTTAATTAGCACACAGTAAATTACAGTATAAAATATAGAGCATGCAGGTGAGAAAAATCATCTTCTTGGATGGAACAACCTGCTGTCTCTTTTATGAAAACAGCCAAAATGTGATGGGTCCATTGCTACAATGAAGTGGCAAGCTTAGATAACTGAAAGTAAATGAAGAGTGCTCTGGAGCATAAACTGTACAGTTTCTGGCATCTTTTAGCAGAGTAATCTCCTGTAGGCAATGCCAAGCCAATCACCTTAATGCATTCATTTTCCCTTAGTGCACCCCAGTTCAAGAATTCACTTGCCAGAGCCTTCCTGCTTCTGGCAATCAGTTTCTATTGCAAGGAGTCCCTGCCCAGACAGGAGTTAATTCAACTACCTCTATCAAACTGCTGTTTCTGGCAGAGAAAAGGCATCCACTAAGTCAACAGATAGAACTTCCAGTGCTAAACTATTTTCTGCATTCGAGATTATCTCTGCTGTAGGTAGGTGTATGCTCCAGACTCTTTCAGGACACGACTAAGGCTCGTCCCCTGCCTGCTTCCAGACAGAATGGGATGTATGAACTGCAAAGAGGTACAATAGTTCCCCCTGTCCTTTTCCATGATTATAACATCTGCTGGATATTATACAAAGTGTTATCTGTCCTTTAGTATACATAGAAGTGAGAAGACAGAAAGGCCTGGAAAGCCTATTTACTGGACAAAGCTTTTAAAATCCTGGGACACACACATATAGAACACAGAAATTGAGGTGATGTATGACATAATGCAGAAAGATCAGTATGCACTGAGTTTATACTGACTGCTGTCTTGACGGTTCATCTTTACAAGCTATTAGATATACACTACCACCAGAACAGTGAACTCACACAGAACAGTGAACTGGCTTAAGATAGATACAAACTTAAAAGCTGTAGAAATATTAATCTCTTTCCCTTGTACGTAATTTAAAATTTAAGTACTGATGTAAGTAAGAAATTTGATTTTGATTCCTTATAAATCAGCCATACCTCACATTTAGAAAAAGCTAAATGAGATCAGAGTTTTTCCACTCCAATTTTACAATAATCTATTTCAGGGTGACAAAGCAACTCTGCTTTCCTAGGGTGCATGACAATGAACTTATTTACAAAGACTAATTTTCACTTAGGTAATTCCTAGCCTTGTATGTATATACACACATCTGAACACATAACAGTGTTACTATCTTCAAATCGTATTTCCTATTTGGCATGTAAACTAAAATTGTCAACAATTCTGATAACCATCTTTCCCCACAGCTATTATTATCTCCATGCATGACTGCATAGTTTTAATAATCACTACTCTTTTGCACAGCTAATATGTGTTTCCTTGTGTCACATTCCAAACTTTGGTCCTTTTTTTCCTGTTACATGCTTGGTTCTGGCTCTTCTATTCCCATTGTACCATGTCTTTATTTATCAGTACAGGTTTTGGTGCCATCTGCTGAGTCATGCTGATTTTTTAGTCTGAATCTACAGGTAGCAGTGCCTTAGTCATTAGAGGCTACATATACTCCTTGTACTAAAAGCTATGACAACAATCTCTGTCAGCATAACGAGTAAACCCAGTTCCCATGGCTGAAATACCTGAAAGCAAAATTCTGCATTCTATTGGTGCATAAGGTGATTTTTCTTGAATGTTCAGATTCAGAGAATAATTCCAGCATATATAAAGATTTTTAGGTCTTGTAATTCAGCTATGATAGTTATATCACAGGTGAGAATTCAGAGAAAGGAATCTATAAAAATATTTGGTGAAATTTTGGGCCAAACCCAGGAAAAAAGTAGAAAACTTGCACTAAATTCATTAAGCCACAACTTCAGAATTCCAGTCTCCCACAGCAAATTGAGCTCTTCCAGGATATTATCAACTATTAACTGCAAGAGTCTCTCCCTCTGCATATATAAAAACATACAAAAGAAATATATATAGTTAAAAAAAAATCTGTCTACTAGTAAGTGTATGTATACATAGATTATAAAACTTTGTTGTTCTAAATAATATTAGATGTGGATGCATTTTTGTTGATTGATTTGTGCAAGACCACAAATCTTTCTTATCTTCTTTCTCTTATGCTTTTGATAATGCAAAGAAATAAGCAAGTAGCAGCTATTTTGATACTTTCTGATACCCACCTTCATATACAGCGTTAGTTCATCAAGCTGTTTGCTGCAGTCTGGCAATTTTCCTTCTCTACAGATCAACTGTCCCATGGCATCTTCTTCCACTATCGGAGGCAATCACGGCAAAATGAAGCTCTGCATCAGATGTGCCTTCCACATGCCAGTTCCCTCAACAGAGGCACAGTTTTGTGTATCAAAACCAAAAGGGCAACTCTGAGAAGCATGCAGCTCCTCTGCTGGTGCAGGCAGTAACAGCAGACCCTGCTGCCTAGGTAAAACCTCTGTGACATACAGAGCCTACAGTTTCCATCAGCATTTCTGCCTTTTAATCCTCCTGCCAGTAGCTTCTGGCATCCCCTTCAAAAAGCAGGACATGCAGGTGGCTTTTCAGAGCCTACAAAATAAGGGTCAGTTGAAAATTTGATGTTTGGTGTCTGCAGCTACTGGGAATATTCAGGTCACACAGCCTGAATGCTCTGTTCAGTTTAGATGTGGTAATTAACCTCTGCAATTCAGCACTGCCACCTCTCAGTGGTGAGATGTGAGCAAGGCAGTCCTCCCCTCAGACAATGAATGCTTAATTTTGAGATGTCTTTTATATATTTAGTTATAAAATTTGTTTCATTTACCATTTGGGGATTTTTCGGTACTTGTATCGTGCCTTTGATCCATGTTGTCAAGATTTTTCTCTACATTCACAGAAATCAGAAATATTGAAGAAAAATGTTGAGAATATGTTAAAATTAATGATCCTAGAAAATTAACTTTAAAGACAAAAATCCTAATCCAAGAGAAGCATGACAGTTTACAGAAATGAAAGTTTTGCATGTGAAGAAAATATGTTTGCATATATTAATGTACATAGTATTATATGCTGAACAAACTTCTTTATATTTACATGTGGTAATCAGTAAATACAGCAATAGTTTCCTACTTTAATTCAACAGTTCCCTAGTCAAAAAGAACAAGAATAATACTCATGATGAACCTGAATTCTTAAATGTATTGACAGCACAGCATCAATACAGTGCATAGCTCAACTTCAGTAACAGGCAGAGGGTAAACAAGCTTTTGTGTTCTTTCCCTGTGCTGCTGCCACAGGACAAGTTACTAGTTTAGCTGTAGGATCCACTTCACAAATGTACAATGGAAATACTCTCTGTGCACACATACACATTTACACGTTCTTGTCTATCGGTTTGTTGACTGACTAATAAAGCATGTAACATTGGAAATAATGTTTTGCTTTGTCATGAAACTACTTTGAAAGTGCCTTCAGAAAAAAACACAAAAAAGAGTCTCCCAAAACGTACTGCTAAATAAATTACAATTACACATGCAAATAGAATGATTACATTAGGCTGCACAACTGAGTAACAAATCACACTGGAAAAATGGCTTTTTAAACTTGCAACTACAAGCCTGCCCTCAGGCTGACTCAGGAGCCCTTTCATTTCAGCACAAAGCCATTACTTTCCTATTGAGTGCCATCCACTACAAAACTAAAATCATGTGCAATTACAATTACACGCTCATTTAGATGTGCAACTGCTCATTTTTATATGTGCAATACTGATACTGTTTTTTTAAATGTTCTATGCTTTCCTAAACCCTATCTAGAAAAAGGAATGTGATTGTGTGGCTTTCTGCTATCTGTAGCCTTTAGGAGCAGAAGCAATATATTTAAACAAAGGAAATAATCTCTCTGGTTCATCAAGCAGTTGGTTTTGCAGTGTTTTTCCCCTACATATATACATTTTGTTCACACAGCAATAAAACTTTTAATAATTATATTTTGTTATATGTAATAAATCTTTCTTGGCTAGGCCTGTCATTAGCTCTTTATGTTAAATATTGTATATATCAAGTACTTGAGAGAACACTAAATTATCATCACGTAATGTAAGAACATAAACCAAATGAAGTAGAAGTTTCTAGTAGGTCAGTTACAAGCACCAGCAAACTGAGAGAAAACTGATAAAGCAGAAGAAACGTTAGTGTATGTTTTCACCTCCCACAATCAGAAGCAGGAGTCTTTCTAGGCACAGGCCAAGTTGCTTGAGACAGCAGGTTGCTGGGATCTACGAAATGGCTGTGGTCCAGTGCTCCCTCTGCCTATGCCAGACTGCTGGAAAGCTGGACTCACTGCTACTGCTGGTATTGCCAACTCACGGGCAGCAGCGTGTGAGGTGTTAACTACTCCTGCTGGGATGGTCAGCGCCTCAAAAAACAGCCATTACCAGCCCTAATATTCCCAGCTTCCCAGCAGGTCCAGGAGCAACAAGCTTTCAAAATATCTGGCACACTCCATGTCTTTCCTTTTGCCCTATTTCTGCTCCTGCTCCTTCCCCTTCCCTTATATGTTAAAACCAACAGCCTAGTCTACAGCCCTTGTGAAATACAAAAGTGAGGTGTTTTTTTTTGCTATTTATTTCATCATTAGCATATTTAAATCTGCAAAAAATACTGGAAGGATACATCACTCTACGCGATACCATTTTGATACATCAACCACAAAAAGGTTGTATTGATCTTGTGCAAATCTGGTCTATAGCTCCTGACACTCTTCTTTCAAAAAACACAACAGCCCCATGAAAAACCATATCTTTGTCTTGGCTGCTCCACTGACTTTCCCACCAGTAACTGTTCTGCAGTAGCAACAGACAATTATGTGCACTTACATATTATTAATTGGTAATTATTCTGATGTAGAGAATGGTTAACAGAAATAACATGAATCGTTAACCATGAATAGGGGAGTAACTTTTACATGACAGTCCTGTGAGTATAAATAATGGGTCAGAAGAAACATGATACATAATTCTGAGTATAAATGAATTAACTTGGGATAAATTACTTCAAACCAGATTTAAATGGCAGCAAGTGGGTTTGCGAGCATGCAGATACGCTGCATCAGTGTCTGCAAAAAGAATGTGATGGTGCACCATGCATGAACAATTCAGGAAATGAACTGGAAGATGCTGTGTTATGAGAGAAGACTACAGGAGCATGACTTCTAGGTATAACAGCCTTTATTTCAGGGATGGTATTTAACTTTGCACACTTAAGAAAAATAAAAATCAGAGCTTGCAGCAAAGACAAACCAAGATGCTTGGTGTTAGAACAAAAAAAGTCTTTATATATGACAAACCAGGACTGTAAAATATTAATAATTAAATACCTGTTATTTAAGTACTTGCTATTTATATAATTGTTACATACTTGATGTTAACTACCTACTCTGAACCTCTGGAGTCAGAGTTAGCGGGTGCTATGAAATACCAAAAACCAGAACCAAACGAAAAACAGAACAAAAAAACAAACCAAAAAATGTAAGGACTTTTCAGTAATGTGTACTTAAGTAATGTAAATAAGGTGACCATCTGGAATCTAACAAATTAACATCAGGGAATTTTATTCTGCCCCCTTGTGAGTTACCAAGGCATTTCATGTTGTAAGAAAAAATACATTTTCATTTCCAAAACATGCAGGATGCCATCACTTATGTAAATCAAAAGCCAGTGGCTGTTCTGTGGTCCCTCATACACATGTAACGTGTGGGTGTGATAGGGGCAGGCTGGCAAGTGCTGTTTTCTGGTTCACAACTCCATCCGACTGCTTTCTCAGGCCTGTGGATTTTACTTTTCTGTCTGAGTGAATTTAGTTGTGGAGGCCTTGCAGTTGTGTTCAGAAATCACTTATTTTCTCTTAATTTTCACTCCCTGGCAGTGTTCAAGGCCAGGTCGGACAGGGCTTTGATCAGCCTGGTCTAGTGGAAGGTGTCCTTGCAGGGGACATGGCAGGGAGGTCGCTTCCAACCCATTCTATGATTCCATGACTACGTGTTGTGGAACATAGTTCTACGGACAGCATTTCCAGTCCCTCTCTGTCCTTACACAAGAGGGAGCTAGGGACAATGCCTTTCCTGCACCCTGGCAAGGCCGACAAAACCCTTGCGACCCGAAAGGCACCTTTCAAGTCTGCACTCCCTCCCTAACACAGCAGGTAGCGGCAAGAAGCCACAACAGCCACACCAAGGGGCGCCCAAGGCCCTCCCTCGGCTACACCAGCCCCCCCCATCCACCCGCTTGGCGGCGCGACCGTTTAACGGGCTCCGGCGCCTCACCGCTCTTGGGCCGCGGCTGTAGCAGCTGCCGCCAAGCTTGGGCCGCGCCCCTGGGGTACTGGGGCGGAGGCGCTGCTTGCGGCTGGGGAGGCGGCCAGAGGTAGGCTAGGGGTCGGACAGAGGTGGGTTGAGGCAGCACTCCAGGGCGTGAGGGGCTAACAGGCGGTGAGGTAACCCGCCGGGGAACGCCGCCGCTTGCCTGTAGGCACCGCTGCGCGGGAGGGTGACAGCTTCTGTCCTGCTGGTGGGGAACGGTAATGGTTGCTTGTGGGTTGTGGTGAGGGCTCTGGGTAGAACAGCGCTGTACTTCTTTGGGCGAGGGGAGATTGTCAGGTTTTGGTTACTCGTGGGCCTGCACGAGGGGTTTTCACAAGAATTGTGTTAATTCTCATTCATGTGTTCAGAAAAGTGTGTTCCAAAGAACATTTCTAATGGCCCTCATCAGCTGTCTACTGTGAATGTCCAGTTTGTTCAGATGCTCAAAACTAAAAGGTCATGCAGAAACCCTGCTAGGCCCATTTGCTACTGCATGGAGCTTCCTCTGAGTGGGCAGGTCACCAGCTGGAGCAGCTCCTGAGAAGCACTATGGCCTTTGTAAGGGGGAGGTCTTGGCGTGCAGAAGGCGTCTCTGAAGTAGTAGTCTGTCATGGAAGCAGTTTATTTCTCAGGTATTAAAACTAATTCTCCTCCACTTTTCTTGATACTAGATAGAGCACCAGTAATACAAGAAGGTTGGGCTAGGTAACATGAGATCTTTTCTAGCATCTTGTGCTTAAAGAAGGAAATAGAGCTGGTTTTTTATTTCACCTCTGCCCAAAATTCCCTCTCTCTCATACTCTGTTATATTTTCCTTGTTTTCGGAGTATGGGGTTTCTTAGAAATCCTCCTCATAGAAATTTGGGGTTGAGGGAAAGGGGTAAAATGCACCATTTTGCTGTCACCATAACTGATCTTGTTTTTGTAGTAAGGAGAACACTAAAAATAGAGGTGTGCTATGTTTTAGAAGCTAGCCAGCCAGCCTCTTAAACAGTTTCTCCTGTTTTTAAACAGGGTGCGTATCAGTTGCAGTCAAGGCATGGAGGAAAACTTGTTTTTTTTAATCTTCCAATGCAAATACTGCTTTATGTGGAAATTTAGTATCTTGAATAAATATGATTTAAACAAGCATTCCTAATCTGAATAAAATGAAATCTTTCGTGTCAGTAGTTTCAGTTCATTCACTTGCAGGAATTTTGATTGTTGCTTTGATTACAGCTTTCAATCTTTCATTTTTAAGATGAGAAGGTAGCATACCCTGGGGAATCAAATCAGAACTTTCTTCCTGACTTTTGCTCAGCTGCTGTAATTCAGACAGTAAAGATTTAACAGTTGGTTTCTAGACCTGAATAGGTTCAAACTGGCTATGTTGGAAAGTTGTTACTTGAAGATATTGAAAGTTAAGTGGTCAACTTCAAATTATTATAGTTTAGTAAATCTTCAGGTGATTTCCCCCACCACATACCAGTTAAGGAGTGATACTGGATCATATTTTAAATAGCCTAACTTTTCTCCTGTTCCATACTGGAACTGGTTAATAATCTCTATAGTTTTAACTTTTGAAGTCATGATTGTTTACTTGGGATTTTTTTTGTTATAACAATTACTCCCTTGTCTTGTAAAGTCAGAGAAAACACAATTTCAGTACCCTTCATTATTGTGTTAGTTGTTTCTGCTATTCTTTTTCTCTAAAAGAAGTTCCTTCAAATGATGAAATCTCCCAGTTGACAAAGGAGATTGGAGGGGTGTAGGAGAAAAGTTAAGGTATAGATATTACAAGTCAAGATTTTACGACCAATGGTTTAGATAGAGTGGGAGATCTGTCAGCCCAGCACCACCTTACCAGTTTTTGGTGCTTCTATAAGCAGCTAAACTGAGTGGGAAGTTGCAAAACTGTATTAATTTAACTAAAGTAGATATTAAAAGCCAATTATGCAAGTTTTATGTAGATATATATGAAACTCCTACAGCCAGTAGACTGTAAAGGGTACACTGGTGTTAATTAACCCAGTTAATTAAATTGTTAGAAAACACCTTCATTTCCATCATGTGTCCCCATCTCCTTTTTCCAAGTGTACAGACAAGCATATAGAAAAAAAAAATCTTTCAAAAAAGAAGCTAGGGTAGCTCAGTTGGAAGGAAAAATGAGAGGTATGTCTGATTCTGTCCTTATGCAAATTCTATCCAGTGTATTCTGTCGTGTAATAAAATTTCTGTGTTAGGCCTTCTTTTTCCTGTCCAGACACTATAGTATATCCTCTTGTCAAATGCAATTAATGAGTAGTAGATAGACTGCTGTTCTTAGCATCCCCATGTGGAACTGAATGCTCTGTATTGACTTCTGGTGGTTTTTTACAAGTGTCGTGCTACAAAACGTTAAAGGAAACTAAAAAGTTTAGTGGTAAATCAGTTCAGCCAGCACGACCTGTGCATCATCTGTCTTTTAAACAAGGTGTGAGTAGCACGGATACGATACAGTTCACTTTGCCAAAGCTGCAGTTGCTTTTAAGGAGATAACAAGGACATGTAAGGTGACTTGGATTTTGTTTTTTAATGACTTTGTTCAAACTGCAGTCATGTGTGAATGTCTTGCTCTGTGTTGAGTTTACTGCATCATCTCTGTGATAAAATCTGAATTTAAACTAGATTTGGTTTATGCAGAACTCTGGTGGTGTTCTAGCTTGGCATCTGAAATTCTAGCTTCAGAAAGCTGGATCAGGCTTCTCTATTAAATCTGGATTTCTTGGGTTAGTTACACATAATGTAACATAGCTTATTGTTTAAGTTTTATTGCAAGCATGCTATGCTGCACTGTACTGTTCTTGTCTAGCCTTCATATGAGTTTAAAACAAACAAAAGCCTTAGAAAAAAATCATGCAGTATTTATCTCAGGTGTGGGTTGGTTTGTGTATATGCTATCTAGATATTGGAGTATTACAGCTACTATTATAGTTAAATTAGAAATAGTTTGGTGGCCAGAGAAAGTAACAGCACTGATGATGTGAACATGGTAAATTTTTACTTTCTTTAAACTTCATGGAAGAAATGGAAAAATGGTCCTATGGCGATTTAAAATTTCAGGTTTTGAATACATGCCCATATAATCTCTTTGCAGTTGGATTTCAGCAATGTTCTTGTGGCAGTTATCACAAAATAAAAATGTGAAGTATATTTAAATGTTTGGGTTTTTTTTTTCTGAATTTTTTCTGTGTCTTCTCCAGAATCAGCCATTGCGTTAAACTTTCAGACTGAATTACCTGGCAACACTGATGTATGTTTGCAGAGTAAGGTTGACTGGGTGAGTACTGAATAAATAATAGATTACAAAGTTGATGGAATGTGTTCTAAACTGTTATGAATTGGAGGTCAGCTGTTCCCGTATGTGATCAAATGTAAACTATTTTGAGCTAGGAGTGTCCTTGATGCTATAAACTAGCAGTGTCAGAAGCGTTAAAAAGAAGTATGAGTTTCATGAATGCCCTTCCCTGATATTTGCATACACTAAGTCTCTGAAAAATGCATTCTATGAATTGCTTATTCAGATAGAGTCTTACAAAAATCTCATTGGAGTTTCTTTAGTCTTCATTGAATTTAAGACAGCTGTTTAAAACTTAAAGTACTCATGTACAGTCTTTGTTTATTATGTGTAAAGAATAACATTAGAATTTTTTTTTTTAATCTTGCTGAATGTTATGTTTCAAAAAGCATCAGCGATGATCTGAAAAAGCTGTACGTTGTTACCCATTTACTCTTTGGCTCCTGATATGGTGAAATGTCCCCATTCCTAGAATAATATACGTATAAAAATGTATCTATTTCACTTCAAGAACTTTTTCTTCAAAATTGTAATTGTATTTCACATACTTTAAATCTTACTGCCTTTTTGGCAAGAAAGTAATAGTGCTGTATATCTTACAAGCGTAAAACTTTAATTATCCTCCTCCCCTTTCCTTCCTCCTCCTCCAATATAGTACCTTCTACAAAAGATAAATAAGCACAACACTAAACACACTGTAAAGTGAAAAACAAGTTTTGCTATAACACTTAGTAGGGCTAAAGGGCTAAAGCTTGTTACAACTTTTTGTACCAGTCATAGTCTTATGTAGTGATAGTCTGATGTAGTGATGATCTAGTAAAGAGAGAATAAATTGAAGTTAATATAGGTTAGGATACAGGAAATACAGGTTGGTTTCTGGAAAGTATGGTGAATGGTGAAGATTTTAAAAAGTAAAGCAGATTATATTTGCCATGAACTTACAGATGTTTAAAAAATAAACTCGGCTTTAGAAACAAAAGAAATGCCAACTCTGACAAACCAGGTTCTTAAAGCAGTGAAAGAACTGAAGAAGAATCTGGCAACTGAATTCTCGAAACTGCTTTACTCTGGTATATTTAGTATGCACACTTAAAGCTGCTTAGACTTCTGCCAGGAAGAAAAGGATCATCATTATGGAACATCAGGAGTGCTGTTCAGTGTTAGATTCAACTCAGTACGAAGAACAGTGAATTATAGAATTAAAACTACTGAGTCTGAAACTTTTAGTCTTAAGCCTTAGAGGAAGTGGAGAAGATCTACTGTTAATAATGGGCATGGTGACAGTACTTGTATGTAAGATGTTAACTTTGATTCTAGCGAATTTCTGCCAAACTGGTGTTCAGAGTGAAAGTGAAGCCTGAATGCTCGCTGTGCCCTAACTGGATAATTTAAAGCAAAGAATAAATTTTATTACTTCATGGTGTGCCAGGAATTTTCAGATCTGGAGAGTGTTAAGTCCACTACCTAAGATCTACTTGAGGTAGAGAGAGATGCTTGAAAAGTCTCCCATCAGTCAGTATCAGCTTTAAATTACTACTTCTTATCTACCATTTAAAAATGATGTTGAGCTTCAGAAATATGTGCCCTGCTCTTGGGTTATTCTTTATGAATGGATTCCATTCTTTGTAGATAGATTTCAGATAGGAATGTGGGTAAGAGTACTGTTATGAGTGGTGATGCTCAAATGTTAAGTTTTGGACTGAAAACTGAACATGGAACTCTTGATATTATAAAGCAGTTGGCAGGATGATGTGATGGAGATGGTGCAGGAAGAAAGGTAAAAATATTGTGTTGACACTGGCACATTGCTGTAAATTCTGCTTTATCATGTATGTATTTTTCTGTGGATTTGAGAGTATGTTAAATTCTTATTTGTACTTGGAAAGAGCCTTTAAATAGCTAAGAGTTGTGAAGACTAGGTAAACATCACAAAGTAGTTAGAATTAGCAGTAGGGTTCTCTGTTACTTCATTCTCCAAAATCCCAAGATTTTTTCAGATTTTTTTTTTCCCCAGTTTTAGACAAGTCAGAAAAAGATAACTGAATTTAAACCACAAAAAATGGAAGTGCGAGCAGGGTGGATAATATACTAGAAAAATTTGCCATGTCACAATTTCTACTCTTAGCACACCATGAAAGCTGGTGATACAGTTACGGTGTTAACTGCTGTCTCTGTCCAGATAATAGGACCTCTTCTGCTTTTGCAGCTGCTTCCTAAAATTTTCAGTTCTTTCTGCTCTCCCCCACCATTTCCCCCTGTCCCCCCCAAATGAGGCACTGGAATGGGTTGCCCAATGAAGTTGTGAATGCTCCATCCTTGGCAGTGTTCAAGGCCGGGTTGGATGTAGTCTTGGGTGACACGGTTTAGTGCGAGGCGTCCCTGCACATGGCATGGAGTTGGAACTAGATTATCTTAAGGTCCTTTCCAACCCTAAGTATTCTATGATTCTGTGATTCTAAATCTGTCGCAGAATGAGATTACAATTCCTCAGCCAAACCTGTGGAGACATTTGAGCATTTGAGAGCTGAGTCAAACTGTTGAGAGTAAACAGCTTTCCTACTTTCCTAAACAGTTCAGGGTTTTGGCAGCTGGAAGGAACTCAGTGTTATACTGTAGTTCTTAGGTCTTATGAAACCTTTTTCTCAGTGACAGAATCCTAATCTCTCTCTTGGTCTTAAGGAAAGTCCTTCCTGCTTTTATTATTCCCAAGTGTAGCAGCTTCTGGCTGTGTTCTGAGTGAGTTCAGAGAAAAGGAGGTAATTGTGTTATTTTTAAAAACTAACAATAGCACTGTGAGATTCTGTCTGAAAGATTGCTGTCTCAGATGTGGTTACCTATACTGTTTTGTAAGTAGTTGAACTATTCCTTTTATTATATGTAATCATGAGTAACAAACATTCTACAGGTACAAATTAAACTGTGCTGCAATTATTTTTTACTAAGAAACCCAGAAACATACATCTGTGTTTTAATGTGCTTAACGTAAACAAACTTCATAACTTAATACTGTGAAATATATCAAAAAATGCTTAATTCTTTCCTTCCTATTTTAGTTATCTGAAATGACTGAAGTGAAGATTTTAACTCAAACTATGATGCCCTGTCAACCAAACCAGCATGAATCAGAAGGAAAAAAAGGTAAAATGCTGCATAAAGATCTGTGTCAGAATTATATTTTCTGGATAGAAGACAACTGAACTTCAAAGCAATGTGGGATAGGATGAATATTATTGCTTCTGATTAACTAGTGCTTAGAAAGTTTGGCTTTCTTCTGTATCACAGTGAGAGCTACATGAAACATTTCTGGTTTTCATATAACACTCTAGAGAAAGCATACAAATTGGCCACAGCTGAGGTGAGAAACCTCCACTAGTAGATTTGCTCACTTATAAGGGTGTACCTGTCTTTTTTCCTTCATTTTGTTTTGTTGTTTTGGGGTTTCTTTGGGGGGACCACAAAACCAAATAAAAAACCCCAAGCATAAAAAGAAAGTCTTCACACAAAATCCTGTTTTTGTGTAAAGTACTTCTGGGTAGAGTAGTACAGATTTGAGTTGCATCCATTAGCCTGTTGCAGGGCTCAATCATGCCATGAAGATTATTGCATGGAACCAATTAAAGAATTTAGCAGTTTGGCTTCGTTTTCCTACTCTTACTACAGTGCTTCTGAAATACTAATTTTCTGATGGTTAGGAATCACTTAATTTCTTTTATGATTAGTTCTAGACAGTTCGTTCTTCTGTCAACACTATCCTTAAATTTTGGTTCTTATGCTTTTGTTTTTGTACTGCCTATCACTCAGTACTCATAAAGCATAACAGTGTTCTTGTCATTGTTTGATAATATAAACAAGCCAACCTTTTACTCTTTTTTTATTAAGAAATAATCCCAGATCCCCGATGTATCCTCATGGTCCTCCTCTGCACTGCTTCCTGCCTAATTCTTCATTCTTAAATATGTCACAGGAGCTGTGACAGTGATCCACATTAGGTCATCAGTTCATTGAGACAGTTTCTTCTGTTCATATCTTCCTGTAATCAGGTATCTCAAATCTCCATCTGCAATCTCTAATCCTTAAGTAATCTCTGGAGACTTGGTTTGTTCAGTTGCTCTTAGTACTCAAGAATTGAAATAATTCTGGTTTTTTGAGTCTTTCGTATTTTTCCTCAGTCTGAGGTTGCCATCACCCAGGTTCTTGAGCACTAATTTTACACTGTCGTGTGATTAATTTGAAAGTTAAGTCTTCCATGTAACCCCTTTCAGGCTCAGGTTTGTTTCTTCTATTTTTAATCTTAGTAAATAGAATACTGTTCTTCAGGCCTAGTTTGGTGTCAGGCTTGTCAAGTTCTACTATCTGTTTCTAATCTTTTACTGATTCTGCTTTGTGGTATGTTGAGACTGTTGTGTTTTACAAGATCTTACATGACTTCTCATCAGATCCTAGTCTCATTTATAAGTCATCACATTGAGTCTTTTTTAGTGGTTAACTGCTCTGTGATGCCTTGCTGAGACGACTGCTCATTTGTCCGTAATGTTAAACTTTTTTCAACACTTGCTTTCAGAGGCCTTTTGTTTGTAGATTGTCATTATTCTTTCCTTAAGGAAAGTTGTAGCACAACTTCAGAGGTCCTGCTGTTCAGCTGCTGTCTACAAATACTTCCATTGCATTGTAAGATTTCCACTGGAACTCCATTTTTATCTCCAGTTGTACCTTAAATTCTAGATAAGAATTTCCATTGTGTATCTGTTCAGTTATCTGTCTCTGCAGTTCTTAAGTGCTTGTTACTGCTATCTCAATCACTTCCTTGCTTTCTTTCAGAATCATACAATACTTCTGAGTTGGAAGGGACCTTTACAGGTCATCTAGTCTAACCTCATTGCAATGAGCAGGGACATCTTCAACTAGATCAGGTTGCTCAGGGCCCTGTCCAACCTGACCTTGAATGTTCCTGCTCCAGTGCTGACGCTGCAGAGCTGGACACAGTACCTCCAGGTGGGATCTCATGAAGAGGGGCAGAATCACCTCCTTTGACCTGCTGGTCATGCTGCTTCTTTTTAATGCAGCCCAGAATATATTTGGCTTTCTGGGCTATGGGTGCACATTGCTGTCTCATGTCCAGTTTTTCATCCACCAGTAACCCCAAGTCCTTGGCAGGGTTGTTCTCAGTCCCTTCGTCTCCCAGCCTGTATTGATACCAGGGGTTTGCCCCAACCCATATGCATGACCTTGCACTTGGCCATGCTAAACCTCACAAGGTTCACGTGGACCTAATTCTCAAGCTTGTACAGGTCCTTCTGGGTGGCATCTCATCCCTCAGGCATGTCAGCTGTACCACTTGAGCTTAGCGTTCTCTGCAAACCTGCTGAGGATGCACTCTATTCTACTGTCTGTGTTATTGATGAAGATATTAAACAGTACTGGTCTTGGTACAGGCCCCTGAGGAACACCACTCATCACTGATATGCTTCTGGACATTGAGCCATTGACCACTACCCTCTGGATGTGACCATCTGACCAATTCCTCATCCACCAAACAATCTATCAAATCAATATCTCTCAGTTTAGAGAGAAGGGTGTTGTGGGGGACTATATTGAAGGCCTCATCAAAGTCGTCTTCATCATATGTTTTTAAACAAGGGAAAAACAAAAGAAAGCCCTAAGTTTTCAAATAAGTCAATTTGATAAAGTGAAATTCTCTGTAATTTCCTACAAATTATCCTAAGGCAAGGTCAGACTTAAATTGCTGTTGGGTTTACTGCTGATTTTTGTATTCTATGTGCAGCATTTCTGCCTTTGTAGAAGAAATAAATCAGTTCTCTGAATTCCGAACCTTAATGCCTTGAACAACATCAAACATTGTAATTTTGTATATTGACAGGAAGGATCAAATACAGCAGGGATTTCCTTCTGAAACTTTCAAGTGTTTCTCTCTCTCAGAAGAAGCCAGATTTTCTTCCTGATCATCCAATTGTACTTGAAAAGCCAGTAAGTACATTTTTTTATTAACTGAAGTTGTAAAACAGTCATGGAGGTTTTGACAACCCATTTGATAGGAAACCTTTTTCTTCTGACTTGCCTCCCAAATTGGTAAAACTGTCAAAAGATAGATTGTACAGTTCGGCTCTGTTACTTTTGTACATGATTTCCCCAGTTGGTATTTGGCATCTTACAATGGCAAGTGCCATAAAAAGGAAAAGTGTTTTTTTTTCTTTGTTTTCCAGAAATTCCAAATTTAAAATCAGAGTGGAATCATATAGAAGCTTTCTACCATGAAATCACAGTACATAGCTTTAGTAGTCTGTGTGAATTCCATATCTGTCTTCTGAAAATAAAAAAGAGCAGTCGATAAATTTCTGGCTTTATGAAAGTCTGGTTTCAGTGTTGCCCATGCCTCAGTGTCCACTGATGAGCTTAATGCAGTTTGTGTTAACATTCCTGATCTGTGTTGTTGGGGAGAAATGAGTAAAAATGAATAATGAATGTGAAGGATATCCAGGAGTGCCACCTTAACCTGTAAGAGGAAGTAATCCTCAAAGACTTTGTATGCTTAGAGAAAAGAAATTAATGCCTTGCATTTCACACATCAGGTATGGGAAAACATTCTTGGGTATAAACATATCAAATCAGGCTAAATACTAGGCTGCCTTTGAGGCCATAAGGGTGTAGTTCTTCCAGAAGTAGGATTCCTATCCTGGAGAAGTATGTCCGGATGACTGCTGTGTTGGCCACAATTTGAGACAGTTTTAAACTTCTGATCCTTGGGAAAAAAAAAAAAAAAGTTAAACTAATATAAGACAGAAATTGCCCTTCCTTGATCTTACTTTTGACATGTCCTCAAGGTGAAAGCTTTACTTGTTTCAAAGCCTGCCTGCAGATAAGGAAGTTACAACTCTTGACTTTCCCAACTTCTTTTCTCTTCCTGTCACTTGAGTTTCCACGGGGGCAAATTTTGATAATATATACATTTTCACATGGCTATGTTCGTAAGTAAAGGAGAATCCCTGCAGAATGTAATCAGTGGACGAATGAACTCTAAAATTGCTCATGACATGGCAAAATTGCAAGTAATTTGGATAGAGGGAAAGATGGATAGTAAAAACTGGTGCAAGCCAAGATGGGTTGCATGTGTGTTAAGAGATTGTTTTGGGGCTGGAGGATCTGTGTCTGTAGGATTCAGTTATATATAGTTGTGTTGTTAGAAATAAAGAGTAACTGACTGTGAGGCCTGCTCTTAAAGTCTGTCCTCTGCATATGCTAGTTTATCATACATATAAAAAACCTGAGTTTTCTGATTCTATTCAGCTGCAAAAGGGGATGGGTAAATTAGAAACCCTTATTAGGCAGGATATTGAATTAAAATAACATAAAGTGTATCACTTAGCTATCATTACTGGTGTCTTAAGCACAGAGTATGGATGGTTAAGTAGGAAGCTAAAGGGAAAATAGTCCTGTTATTAAAAGAGGCAAAAGCTGGAGAATTTGCTGTGTGATCCTGGAGAGTGTTGAAAAAGGTATTGCAAGTATACTGCTCTTGTTAGTATATAAGGGTAGTAGTATGAGCTTTCCAGTCATACTTCGGAAGAAACTTGGTTAGTGATAGTCTGCATTTCTGAATTGACTAGAATAAATGTTTTGTTGTTAATATAGGGTAAACCAGCCACTCTTGTATTCCAGTGTTGAATTTTGTGTAGACATTGAATTTTTAGTAATTTGGGAATTCGGCAGCATATTAGCATGAATTAAACATTTAAGCTATTTGGATGTGAACTGTCTTAAGATACATTTTGTATGCCTGCATGGATATACCTGCTTTTTTTTCACTAGGCAGTTTCCTTATTGGCAAGGAAGAGAAAAAAATTACCATTGTTTCCAAGAGTGTTGTAAGATCTCAGTTAAAGTATAAGAACCTTGCTAGAAATCCCAATGTCAGTGAGCTTGTATTTAGGAGCATGTGGTTGTCAACAGTTAGCCATGGAATTGACTATTCAGGTAGTCCTTGCCCATCTCAGGACTTTTCCCTAGTTCTGATTTTTTGAAGTTGCTGCTGAAGTATATGCCCATTGTTGAGTGAAAGCCGTACTTTCAGATGGAGAAAGCTCCCTAGAGGTACAAGGCAGATGCTGTTGTTGCCATTAGCAGGCTGTGGGTTGCATTTGTCCTGAAGGACACTGGGGTTTTTTGAGACATAGGGATCAGGTCTACCTATACATAGCTCAGCATTTGAACTGAAGTCTCTGTGTTGACAACGTCTTCCAGAAGGATTTCAGCTGAAGTCTGTATGATTAATGAAAGTAGAGCTGTTTGCATCAATCAAAAACCCCAAACGTAACAAAAGAACAAAAACCAAAACCAAACAAAATTGTTAAATGTATGTGGAGTAGAAATGGGTTATAAGCAGACCCATAAAAACTTCATTTAAATGACCTCATAGAATGGAAGTAATTTGACGGTTTATTTGTCTTACAGGAAAGGAGCAGGCCTTTTACTGACATGTGCAAGAAGTGACAGGTTGTTTGGAAAATGAGAAATCCATCAATGAAGGAGCTACATGTGATGTAGATCTTTAAAATTTTTGAAGGTACTTGGGTGCCTACAGATGAAAGTAGAACCCAGTGAAATTTATGAAAAAGCCTGTAATTGCCTGACTGCGTTAAAAGCCAAACCTTTAATTTGTAAAGCCTGAGATAGTAATAACAATTACAGTGAAAATAAAAAATTCCACATTTTACTGTGGCAGAATTTTTTCCTTGAATTGTCTGTGTTACATAACCATTTAGTGTGTCTGACCATAAATTCTAAACCAATGCTTGACTGGAGCTTTTTGCGTGCTCTCACCACCCTTTGTTAGCACTAATAATGGAATGATACATACTGCCTTTGTCAAATTTCAGCTGTCTTAGGGTATGTGCCCCTCTAGCTTATTTTTTCCCCCCCGAAACATCACTGGCTTGCTTTCTTAATTTGAAATCTCAAACTTGACACAAGGTAGTACATCCTTAGTATATTATGGATACGTACCTTCTTTCAAATTACAAAGTCTTTTGCTACAAGTTTCACTAAAACATGAAATCTATCTCATCATGGATCATATAGAATAGTTAGGGTTGGAAAGGACCTTCAGATCATCTAGTTCCAACCCCCCTGCCATGAGCAGGAACACCTCACACTAAACCATGCCACCCAAGGCCTCATCCAACCTGGCCTTGAACACTGCCAAGGATGGAGCACTCATAACCTCCCTGGGCAACCCATTCCAGTGCCTCACCACCCTCTCAGGAAAGAATTTCTTCCTTAGATCCAATCTAAACTTCCCCTGTTTAAGTTTGAACCCATTACCCCTTGTCCTGTTACTACAATCCTTAATGAAGAGTCCCTGCCCAGCATCCTTATGGGCCTCCTTCAGATACTGGAAGGCTGCTATGGGGTCTCCACGCAGCCTTCTCTTCTCCAGGCTGAACAGCCCCAACTTTCTCAGCCTGTTTTCATATGGGAGGTGCTCCAGTCCCCTGATCATCCTCATGGCCCTCCTCTGGACTTGTTCCAACAGTTCCATGTCCTTTTTATGTTGAGGACACCAGAATATTCCAAGTGAGGTCTCCCGAGAGCAGAGTAGAGGGGCAGGATAACCTCCCTTGACCTGGTGGTCATGCTGCTTTTGATGCAGCCCAGGATACGGTTGGCTTTCTGGGCTTCAGGTGCACACTGCCAGCTCATGTTAAATTTCTCATCGACCAACACCCCCAAGTCCTTCTCTGCAGGGTTGCTCTGAATCTCTTCTCTGCCCAACCTGTAGCTGTGCCTCGGATTGCTCTGACCCAGGTGCAGGACCTTGCACTTGGCATGGTTAAACTTCATAAGGTTGGCATCAGCCCACCTCACAAGCGTGTCGAGGTCCCTCTGGACGGCATGCCTTCCCTCCGGCGTATCAACCGAACCACACAGCTTGGTGTCATCGGCAAACTTGCTGAGGGCGCACTCAGTCTCACTGTTCATGTCACCAAATCTCACTGTCCATGTCACTGAGACATCAGATCAGAGCAAGAGAACTGCCTATGTTTTGCATTCCTTGAAGTTCTTTGAAAATAACTGACCCGTGGTTTTGACTTTGAAAAGTGGAAGTAATGGACAAAACTGAGGAACAAGACAGATTTTAATCATGTCTTATATGGGTAAATGAGTATACCAAAGCATAGTTTCTTCTGTTACTTCCTTAAATTAGTAGAGTATTTCACAGAGAAGTGGAATGCAGTAGTTTATGTTCTGAAAGCATCCTTCAGATGGCGAGTGTCAATAATAGATATTTGTATGAATACAGTTGCCCTCAAAACCCTTACTCAGACCCACAGCAACATCATCTGGGCACTGAAGGCAATTTTCTAATATGTCGCAAATGATAGTGGAAGCTAAATGAGAATGTATTGACTGGTAATCGTAAAAGTGCAGAAAACTTTCAAGTTGCATTTGATAGACACTAGATTTCTTTCCCTGAACTACTCAAATAAACTTGTTTCAATTTAGGATTTTTTTGATGTTTAGTAGCACATAGTCAATTAGAATAAAGTTGCAAGTATATTCTATTATTTGTATGTTTACAAGTAATGTTACAGAGAACTGAAATCATTGGTTGGTTGATTGGTTGGTTTTTAATCCCTGGGAAATTTGTGAGTCCTATGGATCTTTTTCTGCAGTATGTGTTGAAGGCAATCTCTTTGTGTAGCTCTCAAAACTCTTAAGTGAAATGTCTCAAATGTATTCTGGTGTGTGGTTCATCAAAGTGTTTGTTTACTGTCGTGGCTTAAGCCCCGCCAGCAACTAGGTACCACGAAGCCATTCGCGCACCCCCCTGCTTCTCTCTCCCCAGGCAGGATGGGGAGAAGAATTAGAAGAATGTAAAACCTGTGGGTTGAGATAGGAACAGTTTAATAATTAAAGTAAAATGTAGTGATAATAGGAATAATAACAACGATAACAATATTAACAATAGTAATAATAGGGAACAAGAAAAAAACGAGCAATGAAAATTCAAAAAACACAGTAAATTGCTTACCACCACTTGATTGATGCCCAGCAGAGAGAAATAACTCTATCTGAGCTGAAACCAGAATATTTACTAGTAAATATACAAAGCAGAATAACTATTAGAAAGACATATGGCCTACTAGGACTTTCCTTCCCCCCCAACACTCAATTGATATGGAATTCTAAAGCAGGTTATTTAAGAATAATTTTAATATGGCTTTTCCAGTGGAAAGGAAAAATGCCATAAACCTCAGTGTACTCAGTGTAGTGTGTCTGTTTTCACTTACAGATTTACCCTGCAGCAGAGTCACGTATCACTATATTTCCTTTGTCTATAGATCAGTAATGACAAAAGAAAACATGCCATACAGTAGAGTAGCATCTTTGATAGGAAAAAAGCCAGCCACATCTTGAGGTGTATGAGTAGTTTTACTTTGCTAAAGACAAGAAACCTTTAAACTTCCACTGGTATGTCATTTTGTGAGTATAATATGGCTATTTGAGTGCCTTTTTTTAAATTAACAGATCTGTAGTTGGATCATGTCAATCTGGGAAAGCTTTGGACTTCAGTATTAAAAGCATTCACTTTTGCTGAGTTACTGTAAGAATATTTACAGGTGAAATTTGTCTTTAACATGGGCACCTGTCATTTTCTGACACCCATATTTGTGTAGAGAATCTAAGTTCCCTTGACTTAATTGGCAAAGGATTTGATTCAATAATCTAATGCAAATATTTTCTGAGTGGTAAGGATATAGGGTTCAAAGCAAATTGTTTGTGAGATGTTAAGTCTGTGGATCTATAATGGTTTGACAGACAGGTAGATATGTTTCCTCTCATGAGGGGAGGGGCTAGAGGCTGAAGAGAAAATGGTACTTGTCTTGTCCTAGGCAGAAAATATCTTGTATGAGTGAAGCTGTGTTAACACAGAAAGTTGTCCCTATGTTTACTGTCCTAATTAATGACATAACTTCTCTGAAGCATAAGACATGTATGAAAATGTTTGTGTTCATGCATGTTCGTGTTCATACCTGTTTGTTCTGTAAAAGGAGAAGATAGGAGCGTTAAGTGACAACTGTTTATTAATGCAAGACTAAAACTTTTCACAAATATTTAGTCATATCAACCAAGATGAACTTTTCTGTGACAGTTTTCACTGAATATATACAGTAAACAGTTAGCATAGTTGCCTTATTTCCGCCTTTAGGATGCATCATTTCACTAAAGTAGTCACAAGAAGGTCATACATGTGCAGTTTTCCGTATTTTAAAATGGAAAAGGTCATGTCCAAAATAAGAAACAGTATCACATCATAAACTTATAACCAGGCACACCTGGACACTGCTATATGAATGTTACTGCAATGAAAGACAATGCAACTTTAACATTACTTGGAACCATAGCTTCTAGTTGTTATTGAGGACCCACCACGATGCTGAAAGAGAGGGGAATTTATTTATTCAGTTGTTAACATAAACAGTATTTCTTTTCCCACCTCTTATAAACACCCTAAATAAAATAGCTATGACATATATAAAGAAACAGCTAATACTACTTTATTTGAAAGCTGCATACCATCAAGGACAAAACCTCTCCAGGCAGGGTAAGAATACTTAAAATAGTAAGAGAGCTGAGTCTTAATTGGTTGGGGTATGGCTTCAGCACAAGAATTTATATGTCCTTTTGATAACATCCAAAGAAGCATCAGTATGTCATAGGTGCAGCTGCATAGAATTAAGCACCCAGAACCCAGAGAGCAAACCACATAAATCCTCCCTCCTGTTTTGCTGTGTGTCTCAGTGCTTAAGCCAAGCACTGTGTTCCCTGGGTGGCTGTGATGTCTTTAGTGTCTTTCCTGCTGACATATTCAAAGCTGGTGTTCTTTTCACACAGCTCTAGGGCTTGAGTGTTTTGTCCCAAAAGCAAGACAGACTTGTAAAATGTCATTCCCGTAAAAGAAGATCTGTAATCACCACATTATAGATGGAGCTGGAGTGAAATACATCTGTATTTCTCCAGAGTCCCTACCTTTTGGCCTTTGGAAATTGAATGTTCTGCAGAGGAACTGCAAGATTTATGGAGAGAGACAGGATGGGAGGAAAGGAATCATGACTCTATGTGAGATGCCCAGTTCCCTCAGTGGAAGGGCGTACTAGGCTCAGTAGGTTTTGCACTACACAGTTTGGGGATTAAATTCATTAACACAGTTGTTTTAGTGAATGTCCATAAATTTGTCAATTTATGCCATTTTCATCAAAAATGTTATTCTTGAAGAATGGTGAGAAGATACTTAAGAATCTACCTGAGTTAGTGCTAAGAAAGCCTACTAGTCTCCCAACACATCATTGTATTAATGAATTTGGGGAAAAAAAATGCCAATTGAACAGTTTTATTTCATGGATTATAGTGTCAGTAAGTGCTGAACAGTTTTCCCCTAGCTTTTCTTCACCAAAAGGTTCTCTAGTGTCCTAAAGCCCAGATCTTACATAAAAACTGTGCATTCACTGAAGATGAACTGATTCATGCCACCCTGGTAGATTGGCCTGAAGCATACTTGGTTGGTTAACAGGTGTGTGAGTGATTATAATAGGCTGAGGTTCCTGTTAACTGATGGTAAATTAATTTGCTTTAGAATGATACTGGATCTAACACTGTTGAGGACTCTTTCTTGTCTTCCTGACTTATTCTTAGCTGCATAAGCGCACATTTATATATTAATTGGTGGAGACTCTTGAGTTGTAATCTTTGATTGAATCAGATTCAGATTAGAAGTTTTTCAGTTCTTAGTTACCTGGATGTGTAAAAAGATGGGGATGTGTCAGAGCTAGAGTAAATTTGTTTTTAAAATAGAGCCTCTATATGTATTAGTGGCAGAAGGGTTTTTCTCCCTGATTTTGCAATGGTACTACAGTGTCTAAAATTCTTTCATAAAGTATACTTGTAGGATTGCAGTCATCATTTTTTACTTCAAGATCATTTTCTGTCTTTCAAATACAAATACAATTTATATAGATCAAACATGGGAAGTACTTTCATGAAACAAAAGTTCAAATTTTTGAGCAGATTTCTAAATTACAGGTAATCTATAGAGCTGTAGAAAAAGCACTGAATGCCATACTCCCCACTGCCCCCCAGCAAGGAGTGCACAGTGAGAAATGCTGTTTCTATGGCAACTGTGCTGCAGACTGAAATCCTCTTAGCAGGCAGAGTAGATGCTTTAATGAGCATTTTTAGTCCAATTTCAGGTACTTCTATATGTAGGCATTTAAAAATTATGTTTGCATTTCATTTTACGTTAATTGTACCTTAGCTGTGAGTGAACCGCCCCTGGAACATTCCTGGGCCATGTGCACTTTAGCTCTTGGACACCAAGAAGTTAGGGAAGAAACTGCATTGTTTCCTTCAGCCAAGTTTGTCTTAAATCCAGCAGTCTCCCAGTAAGACAGAAGATTTTAATAGATTCTTGATTCATTAAGTACAATCTCCTGATACTGCGGGAATCCCTGGCATATAATCGTGTGTCCAGATCAGGCTCATGAGGTCTGAAAATGGGTTGGCTGCTTTCTTTCAAGGTGAAACCCCAGGTACAGAACTATGTAATATTGTCTTCTTTTTTTTTTTTTTTTTCCCTGCTAGGTGGGATTTTATTATTTTAAATGTGTTCTGAGCTCAGACATAGGGAAATCAGGGTTTCACTGTAATAGATTTGTGTTCCCTAACAAAGATTTGCTGTTCTCCCGCTGTAAATATGGGACTGATGCTTGCTTTGCTTCATCCTTCACCCTTTTGAGAAAGATAATGTTGCATGCTTATTGGTTTTGTATTAGAAACAATAATTTATAATATTTTAATACCTTGCTGTTTCAATTTTTTTTTCTTTAAACACAGCAGGAAGCAATAGGTTAGTAAATGTCAATTATTAGTAATCAAGGATCCCTTCAATCAATGTAAGTATTAAGTTGATGAAATCTTCATCAGCATTTTTCTGCCTGAAAATCTTACACAGGGTCTATTTTACGATTCACAAATACTATTGTTTAGATATTTTCTTAAATAGTATATGCTAGCATAACTTTGCACTATATAAAATAAAGCATTGTGAGTCTCATTCTTGCTGATGCACTTTACATTTCTATGCTTAAAATAAAAACATTTGGATTTCCTCTCTCCTCCATATTTCACCAAAGATGATGTGACTAAGGGTGATATTTTGCAGTAGTCCTGCATAGAGAACACACTAACGTAGCAGGATTCTTCACATGGAACAAATAAAATAATGTGAAATATTGGTATTTACCAGGGACTAGCATTGTTGTCATGAGCTCTGGAGCTTCCAAGAAGTCCACATTACTTCTTTGGAATGTCTTGCTGTAATTCATTTGAAGGTGGCTAAATAATTGTAAAAAAATAAGAATATATAATTTTTTTTTAAAGGGGCTATTTTTTTTTTCTTAATGAGCATTAGAAATTTTGCAATTAATGCTGTATCAGAAATAACTGTGCTGCAAAACTTCGGCAATGGTGATAGTAGGAGAGGAGACCAGATGAGCTGTGAAGTGCTTTCATGTTTTATTAAACACAGGTTGACTTCTGTGCAGTTAACTGCCACTCTGAGGCACTGGGTGACTGGTTGAGCCAGTCTAGCGTTGACGTGTTTTATTGAGTCTTAGTGAACATAAGCTTTGAACTGGGGTTTTGTTCAAAAGGAAAGCAACTAAACTTCTAGAGACTTCTTCAGAATGGTTTCTTGTCTCCAGGTTTAGGACTATAGGGTTTGTTTGGGTTTTTTTAACAGTAAATTTACTTAAGGAAAATCTTTTTGTCTGAATTTCTCAGCCGTCTGCCTCCTACAGGCTAGAATTTGCCTGGTAGGACTTTTAATCACTACAACTTCTATTCAAATTAGCTTCGTCTTTCTGACATTTTTCTTTACATATGTTAGTATATTTAAGTCTTTAGCAACCAAAATATTGTTCTGAAGTATTGTGATATATTTAGCAAGAGATCACTTAGCCTTATTTAAAGCAATTTTTGTTCAGTCTTTCTACATGATTGCTTTCTAATCTTCAAAATGGTATTACAAAACCAAATCAAACCAAACCCCCAAAACTTACCTATTCCAGGCATTGCTGTTCTCCCAGAACTCATAAACAATGAAGCGGGAATCACTTGGAAGCTTCTGTATGGAAACACTATGAATTGTAGAGTAGAAATTGTAGAATTTAAAGAAACATGGCAAAGTCATTGGACGTACACATCTTATTCCAAACTGCTTAAGAGTAGCACCAAATGCAGTGCTTTTTGGGAAAAAAAAACCAAACCAAAACTAAAAAAAAAACAAAAACAAAAACAAAAAAAACACCAGCCCAAATAATAAATGTAAATAAATGCAAATTATGAGCTTTTTTTTTTTTTTTTCCTAAAAAATGTCTTGGAATATTTTCATGGCTTTTTTTTTTTTAATAAACATTTTACTTTACTGCACTTATGATGGACCCATTTATGAAACTCCTTTTTCATATTGCTCCAGAAGTGTAATTTATCTAAAGAACTGCTAATCAGTAATACAGAAAATTAATCAAATAACTGTGGTTCAGAGAAAATCGGCAAATACAGCGTATCATAGAATCACAAAATCACAGAATGGTTAGGGTTGGAAAGGACCTTAAGATCATCTAGTTCCAAGCCCCTGCCATGGGTAGAGATGCCACTCAAACTGATGTTTAGACGTGTAGCATAAAAAGTATATATACATATTTCTCAGAGTGCCCAAGTGTGAGACTGCCGATCTTACTACTGACGTCCTTGAAAACTGGTCTCAGATTATATTTCATTCTGTGAGAAGCAAAAATTGGTACGATTTATCGTCTTTCTCCTGCTCTGTGTGAAAACACATTGTAAATTGGCAAAAATACCAAGAACTGTTGGAAAAAAGTCATATGCAGCTACAGTAAAACTCAACCGCTAGGTGGCACTACAGACTTACCAAATGCCGGTAAATCTGGGAAAGAAAGTCAATTTTTTGCCATCATTTGTTAAGTTGCGTTCTGAAGTCATGTAAGCTCTCTCCCCTGACAGGGTTGCACTCACTGCAGTGTTTTGCTGGATGTTCGTTTTTGGAGGAGGGCTGGGCAGCTTCTCATCTTTGTTTTTTCCAGCTTTTGGTACAGAAGAGAGTTTTATTTTCATAGAATCATAGAATGGTTTGGGTTGGAAGGGACCTTAAAGATCATCTAGTTTCAACCGCCTGCCATGGGCAGGGACACCTTCCACTAGACCAGGTTGCTCAAAGCCACATCCAGCCTGGCCTTGAACACTGCCAGGGATGGGGCAGCCACAGCTCCTCTGGGCAACCTGTGCCAGTGCCTCACCACTGCAAAATAGGTCACTCTTTTCTTCTTCTAGCTAATTTTACTTTTTCTGGTCTGGGTGAACACTACTGATACAGTCCTAAGTGTGACAATCAAAGAACCACAAGGCTCACAAATTAGGGATGTGACAGTCAGCTTTGGAAGCCTTTGAAGATACAGGAAGAGCCTGTATTGTGCACACATTAAGAAAGTATTTCTTCCAGAATGTTCTGTAGTGTGTAAAATAAGCATCTTTCTCCAGCATGTTCAATTAAGAAATTCAGTACACTAGTGAGTCATTAAAATTTATTCTTAACACAGCTCTAATGTTTTCTTTAATTCTAAAAGGAGCAAAGCAGAAATACCCCCATTAGTTGAAAAATTTGCTTTTTAGTTTTTCCCATTATTATGAATGAAAATTTTAAAACTGTAGCTTAAAGGGAAGATTCGGGAAGATTCTGAAAGATTCTGAAAACTTCCAACCAGAGAACTGGCAAACAAGGTGGTAAGTTGTTCACTTGCCAAGTGAGCGCAAATGAAGGATGGCAAGTGAGTCTTCCAATATAGCGTGTCAGCCTAGGATCTTCCAGAAGCCATGAATTGATGACCTGCAGAGCTGAGAAGCCTTAGAAGACTGTTTAGGATCTTTGAGATAGTCTGTGTTGACATTTTGTGATACTACTTAGCCTGCACATACACTTTGACATGTCTGTGGTTTTAGTTGTCTTTGAAAAGCTCTGCCTTACACACATGCCAGGAAAGAGGATGTTACAAGTTCTCTCTTCATAAATAATCCAGCTCCACTTAAAAGGTATTCAAGAAATTAGGCTGCATTCCTTCCTTCAGCCCAAGCACAATAACGTTGTACTTACTGCAAGCAGCCACCCTGAGTAGAAGCGGATTCTACATACTGCTTCAGAGCAAGCCGGAATTCCTCAATTTCTTCTTCTATCACAGACATTTGACGTTGGACAATCATTATGTGCTGATACAAGAACAAAACATTATTACTGCCATATCATCTTCTTGAGTTACTTGTGCTTTAAACTCAGAAAAGTCTACCATAAAACAATAAAAAACACAGTTTGCAGTCTCTAGTTTAGTGCTCTGGAGTGAAGAAGTATAAATGCTCGTATTTGGCTTTTACGTCTGGGCAAGGTGAGGCGCAGAATGGGAACACTCAAATGAGTGTCCACATTAGAGAAAACAAGAGTTGTCTGAACCCTGTATAAGAGAGTAACTATGTGAAGCCAATGCTGATCTTTGAAATGTTCAGTAATACAGTCAGCATGTTTCCTTGGATGAATCTGGATGCAGCCAGGTGCGAGGTTTGAGATAAGAGTGTATTCCCACAGTCTGCAATGGATGCAGTGTTACTTTCATTGAGGTGCTCTTATAGTCTTTTACCTTTTAGAGCTATGACTCACACCTGAATGAGATGCCTAAGGTAGCCCACGTTAAATGATGAACAGAGATTGTCTAGCAATATTGTATAATATAAAAAAATATCTAATTAAACTCCTGTGATGAAAGAAGGAATTTGATGGATCACCTCTTTTGGCTATTTTTTCATGTGTATTTGATTCGCATTTTGCTAGGTCCAAAGCCCTGAATGTATGAATGCTAGTGTATCAGAAAAAATGAGCTTCATCTTGGGACATAAGCTTACTTAACAGTAAATTTATTGCTGGTCATGATTTTGGTTTTGTAAGTTGCAATACTGAGTATTGCTTAGTACTAGATGATCTCCAGTCTTTCCTGATAAGGTTTCCTGTAGCAGTTTTGGAAAGGAGGGAGGGAGGAAGGAAGAGGAGAAGACCATACAACAGTGATTTAAAGCATGCATTCAGCATTAGGTGATTTGGAGGAGAGAAGCTATCATCCCTTAAACACTGCTGCCAAATTGGTAAATCTTATTAATTGTACCTATTCCTCCTTATGTGAGTTGAGGTTTTGGCTACTGCATCCTTTGAAAATGATCAAAAAATTAATATAAAAGTTTTGCCCATATATTCTTTTGTTGCCTCTTGCACGATGTATTCTGCTAACTAAAATGGTTTCTTATTGCTGGAAAAAGTGAGGATGGTGATTTTTTAAATTAGTTTTCAACAAAAGAGATCAGGTGAGATTGTTGTCTCAATACCTGGCATGCAAAAGCAATCTTGAAAAGCACTTACAGATTTTGCATTTTCTTCCAAAACCTCCTCTTCAAATGGCTCAAGCTTTAGGTCCTTTGAGGCAGTTGAAAAAAACAGAAATATACGAGGCAATACTACATCTGTAGTCTGCTCTTTTTAACAAACTACTCCAATAGCGAGATTCTGTTTAATCTCCAGAAGTTATAATTAAATCCCTTCTTTATTAGCTGTAAGTCAAATAGAAGTATTGTTTGCAATATCTTGCACGCTTCAGTGGTTAAATCCAACCCTAGCTGTTCTGTACAGTTTTATTTATAATGCTGATCAGGTGATATTTCATTTGTAAGAAATCCACTTTTCACAAATGTGTAAGACAGATACCTTCTGAAGTTGTCATGTGGACTATGGACATGAGCAAGGATGGTGATTTCAATTACAGAATCAACTAGGTTGGAAATGACCTTTAAGATCATCAAGTTCAACCATTACCCCAGCACTGCCAGGACCACCACTAAACCATGTCACTAAGGGCCTCATATACACAGTTTCTGAACACTTCCAGGGACGGTGATTCCACCACTTCCCTGGGCAGCCTGTTCCAACGTCTGACCACCCTCTCAGTGAAGAGGTTTTTCCTAATACTCAGTTTAAACCTCCCCTGGCGCAGCTTGATGTCTTATCACTCAAGACTGACCCCCACCTCACTATTACCTCCTTTCAGTTATTTGTAGAGATCTATAAGGTCCCCTCTGGGCCTCCTTTTCTCCAGACTAAAAAACCCCAGTTCCCTCAACCTCATTTGAAACAAACTATCAGCTACCATTCTGCAATCATAAAACTTTACACAGAAGAAACTTCCCTATGGGGGTTAAAGGTTGCAAGGGACTGTTTTTCAGCATTGCTCCAAGTCAGATTTCTGAACTACTGCACTTGCTTCTGAGGACAGGCAGGGCAGCAGCAAACAGATGCATCTGGGAGGCAGCAGTATGCTTTCTTGGCACACAGACTGGATGCGCACTTCATGAATCAGTGATTCATGCAAACACTGTCTAGTAATGCACACACAATGAGCATTTACATGCCAGGCACATGCACTACCTTCGAGCCCAGTGCCATATGGATATTCTGAGAAATATCTATATGCCTGACAAAAAGCAGACTGATTTGCAGTAAGCAGCTGGAGCAAGATGTGCTCTTTGTTAGTGGTGTTTCACATCCTACTGCACGCAATTCTTGTGTAGGAAAGATAAAAACATTCTGCTTCCTGCTGGGTGAGGATTGATTAACCTCAAGGAGCAAGTGTTTTGCCAGTACAAATACTGTACTCATGGGAAAGCCAAGAAGAGGTGTGCAGATAGAATCCAAATGACCAGGGGACCCACACCAGCAGCAGGTGGCAGAGCAAGGCAGGAGTGAAGCTGCAATTGCACTAAGTCCAGTGTAGCTTTACTTCTGTAGAATGTGCATAGAAGGGCATGACATGCATGATTGGAGGGAAGAAAACACAGCTTTTAATCGCTCATTTGTCAGTGCAGACACTTCAGGTAAAAGCCCTGAGGGAAAATGCATATTCCTGTGGCTCTTCTATACTTACAGTGCCTTTTATTTCTAGGGGAAACAAATGGAAAAAGAGAGGGAAGGAATGACTCAAGTTGTACTGGAAACTCTCTACTAAGGTAGCAAGAAAAGTATTCCATTTTTTTCCAGAAAATATGAATGTAGAAAAGAAAAAAAAAAGGTATTATTTAAGGAAAAAAAAGACAACTTATGAGACTGATTCATGGTTAAATTCACCTTTGACAGAAGACAGCAGAAGAATTAGACAACACTAAATCCTTCACCAGGTAGTTTTCCAGTAGCAAACACAGATGGGTAACTTGCCAGCCCCCTTAAGAAGTTTTAAAAGGTCTATGCCCTGCCACTGCTTCCCTTTGGCACTGAGATCCTTTTCAGGCTGAGGTTCTCTGTCATTTATCTGTAGCAGATCTGATCATTTTCTAACATCCTTGTTAAACATCCTCAAGTTATATACTACAAAATGGTTGGCTGCTTTCTGTAATGCTTGCAGTGCATTAGTGCTGTATGCCAGGTCTCTTTTTTCAGTCAGATTCTTTTAAATGTTAAGTTTCCTTGAACTCCTTTTGGCATCAGTTCATGTCGGGAGGCAACTGTGGCAGGACAGGGGGCTGCTGTTTCCAAAGCAGAGCTGGGAGTAAAGCTGGACCAAAGGTGGGAGTTGTGTTTCATGATGGACTTTGACATTTCAAAATCCAACTTTTATCTATTCAGAAAAAAACCAAGTTGCTACTAAAATGTCATTAATGTGGCAACTGCTGTGTAATTGCTTTCCTCATGCAGAAATGACCTCCGGGAGGAAGCTGCTGTGTGCAGGTGGATGGGTATGCCCTGGCCAGAGGCTTATTGGAATGAGCAGACCGTGAGGAGCTACTGAGCACAGCAAGGAGCAGAGTGAGCGGCTGACAGAAGTTACAGACAGTGCCACAGAGAACGACCAAATTTCACAGCTGGTTAAGGAGAAATGATGCGAGAGACTGTCAGACCTCAGGGATAACCGAAGGAAGTACTGAGCTTTTGGAGAGCAGCCTTACATGGCCAGGGGTGACTGCATCAGTCATGCAGCTAATCAGTTATAAAGCTAACTGAAGTACCAAATTTTGATCCCAAAGTGGGACCAAAGGGTAAAAGTAATTAGGAGCAGTTTGTTCATTTGGGAGGGAGCAATGGCAGAGAAAGGTCATCTTTCTGAGCCCTGTGCCAGATCACCACCATTTATTCTGGCTTCTTGTCTAATCCCTCACTTAACTATTTTTTTCTGTGTGTATAATTTGCTATTGAACTCAAGCTGCACTAGCAGGCGAGATGGAGGAGACACTTGTCTGCCACGACCCAAGGTCTGAGCCAGTGCCTGGCTAAGGGGCATGGATACAGCCACAAACACTAGATAAACTTAAAGCCCATGATAATGTTCACAGGGGAACATCCATCCTGCTCAGCTGGGAAGAAGGATCAGGCTGTTGCATATTCTTCATGTTTCTGTAAGTGATGCCTGTCTGAGGGTGCTGGTGAAGGTACGTGTGCTGCTGTGCTTTTGACCTATGTTTCTGGAGTATGTGCACAGCCTCATTGCTGGTGAGCTCTGACCTGCACAGAGGAGCAGCATCAGCCTGATTGAAACTGGAGCAACTCCTGGGTGTGAGAGCAATTCAACCTAAAACTTCGCCTCTAGTAGACCAGGAGGAAGAAATCCCCTGAGTCCCAAATCCTTGAATACAGCTACTCCCTTAGCATCTATCCAACATTAGCTGTCTGTCCTTCAACAGAGATACTTCATGTAGAGAGCAACACAGGAATTTAAAACCTTACTTAAACCCCTGCTTTCTTCTCCAAAAAGAAAAAGTCATCACACATAGACATAACCAAAATTTTAAAAGCTAGGGTAGCATTCAATCTCATTGAAAGAAAAAAGAAACAGGTACTTTCTCTACAGACAGATGTTACTCAGGTTTTTACAAGGCCCTGGAAGCCCCGGTTTCATTGGATCAGATGGGTCATTTGTCAGATGCCCAGATGGCTCTACTTTGGCATGGGAACTGCAGGCAGTCTCCGGGCTCTGTGAGCTGGTGCAACCACCTCCCAGACAGGATGATAAGATTTGCATTAGCTTTTGGCTGAACTGTACTCAGAGTACAGTTAAAACACTCAGAGTGTTTTAACCTTTATAAATCAGTTTTCTCTGGTGGGGAAGGAGGAAACACAACTTTATGTCAAGCTCTAGTGGGAAAGTTCAGAGAGGAAATGGAAAAAAAAAAAAGATCCTAAAAAGAGAGACTTGTCCCATGTTCCTGAAAACAAGCATAACTAAATACAACAGAACCCTCCAGTCATAATGTGACTATTCAATTCTTGATGAACAGCTGGATCTGTGATGATGGAAAGGGGAAAGGAAAACAGAAAAAAAACATGTCATACTCTGATGAAGCAGGAAAGAAGGTGGAAGGAAAAATATAGGGATTTAATGGGTGTTAGCTGTCTTAGGTGATGTTTCACTCACTGATTGGAAAGGCTGTGACTGGGACATGGAAAGCAGTTGTGGTTTAAAGACTTCTTTACTGAAAAGACAAACAGGTGAAAAGAAACACACACCTTCTTTTCCAGCCTGTCAATCAGGTTTTGGAGTCTGTTTATCTGGGTCATCCACTGGCCGTTTTCCTCCATCCAACCTTTGGAAAACATAAATAATGAACATTTATCAAATGTTACACAATCCTGAAATACAGCATATTCATTTATTTTACAAAAATATTTGGCTTAGCTGGCAATTTATTTTGGTTCTTGAAGATTGTGCTGCAACTAGTTCCATGTTCATTTAGGTGTAACTAAAGGAAAGCATGATTTTGACTATATGAATTATTTTCTTTCTTTTCAAGATATAACTGAAATCCAATACAGAATGAGAACTACATTCTAGATTAATACATTCAAGTGCTTTTGAAATCATGCTGGTACCTCAAGAAAGAAACACTCTCCTCTGCAGATTTAACCAGCTCATTACCTGAGTACTTCTGCTCAAAATGCAAAAATAATCTGGGAGGGGGGTGTGTGCGTGAAGGTTTTCTCTATCTTAATATTTTTCTTAGTTTGCCGTTTCTTTGTCTTCTTTATGTAAAGGTTTCTCTAAGAGTAGGAGTCAGCTCTTCTGCTGCATAGCAAGCGTGTCTTTGGGATTCCTTTCAAATACATCCCATGGAGGGACCATGTGTGTGTCTTGACTGCAGTTCCTCTTTCCCCTGAGAGCATCCGTGAAAGTGAAAGCAAGGCAGTTAAGAATGTCTGAAATATTCTGGCATGGGCAATACAGCTCTAGTGACAGGATCTTACTTCCCCCTGCAGACACAGCAGAGCTGCTGTGGGAACCTGACTTCAAGGACATTGTCATAGCCAGTCTGTTGCTGTTCTTAGGGTCCTGATACAGTGTTTCCAGCAGAATTCCAGGATTATTCAAGGTTAAGAGTATGAATGTTCTTTCCAAAAAAACCAAAACAAATCAAAACACAACATTCTTATGAACAGTAGAAAAGAATTAATTGGGTGTACATCTGCAGCTAAGTGATCTAGGTTTCTGGCATGGCATGTTGAGGAATCCTGATATTGAGGGATTCCTGAAGGAGCCTCCTAAAATAATTGTAGAATGGCTTGTATGCATTGGGAATAAGGGGCTTTTTCTTCATTCAGAGAAGGGCATTTAGCTGCTACAGCTGTTTTCATACTTAAACTCTGACGGGTTTTCAGCTTTTTAATAGTTATCTGCAATATGCTGTCTTTAGGGCTTTCATGTATCCCCTAATTATGGTATAACCTTGTGGTGGACTCTATAGCTAATTTAATAACATTAACTTGATGTCTTTGCAGCTAATGACCCTTCTCCACCTTTCCAACAAAACAGCATTCCTAGGTGCTTGATGAATTCATAGAATCATAGAATAGTTAGGGTTGGAAAGGACCTTCAGATCATCTAGTTCCAACCCCCTGCCATGGGCAGGGACACCCCACACTAAACCATGTCACCCAAGGCCTCATCCAACCTGGCCTTGAACACCGCCAAGGATGGAGCATTCACAGTTTCCCTGGGCAACCCATTCCAGTGCCTCACCACACTTTGAGTAAAGAATTTCTTCTTCAGATCCAATCCAAACTTCCCCTGTTTAAGTTTGAACCCATTACCCCTTGTCCTGTCACTACAGTCCCTGATGAATAGTCCATCCCCAGCATCCTTGTAGGCCCCCTTCAGATACTGAAAGGCTGCTATGAGGTCTCCATGCAGCCTTCTCTTCTCCAGGCTGAACAGCCCCAACTTTCTCAGCCTATCTTCATATGGGAGGTGCTCCAGTTCCCTGATCATCCTCGTGGCCCTCCTCTGGACGTGTTCCAACAGTTCCATGTCCTTTTTATGTTGAGGACACCAGAACTGCACACAATACTCCAAGTGAGGTCTCCCAAGAGCAGAGTAGAGGGGCAGGATCACCTCCTTTGACCTGCTGGTCACGCTCCTCTTGATGCAGCCCAGGATACGGTTGGCTTTCTGGGCTGCGAGCGCACACTGAAGCCGGCTCATGTTCATTTTCTCATCGACCAACACCCCCAAGTCCTTCTCCGCAGGGCTGCTCTGAATCTCTTCTCTGCCCAACCTGTAGCCGTGCCTGGGATTGCTCCGACCCAGGTGTAGGACCTTGCACTTGGCATGGTTAAACTTCATAAGGTTGGCATCAGCCCACCTCACAAGCGTGTCAAGGTCCCTCTGGATGGCATCCCTTCCCTCCAGCGTATCAACCGAACCACACAGCTTGCAGCAATATTGCAGCAATATTTTTATTAGGATTGATCCATCCTCCACTAGATTCTCCTAGAATGAGATTTTGGGTTTGAGATGTGCAATTTATGCCTGTGGTGACTTCAAATTTCGACCGATTCAAGATCGATTATGTTTTGTCATAATAACTTTTATATCTTTTTCTCCCAAGTCATAGAAGTTAGCAGCAGAGGAAAGACTAAAGACACTGTGTCTTGTCTCTTTATATGGATAAGACATGCCCCTTTTAGAAGACTTTCTAGCTCCCCATCTCTACTGCAGCCATATTTATAACTGTATAATGATCTGATATCATATAGCAAAGGTGAAGCTAGAAAATGTTCTACAAAGGCGCAAGCATCTCTGAGCCTCTCTAAAGTCTGTGGAAAATTTTGCTTTGCTAAAGCCTCAAGAAAATACTCAAGGAAACACATATGTGCATGTTGAGAGCTGTTGCTGGCATCACCCACAGTGTGAATGTGTATGTCAGTGATTGCTCTAAAGAGAGAGAAAGGTCATTTATCAGAAACTGAAGAATTTTCAACACATGCTCTTGATATGCAAATTCAGTAACTTGCTCATTTTCCAGCTGAGAGTTCCTGTGGCACCTGGACTATGTTTTGATCAAACAAAGAAATCTTAATACTTGGGATGTACCATGGGTGTGATATGTAGAGGAAGCAGTGTGGCTTTACCTGAAAAAGTACAAAGGCTAAAGAAGTGCTGGCTTGAGAGTTGCGCACACACACACACCTGCGGTATTACTGTGCACATGGGTAGCAGGCAGTAAGGAGGAAGACCAAGTGCTGAGACAAACACAAATCTTGTATGTTTTTTCTGTATATGTGTGTGTATGCGTGGTTTAAATATCTTTAAAATGTGAAATGCTATACCTGTGCTAAAACGAGGGCTGTTTGGTGACAGGCTGTTATTCCTCTGCAGCCTTCGAGCTGAGTGTTCTCCTGGCCACTGAATTGAGAGCACTTCTGGTTTTACTGGATCTTGTCTGCACAGAAACAGGAGACTTTATAAAGTAAAAAAACAAAGGTTAAGCTGGTGTAAAACCTATCTTTGAGGGAGAAAAAGCTCAAAGCTGGTGTTTGTGATGTGGTTCTGACCTGACCTAATGAACCATTCACACCGTTCCCTCATTCTCATGAGTTTCACAACATCTCTGTGGAGGAACTAGGGCCACAAGAACAGCTAAAAGTGAGATATGAACTTTAAATGTTGACTCCTTCAGCTTAAAGATTGAAAAGATAAACAGTAACATGTATCTGATAATAAGGAAGGAAAACTGATGAGAATTAGCTAATACTGGATGGAGAACAGATACATTTCTGGGACTATGAGCACCCTTAAATTAGTTTAGGAATATGTTAATGGGATTTTGATTCAGACAGTTTGCCTCTGGGTTAAGCATAATTGAAGATGATTTTACATAGGGACTGGGGCATCTGCACTAGGAACTAACTTGTTTTCTCCAAAATAGCTGTAGTTGAAGTGCTGAGTTACCCTGGCTTTTCCATTGCTACTCCTATATTCCTTCAGTTTGCAGGGTGAAATGTAAAATGGTGTTGGAGGTTCACGGTGACCCCTCTGCTCACACCCTTCACTGCAGCTGGGCAGGAGGTTTGCTCACCTCTCCTGCCGCGTCTGTTCCTCTGTGGTTTCCATGGCACACTCCACGGAGCTCTGGAGGGACTGAAGCTGGTTCAGTGTTTCCTTCAAAAGAAAGCGAGTCACAAACTGCTCCAAATTAGAAGCTTCCTGATAGTCCTAAAAAAATAAAAAAATAAAGTAAGGATTTGCCTACTAGGTTAGAGGAAGGATTCAGATTTAATTCAGAAAGGAAGCAGCCTGGATGTTTTCATGCTTATACATGTGAACCACATAAGCAACCTATCTTTACATTTTGGGACCAAAAGACTTCTACATTTCCAGGTTTAAATGCTGATCCCACCCAAGCTGAGAGAGCGTCACAACATCATTTCCACCTCCAAAAAACCCTTTTCCTTACATTTCTTAACTCCAGTTGATGGCAGTACCACATTACTTCGTAAGTGTGGAAAAGCCAAGATATGATTGACAACTGCAGAACTAGCTTTTATTCAGCTCCACTCTTGTGAAAGAAGTTTATCGAGCCCACTGACCTGTCTCTGACAGTGATTAGGGGAATAGTCTTTGAGCAAGGCACATGCCTAGTGATACTCCCGGAAAACTCCACCAGCACTTTGGCTGGAGGACTGCCTGTGCCAGAGAGATTGCCCTCTGAATTTAACAGTCTTTAACTGATTTTTGTTCCTATAATTTAATTATTTTTGAAACCACGTATCAATATATTTCACAATTACACTAAATGGATCCAGAAGTTCCTTGAGTTGGAGCTTGGTTATTAGAGAAGTTTGCACCTACATTTAGCATAATATAAAAAACCTCTTTGTGGTTTTCTCATTAGTAAATATAATAGAGAGGATAGACCCCTAGAGCCTCTGCTTACTGTGTAGAGCTCCCATCTGGAAAAGGGAAGGAAAATGGACTTCTATCTCTAACTGTAAATGAATTTGTTGGGTCCTACTCTGATGAAAGTATGCTGGTGTGCATTTTTCATATGCCCTAAGTGTGCTTATGTGTGCAGAAATCCCATTCAGCTGATCCTGAAAGCCTTTGGCTACAATTCCATCTAAAATGGTTTCATAAAATGTGAAGTACATTGAACGAAAGATTTCTCTAGTCACCACAGTTGAAGATGGATTGACGGTCTGTTATCTCCAAGCTTTAAAGAAAACTTGTTGTTTGAATGTTGTTGCCTCCTACTCAAGCTGACAACCCATTTGAGTATTTTTGGCAATGCATATGAGTATTTTCAAGCTCTTCCCTATTCTTCTCAATGTGAAATGCCTTTTTGACTTTTAGACTTCTCTTAGAATTTTTGCATGTATGTGTTTGCAATCAGAACACAAATGTGGGACGTTTTGAAATTTGTGTGTAAAATAAAAGGACTGAGTTAATAGCTTTAAAAGCATTTTGCTCTCAAGTGAGAACAGTCAATTCACGATATGTGTTATTAACTTAGTTCTTGTTGGAAGACTTCTGCTAGAAAGATCTCAGATGTTAAACCACCCATGAGTCATTGGAACTTACGTTGCCAGGAGCAACTTCTATATTTACTTCTGTCTTCAGATGAATCAGGCGTAAGCCTCTCTCCAACAAATAACTTCTCATTTATACATTTTTAAAATAGATTTTCATGGGAGACTGTCCACCTTTTGAATGAATACCTTAGGCTCACACCAGCCTTACAAATAACATTTATGGCAACCTTTATGATTAGTATATCTTATTATGCAATAGCAAAGCTTATTTTCTTCTTCTGCTTCTACATTGTCTTCACTGCAACTGATTTAAAACTGGTGCACCTGGCAGACATCATTTAATTTCATGCTGATGGGAGGGGATCATACAAACATTAGCTCTGTAAAACTTGCTGCTCTCTGAGGCTGGCTGCTTTTTGACTCCTTTAGAAATATTTCCTGCACCTGAAAATCGTTAAGATTTCAGGGTTTTTTTTCCCATCAGAACTACTACAAGTTTGCGCATTGCACCAGGATTTAGTCTTTTTTCTCTTCCTGTTCTGTTGTTCTGTAAGTTCTATACTTGAAAAAGACCTATGGAAAAGGTCTTTGTGATCTTTAAATACAGCTTACAATTACAGGTACACAGAGTTTATTTCTAAAGATGGGCCACGCAGGCAGGATGCTAACATATCTGTGCGAGTCTAGAATTATCAAAGACTCTTTCCTTATGCACATTTTACCCAAACAGGAGTGCTTACAACTCTTCTATACAGAAGACTTAACTCTTTTAATGAGTAAATGGCTACTCAGTATTTTTCTTTAAGTAATGGCTCTAAGCCAGCAAATCTGAGCTCACAGCAATGTTGGACAACTTTGACTCCTGCCCACTGAAAGATAACTATGCCTACCTGTCCTTCTCAAATTCTTCAAAGGTCATGGAAAAAACTATTCAGCATATCTAATTGTCAGCATTATTATAATTTAAGTCACGGAGGAAAAAAGATTGGCCATTACAATTCAACTTAAAGCTGAACTCCAGCTCTCAGCAATGAGGAATTACATGCTTTGTTATCATTTCACCACTCTACTTCATACAGAAAAATGCTTTCATTTGCATTTCACAAGAGGCACACTGGTACAAGATTTCATTAGGAGAAAGGCATTGTTATTTCTGAATTAAGAAAAATGTGTATTAATTTATTAAGTGTACATTATGGTAAAATCAGCATAAGTGGCATGCCCAGTATTTCTATTCTTCGTGTATCGTGCCACCAATTAATAATAGGACCCACAGATGGTGTCTATATATAAATTAGAAAAATGACCTGTTTAATTTCATTAGCTGCAAATTCCCAGTCATTAGCATATACATTATACTGCACAGCAGTTTGAGTAGTCCACATGAAATAAGTCTGTGTTAACGTATCACTCTGCTTGTTAGTTTTACTGATTGTGACTGAATGAGGATAATTTTCCACATCTACCTCATCAAGACACAACTGTGACCTTTGTGAGTAGCTAAGATTTGAGTTCCCATTAATGCAACTGAAAATACACATACTTGGGTGATTTCTCTGTGGAAAAGGTCACTGTGGTCTTTAAAGCTTGCTTACAGCTGTGTTAAAAGGTTCAGAAGAGGTTCTCCTTTTATAACGATGGAGGTGGTGGGGCTTTAGGTATCCACATCGCAGGAGTCCACATCTCAGGGCCACCACAGGTTCAGTCATTCTCTTGATCCTCTCAAGTCCTGGTGCCAGCCCCAGTTCTCTCCCCCTGGGAGACCTGACACCATACTGATCCACTTATCACAAGAGCAGCTCCTTGAGATGGAAAGGAGGGAGATACCTGTGTTCACTGACTTGGGACATGCAAACTAAATTTGGTTGGGGCAAAAAAACTCTGACATCTCTCAGAAGAGGTGGGAGCTTAGGCAAAGCTCCGCAAATGTAGTGGGAAAGGACATCTGGCTGTCATCTATTCCAACCCCCTTTCCAGAGCAGGGCCAACTTCAAAGCTAGTGCAAGCTGCTCAGGGTGATGTGCAGCTCAGTTTGGAACATCTCCAAGGATGGAGATTACTCCATCTATCTGCAAAAAGAATTTTCCGTATGTCTCTTCCACAAGCTGCAGAAATTGCCTCTTGTGCTTTTGCTGTGCACCCCTGAAAGAGATGACATTGTTTGGTCTTCACTATAACCCTCCTTTAGACAGCAGAATTACATCTTCCCACAGCCTCTTCTCCAGGCTGAACAAACCTGGTCCCCTTGGCCTCTCCTTCCTATATTGCTATTCTACGTAGCATATTATGTTATATAGCACTTTATAACTTATTTATTGTACTTTATTTGTAAAATTACTTATAATAGTTATTACTGTTTCTTACTTTGCAATTTTCTGTTTCCTATTTTATGTGTCATATAAAAATAATTTCATAAAAGATATTTATGCTTATCTTTACAGAAAATACCCCCAAGGTGACTGAAAAGTAGTTATAATTGACAAAGACTCAGTGAGGAATAACCTATTTAAATTTCTCTTGATCATGGGATGTCTCGTGCCCTGTGTGTTTATCCTACATTAGTGGGACAATGCCATGCGTTATAACTTTAAATTGAGGATATAAAATTAGTCAGGATGACTGCTATGCTGGTGTGATGTTTTCATATGCCCATAGGAAAAAAAATAAAAAAAAATAAAAATCAAGCATTTTGATTTAATTCCGTAAGATCTAGTTCTTCAGACTGTATCAGAAGAGTAAAGTCAAGAGTAAAATCATAAATTCACCAGAAGCCAGATCCAGATGCTCACTGTGTTGACTTTTACAGCATCCTCATTGTAAAAATGAAAAAGCATAGCATGCCAAACTATGACATAGATTCAGCTTCAGTTTTTGAGTGTGGCACAAGCTTTCCAAGTTTATCAAAGTATTTTATTTGGAATAAAATACATGTTTCAACTCTGCCTAGAGAATTGGAACAGTGACAATCTCTACTAACCACTTGCAGTGCTGATGTAAGAGCAAGGAAAAAAATAGGTAATCATGGGCGATTATAGGAGAATATTGACGTATAATAGTAATAGCATCCATCAGAACCACATAGTCTATCACTCTACTGAGATTACTGAAGAAGTAATATACTCCTACTGCAGTAATAGTACGTACGAAATTCATGCATGGATAAAAAAAATAACTTGTATTTAACTGCTATTAAGTGCATCACACACCTTGAGACAAGAAACTGTGCTTTTTATCAGCAGGTAGCAAGGATATGTGTAATGCCATTGCTCCCAGGAGAAGTTTGTAAGGATTCCAAGGAAAACATCAAAGCTGTTGGTGGTGGTTTTGATAGGTATCAAAAGGAGAATGGCTAGGTTTAATGTTTCTTTTTCTGCTCCGAAGTTAATTCTATACACTTCTAGGTTTAAAGGTATGGATAGTAACTTAATGAAGGGGTTTGGTTTGGTTTTGGTTGGTTGCTTACTTTTAAGTTCTGACTATTTAACACATCTTCTCTGCTACCAGCAGAATTTTGAGCATTGCCTCCTTCTCACCCAGTAGGTATAAGACTTCCATGAAAAACATCAAAGAAGATTCCAAGAATTTTCATTACTCTGATAAGGAGCTAGAAGGAGAACCTTGACTTGCCCTAGTAGTCACAATCTTAAATAAATTTCACAGATAGAAAATCCTATGAAATTAAATTCTAAAGCCTCATTTATTAATGTCTCTAGCTAAAATTAGCTGTTTATTCATAGGGTCATCTCTGCCTTTAGCAGGGTGCAACTGGTGATATATTTAGCCCTACCACCAGCATTCTTCTCTCACAAGTGGTGTTCCCAGGACTCAGTATTCAGGGCAGTTCTGTTTAGTATTTTTGCCAGTGATCTGGATGAGGGGATCGAGTGCACCCTCAGTAACTTTGCAGATGACACCAAGTTGAGAGCGAGAGTGTTGATCTGCTGAAGGATAGGAAGGTTCTACAGAAGGATCTGGACAGGCTGGATCAATGGGCTGTGGCCAATAGCATGATGGCCATTAGCACAAGGCAAAGCACCAGGTCCTTCACTTGGGCCACAACAACCCCATGGAACACTCCAGGCTTGGAGAAGAGTGGTTGGAGAGCTGCTGGCAGAAAAGGACCTGGGGGTGCCGACTGACTGAGTTGAACATGGGCCAGCTTGTGCCCAGGTGGCTAAGAAGGCCAATGGCATCCTGGCCTGTATCAGAAATAGCGTAGCCAGCAGGACTAAGTAAGTGATCATCCCCCTGTACTTGGCACTGGTGAGGCTGCACCTCAAATCCTGTGTTCAATTCTGGCCTCTGACTGCGAGGGAGACATTGAGGTGTTAGAGCGGGTCCAGAGAAGGGCAAAAAGCTGTTGAAGGGCCTGGAGTACAAGTCTGATGAGGAATGACTGAGGGAACTGGGGTTGTTTACTCTGGAGAAGAGAAGGCTCAGGGGGACCTTACTGCTGTCTACAACTACCTGAAAGGAGAATGGAGTGAGGCTGGGGTTAGCCTCTTTCCCAGGTAGCAAGTAATAGGAAAAGAAGAAATAGCCTCAAGTTGCCAAGGGCAGGCATGGTTTAGATTGGATACTAGGGAAAATTTCTTCACAGAAAGGGTATCAAGCACAGGAACCGGCTGCCCAGGGAAGTGGTGGTACAAATACCACCCATGGAGGTATTTAAAAGATGTGTAGATGGGGCGTTTAGGGACATGGTTTAGTGGTGGACTTGGCAGTGCAGGGTTAAGAATTTGATTTGATGATCTTAAAGGTCTTTTCCACTCTAAACAATTCTATGATTTTAGATTGACACTGACCTGAAAAAACTTTGTGATAAACATAAAGGAACAAATGAAGTGGATTCAAAGCCAATGCATGAAACTTAATAATCAGGATAAACAGAGTAATACTTGCCTTAGGTTATTCTCATGCAGTAGCTATTCATTACATTCATTCTGTGAAAGGTGCATTTGCAAAAAGTGCAATTTCAAAGACAAGATTAGATTCTATGAAAATTGTTAATAAATTCTGCTCACATACCCAATCTGGTGCTAGCCAATTTAACACAGATTATGTGAAAACAAAACTACCATTTGAAGCTCCATTTTTACTCAAACAGAATGTTAGCTGTGGAACTCTGTTGCTGACATATGCTTATCTAGTTTTTTTGCTTTTTTCCAGTTATTTTGTTTTGCAATATAATTTACATAATCACTACTGTTACTATTACTCAAATATGAATTAAAAAAATCTTGGTATTCTGGTTTATAATGGGTATCAACCCTCCAGAGTGCAGCTATTTACATAATTACTATAAATGCACCATCAGTAACCAAATTACATGTCCCTGTGTTACTCTTTCAGCTCCTATAATTTTCTCTTTGACTAGCTCCTATTTTTAGATTATTCAAGAAGTTTTCCAGTAATAACAAGGCTGCATTAACTTCACTTAGCTTGTTGGGTTTTTTTTTTTGAGCAAAGCAGAAAAATGACTGATTTCATAGGACCAAAGAATTAGACATGCTCTGTCAGTCCCCAAATCCAGCATCTTGCTGTTGCACACCACATACTGCCCTGCCTATCTTTTTGCAAGCAACATGTAAAAAATAAAAAGTAGTTAGGGTTTTTTATGCCCCTAAATGCTTGGAAGGATATTCCAGAATTTGATTACTCTATTGAATAAAAATTATCTTTCATTTCCATCCTAAACTTAATATTATCCTTTTCATATTGAAATGATGGGTATAAACCAGTCATGGTTTCTGCTGTTTAACTGGCGTTTGCTAGTTCACCAAGTGTCGTCCCCAGCTATCACTGACAGAGTCTTTGCTGTCCTTCATTAAATAGTTGCAAAGGAGGGAAGAAAGTCCCTGCAAAGCAATTTCCTACTGACAGTCCTTCCTGCTTATTTCAATGTTCCCTTTACTTTAGATCTGAATTCCTCTTTTTGCTGTTCATAAATGTTTTCTATTGGATGTGTAAAAGTCCTGGTCAAGCCAAGTCACTGAAATCATGGAGCAGGAAGCATGTCCCATCCTGGAATCCCCCTAGTCACTTGGCCACCAGCCAGCTGTGGTTAAACTTTCACTAACTCTGCAGTATAAGCTGCCCTCAGCAGCAGGGGGTTTAAAATCATCTGAAATGGTCCCTGCTTCCGGACAGTCCTTTGCTGCCAGCCACCACTGTGCAGGTGCCAGTGGGGACACATGGGGATACGTCCTGGCTGGAAAATGACCCTGTGCCATTGGCAAAAGGGAAGGCAGAAAGCAGGAGAAGAGAAGAGTGCTCTTCAGCTAGTGAAAAAACGTGAACTTTAAATGGGTGTTACAACTTTGATAAAAGGCACTGTCAGATCAGGGCAAGCCATCACCAGGTCTTCCTTTGTTAGACAGTTCCTCTGAGCAAACACCCTTCAGACCTCAGAGCTATTCAAGTACCTAAACTTGAGTCTTGTGCGCTACAGAGACCCCTGCTTTCCAGCTGCTGCCTCAGACTGGGGTCTCATTCTGCCCCTGGGTCTCCAGAGGGCCTGTGTGCATTTGTCAGGCCTGTGCAGACATGTTGGACACCCTTGAATACAGATTCTCTAAAATACCACTAGGTGCTTGATTAAACCCCTGAATATTTCTGTATTGTCAACTTCATTGTATACAAAAATTACATTTATAGTGATTAAATGAGCTTTTTCTAGTTTGCTGAGAACAGAATAGCCCACCACCACCAGCAGGTTGCATTTCCAATAAACTATAGTAATACCAGAAATAAAAATAGAGAAAAGCTTGTTCTTACTGATTAAGTGGCAAATAGCAACGATTTTATGGCTTGATAGCTAAAGGAAGACATGTTCTTTTGTCTCTAAGTTTCTGATTTTCAGCATTCACAAGTCAACAGAACCAAGATATCAAGCACCTTAAAAAAATTGGTTTCTTTTCATCTATTTGCATCATAACTCAGTGACAGATTTTCTGTGCTGTGGGTTGCAAAGTTTCTCTTTATTGTATTTATATGTGACTGCAAGCTACAGATTGTAATAAACATGCAGCTTGCTGAAAATGTTATGTTTATTTGGATAATAAAACCCCATAGATTAAATATTTTAATTACATATGCTTCCGTGTTTTGCTATAAAACATGTCAGGAAAAAAAGGCTTAAAGAAACAAGCCTTCTAATGCCTTTGTGAAGTTTTGCTGAGTCTTTAATTTGTAATATTTCCTGTATATAAGATGAAGAAGAAATGAGATAAATAGAACTATACCAGCTTATACTTTCATCAGGAAAATATCAATCAGGCAGGTACAAGAAAATGATTGACACTAATGATTAATTTGTGCTCGCCAGTCCGGTATAAGCAATTCACACAGACTCTTGACATACGAGAGAAATTATCAAATACCACATGCCACAAATCTCTTTTAAAATCCTCAGATAGATGTGTTTCCCTTCTTTGTGTGAAGATGAAACACGAGGAGAGCAGTAGCAAAATGGAAGGTCTGTAGCTCCCCAAGCATCCTCTGGTAAGATGTTTTTTGTATTCAAAGTGTGTTGCTTGCAATGCAGCTCAGTGGTTTTTGTGCTGAAGTATGTTCTTGCTATATCTATTTCTCTGTATTTTTAGATTAAGACTTTCCCATCAAGCAATGGAGCATGATCCACTCCTACACCCCCAAGGGCTTCCTGTCTGTTTAGTTTGGTTAGGAGGGATCTGGCCCTAGAACGGTGTAAGGAAGTCTGGTTTGAAAGTTTCTTGAACCTGCTAACACACTGGAACGTTTTCTCTCATAGATGACTTGGTATGTCTACTTTCAGATAGCACAGGACTGGAAGAATGGAGAAAAGCTCAGTTCAATAAACCTGTGCTGACAACCCTTCAAACCACAGAGGGCAATAAAGTACATAGAAATTATCCTGCAATTACCTTGTAGGAATCAGTTATTTGCTAATGTGTTGGATTAAAAGTATCTATATGTGGAAATAATTTGGAGTGATGGGAACAATTTGGTTGATCTTGATTTAAATCCAGGAATCTATAGCCAAGCCAAACTCCAGCTGCTCTTGGTGGAAGACTATATTTAGAGTTTGTGTGGTAAGGTTTGGGGGGGCTACAATTTATGGGGTTTTCATCTGTATCTCTGTCTATATCTGGAATAAGGTGGGTTTATAGATTAGATTTAAATTTTTCAGACATGCCAACCCACTGTTCAGCTTTTCATTCAAAACTGACATCTTCCTTCTCTGGGGTTTCCTTGGAAACTGAAGCTGAAAAATTTTGCTAGCGCTCCAATTCCACAGCTGCCCCTCATGCACAGTGTCTACTGAGTACAAGCAACTTGAATTCGTAGAAGAACACAGACTTCCTATAGGAAGGACTGAGTGGTGATTGTTTATCAGACTCTAAGCTGGATAAATGAAATGATCATTATTCCAAGTTGCTCCCTTTTCCTCTCAAATATTTAAGACTGAATAAGCTGCCTACCTGAAGTGGCATGCACTCTGGGAAAGTTTAGCAGAGACTCAGAGGTGCTGAGCTTTCTCTAACCCACAAAAAGTCAGAGGGGTGGAAACCCCACAGCAGCCCTGAGGACTGATAATCTGTAATCAGCCCCACACTCTGCAGAGTGGAGTTCAGGTTCAGCCTCAGAAGTTTTTACTTTTGGTTTTTAATAGGAGAATTTGGTCCTGGCCATTGGAAATAGACTCAGCCACTGTACATATGCACAGCATGTCTTTGTAGCTCTCAAAGTGTAGGTCTTCAATTCTGGTTTGCATTTTTTTTTTTCTTTCTTATAGATGAATTTTTAAACTAGATGTTGGCTTAGAAGATAGTAACAAATGCTCCCATTACTCAGTGACTACTCAAAGGACCAGGTGACTACAGTGGCAGAGCAGTGACAAAACTTTATTTTGCACTGGGAGAGGAAACCCAGGCCTTGCTCTGGATACATGCTGGTGTCCATTCATAACCAGACCACCCATTTCTGAGGACCTGCTTGTTTATGCTGGGGAGTTAACTCAAGCTAGTAGCTACATCACATCTTGTGTGTCAGTGGTGATGTGCATCATTTATACACGATATCCCAATATGCTAACTCGCTTTTGCTGCACCCCCAGCTCTATCACAGTAGTGAGAGAGCTAGAGCAGCTCTGGTGAGCACCTGGTGCCCAGGCAGGGTCAACACACCACAATTATATTTCTCAAATTCAAACAATTTCCAGATGTTGATATGCTGATCACATTTACCCACATCTGGATATGGAACCCTCTCAGTACAATTTGAAGAACATTCTTCAGATGTTTTCCAAAGATAATTGTAGTTATATCCAAACTGTAATACTTTGCAAACAGAGCTTTACAGCTTTGAAATTCAGCCATTTAGACGAGCCTTTTCCTGCTGGACTTTTGCTACAAACATGCATATTTGGAAGAACTTAAATATGAACTAGTAACTTTACCTACATAAGGAAAATACTGGATACACATTCAAGTAAACAAAATATACAATGTAAAGAAAATTTCACAAGTTTTACTCACTTTCTTTGTTTTGTCCATTGCCTTCAGTATGGTTATGTTTAAGTCTTCCAAGACTGATAAAACATTTTCATACTCTCCTAAGTGCTGGGAAAAGTATTCTAAAGGAAGAAAACCCATGTCAGCTATTAATGACCTGAAAAAATCAATGTTTAATGAAATACCAATTTTATCATGTCTGAATTTAGTTATGCTGCTATTAACTATCTAAACATATAAAATGAACAAGAGTTACAATGAAAATGATGATTTTTTTTCCTTCAAAATCATTCTCAGAGTACTTAAAAATACCATAAGCAGTGTTTTAGAACATTTTCCCTCAATGAGTTGCCAAATTGACAAAAATTTAAAATGTCAGTTTAAGAGCTGAAACAGACTGACAAAATATCTGCATTTTCTTTCTAAACTGGATTTCCAGTCTAATAGTTTACTTTACCGTTACTAGCAGGAAATGAAGTTTTCATGTGTTTGTACTAAATCTGATTATTTCCATACAAAACCAAGTAATTCTGGTAAAGCCCTTAGAGGAGATACGATGAAGTGGGGTGTGCTGTGAGTTGGGGTTAAGTGAGAAATTTAAGACACCATGATCTGGTCAGATAAGCTTCTAGTCCCAGGTACTGTGATGACATTTTCAACAATTATGATGTATGCAAAATGCTTTTAAAAAAAACCACGGAAATAACATAAGGTGTGGGATATCCTTGCATAGGTGCTCAAAGCAAAGGACATTTTAACAGAAAGAGCTGATGTAAAATCGGGGTGCATAACTCAGAGGCATTACAGTGAGAGGAGGAGGCAAACATGGGAAATCATGACCCAAGTTCCAAGTCTTGGAAGGCGAACGCAGGAACTGTGAGAATGAAGACCCTAGAGCCACTGTAGGAGAGGATCTGGTTCAAGACCATCTTAAAAACCTAAACGTACACAAGTCCATGGGACCTGATGACATCTATCCGCGGGTCCTGAAGGAGATGGCAAATGAAGTTGCTAAGCCACTGGCCATCATATTTGAAAAATCATGGCAGTCAGGTGAAGTTCCCGAAGACTGGAAAAAGGGAAATATAGCCCCCATTTTCAAGAAGGGGAAAATGGATGACCCAGGGAATTACAGACCAGTCAGTCTCACCTCTGTGCCTGGCAAACTCTTGGAGCAGATTCTCCTGGAAGGCATGCTAAGGCACATGAAAAACAAGGAGGTGGTTGGTGACAGCCAGCATGGCTTCACTAAGGGGAAATCCTGCCTGACCAATTTGGTGGCCTTCTATGATGGGGCTACGAAACTGATGGACAGGGGCAGAGCAGTTGACGTCATCTACCTGCACTTGTGCAAAGCCTTTGACACTGTCCCACATGACATCCTTGTCTCTAAATTGGAGAGACATCAATTCAATAAATGGGCCACTCGGTGGATAAAGAACTGGCTGGATGGCCGCACACAAAGAGTTGTGGTCAATGGCTCGATGTCCGGCTGGAGACCGGTAACGAGTGGTGTCCCTCAGGGATCGGTGTTGGGACCGGTCTTGTTCAACATCTTTGTCGGTGACATGGACAGTGGGATTGAGTGCGCCCTCAGCAAGTTTGCCGATGACACCAAGCTGTGTGGTTCGGTTGATAACGCCGGAGGGAAGGGATGCCATCCAGAGGGACCTCAACACGCTTGTGAGGTGGGATGATGCCAACCTGATGAAGTTTAACCATGCCAAGTGCAAGGTCCTACACCTGGGTTAGAGCAATCCCAGGCACGGCTACAGGTTGGGCAGAGAAGAGATTCAGAGCAGCCCTGCGGAGAAGGACTTGGGGGTGTTGGTCGATGAAAAAATGAACATGAGCCGGCTTCAGTGTGCGCTCACAGCCCAGAAAGCCAACTGTATCCTGGGCTGCATCAAGAGGAGCGTGACCAGCAGGTCGAAAGAGGTGATCCTGCCCCTCTACTCTGCTCTTGGGAGACCTCACTTGGAGTATTGTGTGCAGTTCTGGTGACCTCATCATAAAAAGGACATGGAACTGTTGGAACAAGTCCAGAGGAGGGCCATGAGGATGATGAGGGGACTGGAGCACCTCCCATATGAAGATAGGCTGAGAAAGTTGGGGCTGTTCAGCCTGGAGAAGAGAAGGCTGCGTGGAGACCTCATAGCAGCCTTCCGGTATCTGAAGAGAAGGATGCTGGGGATGGACTATTCATCAGGGACTGTAGTGACAGGACAAGGGGTAATGGGTTCAAACTTAAACAGGGGAAGTTTAGATTGGATATAAGGAAGAAATTCTTTCCTGAGAGGGTGGTGAGGCACTGGAATGGGTTGCCCAGGGAGGTTGTGAATGCTCCATCCTTGGCGACGTTCAAGGCCAGGTTGGATGAGGCCTTGGGTGGCATGGTTTAGTGTGGGGTGTCCCTGCCCATGGCAGGGGGTTTGGAACTAGATGATCTTAAGGTTCTTTCTAACCCTAACTATTCTATGATTCTATGATAAGTTCCCATTTGGCCAGTGTGATGAAACACAATAGAGAGAGGCACAGAAGGGAAAAAGCATAAAAAAGAAAGAATAAAAAAATAATGTTAAAGCTAGAGACTGTGTTAGACAAGGCACTTGGACATCAAATCACCTGGAAGAGCATGAAAAACAACAACTAAATGGCAGACAAGAAGAACAAGATTAGATATGAGCTTTCTGAAATAATAAATAGCAATACTTTGAGGTTTTTTAGAGGTCAGCATGGACTTCTTGAGGGAGTCATGAAACATAAGGTTTCAGGACACTGAAACATAACCTGGTATCACTGAAAGATTGAATGGAATGATGCATAACAAAAATATATCGTGAATTAGTATCCTGGAAATGAAGCTTCATTTCTGACAACTCAAGTAACTCAGAAAGAGCTGTATAATCACTAGGTTAAACACGTGTTCAGTAAACTTAGTACCAGGTTCACAGATGAGAAACACCCTAGTTAGCAACCTATGAAAGATTTAAAAGGCAGCTGAAGTAGCCCATGTTTAACAAAATGAGAATGACCATGAGGCTGACACCCCAAGCCCCAGCCCCAGCTGCAACCCTAGCCCTCTGGCCAGTCTGCAGGGTTAGGTGCTGGGCAAACCTGTAAGCCTCCAGTAACACATCAAAAGCAGTAAAACTCTTGTGGAACAAGGCCACCTGCCTTCCTTGGCCAGTTTTATATAATTTTGGCAAGATGTTCAACCAGAAGTCATCACAGCCCAAGTCACTTTACCTGAGTCGCTTGCCATATATTTACAAGCCACAGGCTGAGTATGTTCTTGGCCATGGGTAGAATCACTGTGTAAATGAGCTGGCATTGAACTTTACAATATTTGCAGCTTTTATAAGTCTTTAACATCACTGGCCACTGGAATATTTATCAGGCTGTCATCTTTCCTTCAGAAATAGGCTGGTTTTAACAAGCATAACTGGATTTTTTTTGATGTTTTGTGGGAGGACTTGCAGAAAGTTGCACTCCTTGCACTCCTAAATCAAGTGCTGTAAGATCAGCTAGAGAGCAAATGGGGTTTAGGGGAAATTACAGCCCAGAATGTGGTACAGAAATGGGTAACTGGGCCTTGCAGGAGGGTTTTTTTCCTTGTAGAACTTGTCAAACTGCTGTCATCACCGGCTCAAGCTGGAGGGACACAAGGAATTTTCTTCCAGTGGGTTACTAATATGACAATCTCTTTCAAAATTGCCAAAGCATAACTCTGAAAGTGATAAACCAACTAGAAAAAATATCTCACATGAAAGGGAAATAAGATAAAAGTTATCTATCAGAGCAGATCTTGAAGCTCAGAGAATGTGAAGTATTGATTAGGAAAAACATTTTCAAAGTAACTTTTGCAAGTAATGGATGACAGAATGTAAAAAGGTTGTAAGTCATCTTCATTTTCCCAGGAGTTCTTTCAATTGAAACTATTTTCTGTTTTAGCTACAAAGATTAAACAGGGAGAAAAATCGTATCACATGATATGTTCACTTGCGCAGGGCTGCCATAGGCATAGATTATTCTAGAACACATAGATTATATATTCTTGCCCAAAAAGGAACTTACCGCAGAGCTCTTCTGTGTCAAGGTTGCTGGAAAGATAAGAGTATAGAAGGTTAGTAAGCTTAGTAATTTACTTTTGTTGGATTGATGAACAGCAGGACTTAAAGATTAGCCTGACTCAAAGATCAGCCTCCCTACCTGGGCTGTAGCAGGAGATGTGAGAGCCTGGCTCTTGCTGGCCTTGCTCTTCTGCCTTGGGGAGACTTGTCCTAAGCTGAAGGCAATAGCTGTGCCGCAGCCTTTCTGAAGGTGGCTGCAGGTGCAGTATCCCTTCCCAATCATAGACTTGTTTGGGTTGGAAAAGACCTTAAGATCATCCAGTTCCAACCCCCTGCCATGGACAGGGACACCTTCCACTAGACCAGGGTGCATGTTCCCACTGGCACCTTCCTACTCACCAACAACCCTCTTCACAAACCCAGGCTTTGTGAATCATGGTGCGGAGCCATTTCTCCTTAGGCTTTACACACTTGGTCCCAGTGCTGGCAGAAATCCATCTAAACACCAGAAATTGTTTGGTTTTTTTTTCCCCTCATCTTTCTGCCCATACTCCTTTTCTGTTGTTGTCGTGCTGGACAGCATGGCTCAGAGAGCTCAATTCTCCATGCTGTATGAGGGAAAACTTGGTAACTTTCTCCTGTTTACAATCCGCACTCTGCAGTAGGGTTCCATTGGAGAGACAATACAGCAGGAGGATAAAACCAGACATAGCCCATCAGCACACATAGTTCCTAAGAACTTCTGGACATAGAAAATAATTTCATCAGTATTACGGCAAAATTAGTGATGTGAAAAGCATAGCTGTATTGCCATATTCCCATGCCAACATTATTAAAATACATAAATACATTCAGGTATCTTATACAATTTAAAGCTGTTCACTTGAAACAGACTTCATCTTGATCAACTCTAACTCTTAAGCAGTATTTCCTCTTTGAGGCCTTAACAGTCAAAAGAAAAAATGTTTGACCTACAGCTCGGTTCTGAAAGTTAGCACATTGACTGTCTTCCAAGGAGGAGAAGAAACTGATTATTAAAGAAACTTAAAAGCATGAACGTCCTTTTTGAATCTTGCTGAGGGGTGAATACTGAATGGCTTATTGCACTTAGGATTTTTTCACTTATCTTTTTAATGGGATTTTTTTATTGACCTTTTAATAAAATGATGACACAGTGTTATCTTAAAGTCGGTTTCAACAATGTTAACTCCCATACATCTGGCTTTTATTTCACGAGGGAGAGAAACAGACAGAAATTACATGATCCTGGGTTGTTACAAACTTGCATACTCAGGGCTATAAAGACTTCTGAACACTTTTAACTGATTATGTAAATGAGAATTTCCTACAACTTTTATTAATTGAAGGTGACCTTATCTTCATTTGAACAGGCCAAGCTGAATGGCTGCAAATGAGTCTTGCATTTGATTTTTCCAGTAGCCCTGGTGTTAGGTATAATTCATGGTCTGTAAGAACTGGTGCTGAAGCTGAAAAACTTAGCTCTTGGCTCAACAAACTATGTGATGGGGAAAAGTGTCTGTGACTCCTCAAGGCTGTTCGCCAAAGATTACTGCTGCATCCATTATCAAATGTGTTCTCTTCAACCACTTCTACAGTTCAGCAGCCATTTTTGGAACAGTCCAGACATTCACTTTTTGAATGCAAACTGAAACCCTGAAAGCTGGAAAATTGCCTGAGTCAAAGGCAGTGACAGAATAACGTTAAATGACAGAATTTGCTGTTATAATGCCTATTCTTTCTCATTGTCCCTGCATTTTCTGCCCCTTCATATCATCTGCCCTAGTGCATTCTCTCTTAATGGACAGCTTGATAACTGTGTTTTAAACAGCCTTTCACACTGCTTAGCAAGTTGAATTCATGCTCTCTTTTCAAAATTCATATTGAAATCCATTCTGGCCCTTGTTTTTCTGCAGTATCCTCAGCAGTGTGGTAGTGATAGGGAGTGGCTCAGAGGCTTTCAGCGTTGTGGTCACGAGAAAATTGCTGTTATTCCTATTCACATGAGCAACACAGCTGCAAATGTACTACAAGTGAAAATGGTATTTAGCTGCTGAATTTATTTTCGGTTAGAAATGGGCACCTGAATAATGAGAAAATTATTGTTCAATGTGATTTATGCAGCAGCTTTCAAGAAGCCTGTGACAGAACGTAGAAATGACATAAAGAGCATGGATTTCAGTCTAGCTTACTCATAGTATTTCCTTCTCTATTACAAATACCCTCTGAGGCTCCATTGTTCTTGACATTCTGTTTGAAAGGGATGCTCATCTAGGTAGGGAAACTATAATTTCTTGTCACTGATTATTTCATTTGCTCAGAAATAATAACATGCTGCTTCAAACAGAGTCATGAACAAACCTAGGAGTTCTTTTTCTGTATACAAACAATTTTGAGCTCCCTGTAGTATGCTACAGAAACAATTAAAGAAGTTTGAAATATATTTAATAGTACAGCAGTAAGGTGCACACCAGAGGGCTGTTTCTGCATCTCAGTACTCAGGTGTACAGTTGGCACCTGTTAATCATTTCAATGGGTAAGTATGCCTAGTATGCTTCTGCTTAGACCTATAATCTGGTAATGCTGAACATGTTATTTGCAGTATTTGCTGGATGACTCACATCCAGATGCCAGCACTCCACTCATGATAAGCACCTGAGGCAGAGGGTGCAGCCAAATGCATTCACGTCATGTCAACATGATAATTTTTCAAACTTGTGCTCTCAGTTTGCTTCCTGAGTACTAAATGCAGCCGTTTTGCATGTCTGGCTTTGGGTCAAAGAATGTTTTCTACCTAACATGAGCTATTTTTAGGGGACTGTTGTAAATATTCCACTGAGCAGTCCTGATCATTGCAGCACTGATCATACCTGTTGCCCAGTGACAGAAGCTTTAAGCAAATTCATTTCAATGAACCATGGCAGAAGTGCCTATTTGTGACACCTCTGGAAGAAGCCCAAAATGTAGTAGTGTAAAGCAGCTGTGATCATGCTCTTGTTCTGCCCACCAGAGTCAGGTGTGAACTGGGGCCAGCAAGGGAGGAGGGAAGGTTAAAGCTATCCCACCCATCCACTGGTGTGAATTCACCAGTCCACAGCCCCATCCACTGATCTGACACATACTGTTCTCTGGAAGAAAAGGCATCTCTAGGCAGAGGTACCAGCAAAAGATATGTATATTTTCTCTGGACCACAAGAAGAGGCAGTGGCATCTCTTCAATACAGGAATTATATATAAATCATGGACTCTAGTGTCTAAAGAAGCTATTTTATTGAAGAATCCAATATACGAAAGACTTTCTGAACTAGCTTAATTTAGGAAATTCATTGCCATGAGTATCATAGCTGGAGAAGGATAGCACTTTTCTTCTTCAGATCTCTCTTCATTCTCAGATATGACAGAGACGTATTTCAGAGGCTTAAATCAACCCTTTTTGGGTCCCATTTGCACATCTCTTTGCTAAATTTGGATTCAGGGAGGAAAGTTCAGGGTTGGTATCTCCTATTGTTAAGTAGAAGCGTATAATTTGTGACTGAAAGGAATTAAATGTTACTTAGACTGTGCAACTGAATAGACACGCATGGATAATCTCAGCCAAAAAGATGTAAGCTCTTTGCAACAAGAAAGCCTGCATACCATCCCACTTCAAGTCAGCAAAATGAGACATGTGCCCCAACACTAGAAAAGGGAGAGGAGGAAGAAGAGGTAAAAGTGCGACAGAGCTCCCAGGACTGATCCTTGGGAAACCAGACTTGCTGCTGCCCTGAAGACACCTCTGCTCTTCAACCCCAGGGCTAGCTGGTCTGTGCAGCTTCTGGGCTTCTAAAGGCAACAACCAGCTTGGCTGTCTGGGCTGTGGCGCGCTTTGTGTGTGGCAGAACTACAGAACAGAATAAAGGGTTTTTTTTCCTGACTAACAATTCATCTGAAAAAGAAACCCAAAACTAGTCCTTTGATAGGCAGCAATTCACAGGGATGTGATGACTACACAGCTGGCTAGCCACCTTAATCATCCAAGCTGTAACAGTCTCTGTGCTGCTAAAAGTATCTTAATGATACTATCAAAAGTTGCAGTGCATGATAAAATCTGTAGACAGCTGTACAAGGGCTGCAGAGCTATGATTTTTGAGGAGATGTGAGGCAATACCATGGTGGGTTTTTTTGCCACAAGGAGCAAATTTCAGAGTTTTCACCCCATAGAAGCCGATGTTTCAAATTCTAGTTCTGTCCCCAAATTTTTTTTAACTGTGTTTAAATTATTTATTGTTATACAAAATTATTTATTGGTATACAAAATGTTTATTTTGTTTATTAAACTCCTCGGAAATGCACATGTTGATAGACATAACAAACCTGCTGTGGTTCTTTAGGAAACCCAGATTATGGAAGGGACTAGGCCCTCAGACTACATCTACCATTAAGCAATGAGCTCACTGCTTGAAAACCAGTGTTATCTTCTGAAGAACTGAACTGATTCTAGGTCAACTACATTTAGGTCAATGCAACTGAAACTCCTCATTACAGTTTGATCTTCCCACTGTAAGTGATTCTGTTTTTTTCTGCAGAAAGCTGAATTTCCCCTTAAAAATAACCATTCCTATGGAAAATTTCCAAGCAACTCTATTTGCAACTTGTCTTTCTGACCAGAGGATCTGTTAGCATCAGTACTTGTGTAAATCATTCTCAGTGAACTTGTTTTGTTCAGTCATGAAATACCAAACTATATAATCAGCTCACAGTCTGACCAGTCTCTTGCCTTTTTCTCTGTTCATTTCCAACTAATTTATATAACTATTGTTTTGAAAAGTGATACTTAAAACCAATAGCTGCAATTGTGTCTCTTAAACAGTAGCAAACACGCCTTTCTGATGTCAGTGCTGCACCATACGCCTGAAATTCTTACTCACTCTAAAAAATCTGGTTTAAAAAAACCACTCAAACTCCACTGTATTATTTTAGTAATGCATTTTTTTTGCATTCAATAAGTCCTTTTTAGAAAAACATCTTCAGTCGCCTGCAGTTCATCTAATTAAAAAGCCTGTCTGTATCTCACGCTGGTTTTAATAAATCTTTTTTTTTCTTCATTGTACTTATAAGTTTATTATTTTTTTACTTGTATTGAACCATGATAAATCAGCAATAGCATGAGACTAAAATATGCCTTCTAACTGAAACAAAAGAAAACCATCCCAGCCAGAGATTATAACTATCCTAGACTACTGTTAAGCTACTGAGGATTTGTCATTATTATCTTTATAACCAGAGTCTTGAAGGAAGCACTGTGGTGTCATATAACATGCATTCCATTTTAGTTTCGGTGCTCAGTGCTAATGCAGGCTAATGTTGGATGGGTTCCCATGATTGTAAGGATAATGCTAACCAACCTTTTGCTCTCAGCCATCATATTGACATCCTTTTGGAGTTTGCTATTTGGGCAGATGATCTCAGCATTCCCCTTTTGGCCTAAAGGAGGAACTAGGGCTCTGCTAACGAAGATCTAGGCAGTTGGAAGGAAGGTGGAATCACTTTGGGGCTGAGTCCTAAATGCAGATAGCCGTAAGCGCTCTTTGTGTCCAGCCTCCCCTGCCAGGCAAAGGAGCCCCAGTGTATTCAAAGAAGTTGGGAGATTTTCAGTAGACCAGCTATCAGGAACCTGAGTAGTTGGATATAACATAGGCATCTAGCGTTGTGTCAGATGCTCTGGCATTTCTCCCACCACCTATGTCCCAACTGCTTTGCCTGTGTCATCCTGTCCCTTTGGGCTGATGTCTCACGTGTGAACATCTTAAATGCTTATGCCTGGGCATCAGTGCTGAAACCTCTGTGAGCAGAATTACTTCTTAGGTGCCAGTGACTTCACTGACTACGAGGAAGCCTCATATACCCTGCTGACACATATGCATGCAAGTGTAGATGTGTCTCCATAGTGCCAAATCCCATCCCTACATGTGCAATATGTGCAGTATGACAGACTTTCTTCCAAATGTGCAGAATAAGCTCAGCACTGCAAGTGGCTGAGGCTCTCAGGTCCTCACCAAATTCACCTCTGGCTTGCGCATAGTTAAGCTTGTGCCACAAACAAAGGTTTAATGGGACCTTACCTTTGGGAGGTTGCCTGTGCCTCAGGTCTGCCTCAGTAGTTCTAGCATCCCTCTTACCTTCTAAGGTCCTGGCTGAGAACTTTGTTTTACCAATGAGAAAAGTGAGAAAACCAAGTCTAATTCCCCACTGACTCATCCAAGTCAGTAATCAGTGAAGCTTTTATCACAGTCTCTCTAGCAGTGCTGCAGACTGAATCCCCTTGAGATCATCTGCATGTCTTTTAGTTTGTAATTTTGCCATATCTTCTCATTATCTTCTGATAATTTTTCCCTGAGGATGCCATTATTCAAAAACAATTTCCATGAAAGTTATGAGTTGGGGAAGGAAAGTAGAATGATAAGAGTAAAAGGGAGGCTTACATTTGCAATGATTGCTAAAACCCATTCACTAAACCATTAACTGTGTCAAGGATTCTTGCTCTGCTGAAACATGGGCTCATCAGAGCTGACATTAAAATTAAACTGGGGCAGATTTACCAAGGAAATGAGCTATAGAAGTATTCACCCCATAAGCCACAAATTTCAAACTTTTCCTGAATACTTCTCTCCATGTATAAAAAGATCTGTGCTGCTGATAATTTCTCTCTATTTCAGGCAATAACAAATGTAAACAAAACAGCTGTGTTTCTATAGAACTTCATCTTCTGAAGCTGAACTGTGATGCGATCCTGTCTTGCATGCAGGTTGTTTAACATTCAGTAAAGGCATGTCCAGGTAATGCAACCTACTAATTGTTTAGATCACTCTAACTCCACAATTTAGGGTTTTCTGGATTGGGATAATCGGAAGTTTAAACAGCTCTTCAGCAATATTACAACCCCCAGACAGCTGCACTGAACATACACACACACACTGGATTGTGAAAGCAGATGACAGTTTATAGAAATGTTTAATATACAAAGTAGCTAGTAGGAATGAGGCACACATTATTAAAATATTTAAAATATAAATTTACAATGAAAATACGATTTTTGCTCCTGATTAGATGCAAACATGGAAGAAAAAGATCTTCAGATTTGGATTTTGTGTATACATTAGGATTTAGTGATTCAGAAGGGCTGAGAAGTGAAAAAGCAATGGAAAGGACACTAAAAAAGTCTTCTATATTTTTCAAATGGAAAGTCAGCAAACCCAGTCACATTCCTATTAATCTTCCTATTTAATCTGCAAAATAATCTTGTGCTCCAACCTGCTCCTAAAAATAGTGCTTAGGAGAATATGTTAAGAAACACAATGCTTAAAGTTGCAAGACAACTTTACCTTACACTTCTCGGATATTGCCTTTGTAGAAGTCTGCAATTTCTGAAAACATAAAATGTTTCTTGTAGTTAACATCATTAGCTCACTTCTATCTTCAGGTGTCTTTGAGCATCAGTACCTGATAGCCTTTGGCTTGAGCTGTGTATATTGATTTATACTCGTGCCATTATAGTACTAATTGCTACGCAACCAAAATAAGTGTTTCATGTTCACTTTGACAGAGGAGTTAATAACTGGGATGACATATGATATGATATGCTGGAAGACAGCAGAGCATGTGGGTCTTCAGCCTCAAAATTACTTCAGACACGACCTATAGACCATGTCTTCCATGAGCTTTGTTTTGTCACCTTCCCTCTCAGCCCCAGGAAAGACTCCTGGTGCCTTTACAGCACCTGCATTTGCCTCCTCATGTCAAATGTATGTCAAATCAGGAGGCAAAGATGAGCAATTCCTCTTGCTCACAGCTGTGCCCTCATGTTGATCTAAGTCATATTGTGGGGGCTTGACTCCTGCTCAACACACTGTCAGGATCTATCTTGGCCTTCTGATACCCTCAACAGATCTTAAGATCTTGCCCAGATGCTTTTATTGTGCTTATTTCCGGGCTGTCTGCAAAACCCTTAAACCATTATGAATACGGGGAGAAGGATCATTGGTACAACTCTAGGTTGAAGCTTAAGTCTTTAATACTGCTCTTGATTTCTTGCCTATACTTTTTAAAGGTCTTTAAATACAAGACACTGGGGTTTGCAGTAGATCCAAGTACTAAGTGCATGCTAGGAAACAAGAACCTGAAGACCCGACTGTAACAGGTCAGACCTAATCACTGCTGCTTCAATGCAAAGCCTTTTTTTACACTGACAGAGTGAGGGCATCTGAGTAGGGCCCTCCATAACAGCTTCTTTATACTATTTAATGGCATGTGATTGAATAGGGATTGCTCAAAGGTTTCATGAGATGCTACATTGTAGCAGTACTAAAATATGGGTAAAAATAAAACCCTTCCTTTTTGCATGGACACAATACTTCACCTAATTTGGTTGTCTGCATAGTGATAGCATCATTATTAATCAATATCATACCCAGTATATATTTGTTTCTTATACATTTGTTTCTGGCAGTATTACAAGGAAAAATGAACGGACATTAAAAAAATCAGGCAATCCATTTGTATGGCATGTCTTTACTGGTACTAATTTAATATTTAGATTTCATGCAAAGGTAATGTAGATTTTATGAATTAGAGAAAAAAAATAGCCACAAAGTAGTCTACATGTAAGTACATTCATAAATTGCAAAATATATGTCCAAATGCTGTACTGAGGAAACATCCTTAGATAATGCAAATTTTCAGTAAAAGCAATGATCTGCCGCAAATGAATAACCTGTACTTCAAGGTCTAGACAAATTGTAAATATAAATTCATCCTGGCATAATGAACTCCTGTTCAACCTGGAAACTTCAAGTGGTGGTGACTAACTCCTACTCATCTCTTTTCCTGGTGATTATGGTCACTGAATCAAACAGTAAGGTGCAGAGATCATAGTCAGTTAGGCAGACACAACCTCAATTACTGGGAAGTTAAACCCTCTATTATTTGCCCTGCTGTCACACTGAAAATGGTAATTGCTCATTTTAGCAGTCTTCCATAGCCGTCCATAGTTTCCATATGCTTTGTAACAGGTATGTTATCTTAGCTTGGCTTGGTCTTTTTCAAAGTTAATAATGTTCTGTCTCTCTTCAACAAGATTGACATTAGGACCCTTGTAACAGGGAGTTCAAAAAGTGTTAAGCTGGTGTAAGTTTTGTATACTTTGAATATTTTTTTGAAAGATTGCTGCAGCAGAGCTGAGAACTCAGACTGATTGAGCTTGTGGCCCATCGATATCATCTCAAGGCAACCTCTCCTTTTTTTATCTTCAGGCTTTGAAGAACAAAGACTCATGCACACAGCAGACAGTGACGTTCTGAATGCTGGCAGAGCTAGAAGACTTACTGCAGGTGGAAACAACCTGTCTGCTCTTGTGACAAGCTGAGTATGAAATTTTGAGATACTCCAAGAAATGATCTAGCAGATCATGACATGCTTCCCTAGACATCTGTCCTAAGCATTTGCATGTACCATAAATCATTGTATAATCTCAATGCTTACAAAATATTTCAGGGATAGGGAACTACAGTCTGCATTTTGTAAATAGTGAAGCAGAAGATAAACGATTTGCCCAGAATTTGACAAAATCTGTATTTAAACTGGGTAAGAGAAACAAAATAGTCTGTGCAAATCTTCTCCTACTAGAATCACAAATGAGTAGAATTTCTCACCCTCCCCTACCAAAACCCACCCACAAACTACTTGAGATTTATAGGCACAAACCATGATTTTCATTTCATGCCCTTGGGTAATTTGCAAGTAAAGCCATCACAAAGTACGTGGTTTGAGGATTGTTTGATATGTACATGATTCTCCTGATGTTTACGTTACAAAACTTCCCAAGGTTCAATGAACATTTTGCTACTTTTCTTAACCAGATGGTTAATTTGAGACATTTTACATAACCTGCCCTTTTCAGCAAATGCCAGTGAGTAAAGTTTTTGCCTCCTTATTATATCTGCTTCATGTGATTTCTGCTGGGAAGCTATATTAACAAGAAATTTATATTGTACTGTCCAAGATGTCTCTTTTTGCTATATCCATCTGATATTTGACATGCTCCATCTTGCTGCCTGCCCGATGACAGGGCTCGCAAAAGCTTTCAGAAGTACTAAGGGAAAGCCTTCAAAGTGTTTACCTCTGTTAAAGAGCAAGATCAAGCAGTGCAGATTACTTTTCAGCTGCAAAGTCAGGCACTAACCCTTTCATCAGCTAAAGACTTAATAAAAAAAACCCAAACAACCGAAACTCAAAAAGCTTATTATAAGTTGTGTTATTACCTGTTCTACTCTATAACCAATATTAACCAGTCAATACAAAGCACCCTTTCTTCTGGCTGGAAAATGCAATTCCGTAAGTTGTTTTTTATCCTTCCACCTGTTCATTTCCCTGAAATACATCCTTCACACTACTTATTCTCTGTGACTTTTGTGCCCTGCTTTTTGCCAGGCTTTTCCTGGCAAATGACCTCTATCTGAAATGGCTGGTGTGCTAGTTTCATTACCTGTTCTCAGTTAATAACTGTATGTAATTACACACATATTACTGAAAAAGTCCTTGATCTGAGTAAACATTACTTAGCAACTAAAAACATTGGTGTGTTATCAGTATTGTTCTCAGACAAAAGTTGAAAACGCAGCACTGCACCAGCTACTAAGAAGGAGAAAAGCAACTGTTACAACTGAACCCAGGACACTGTAGCATTCAATGAAGTCACACGTATTCTTCAGGTATGCCTATCTCACAGACAAAAAAACCATTAATGTTATTCTCACTTTTCCACATATTGTTCAGATCCAGATATTCTCTGCTAAAAAGGTTTAGAAATAAAAATATTTTACAAATGAAAAAAGCTTTACAGATCAAATGAAAGGAAAAATAAATGTAGAACATCTATTTTATTGTATTTTTTTTCTTAGAAATGTTACATAGTCATCGAGGATATCTGCCCTTATCAGGATGCTTCCTGACAAATGCAGACAAATGGAATCATGGTAAAATAAAACCACTTTCATGCAAATATGTGGTACACATGAGGAAGACCAAAGCTGTATAAAATGATCTTTGGCTCTGAAATGGGTGTTTGGGTTAAAAATTTGCATGGAGGCCCTTAATCTGCTACGCAAATTCCCATGGTGTTCTAATAAGCCTATTCATCCTGCTAGGATTAGACAGACTGCATGCTGAAGATCATCTTTGTTTCTCAGTCTTTGCCACTGATTTTAATAAACCTGAGGAAATAAAAATGTTATTTATTCTGTACATGGTACCTATTTATTTAGCAATCTTCTACTTTGAATTTGTAGCATGTAAGCACCTTTGATAAATTATAAAACTATGGAAAACAAGGGAAATAATAACAATAATAATTCTATTAATTATTATTAATTAATAATAATAATTCTATTCTTATCATGAGGGACATCTCATTTACATTGCTGCTTCTCCTGTGTTGTCTATTTATCTGGGAAACCTCCTTCTCTGTCTTTGTTGCATCCTACCCCATGTTTTCAGGACCAAAATCACATTTATTGGAACATGAAGGTATTTCTACAAGGTTTAGAAACACATCACTTGAACAGTTTAGAGCCATTTGACACAGCCTAGCTTCCCTCATGCAGCGTTCTTCTCAGACTTGTTTTCTAAAATCAGCCTGATGTCTTTTTTCCATTCTCAGGTACAGACAGTAGCACTGTGATTTTAAGAAGGGGGCACTTACTCATTGTTGTGTGTATCAATGGTGTGAAAAAGTTCATGTAGTTCTTCTCCACTCAAAATTCCATCAGCAAAGTAAGCTTTGAATTCATCAAAGGAGAGTTTTCCATCATCTGAAACAATGAAGAAATGGAAAGTGCCTTTGTTTTGTTTATAGTTTTGCTTATTTCACACAATACAAGAGGAAACTATTAAAAACCTCTAGCTCTTCAGACTAAATGTAGAAAATTTACATATTTGATCAAGACACATGAAGAACATGATGCTAAGTGCTGTTGTGTCAGCTGTTCCATCAGAGTTCTCAATTTGCCTGGTATCTCTTCTTCCTTCTTATCTTTCAGGCAAAGTTAGTTTGGTGTTGGTAAGTCTTTATTGACAAATATATGAATCTAGTCCTGTCTTTGCCCAGATCCCATTCATTGTGTCCTCTCCCCATCCTGCCATATGCTTTCCTTACTCAGTCCCTGCCTGTGTCCTCATATCTTCATGGGAGATCATTGACTAATGTAGTGAGTTTTAAAAGCAAGACTGATAATCAGCAAAAAAAAAGCCAAAAAAAAAAAAAAGATCCACTTTTTGCTTTTATTTAGAAGAAATTTGAATGGTTAAAGGGTAGATAAATAATAATTTATTTAAATTGACTGAGCCTCATGAAGCATAAAGAAAATTCTAAAAGCCTAACACCTTATAACTCTGTTTTGGGTAGCATTAAATTTAAGTTCACATGTCTCTTTCTCTTCCTTCAGTAATATACTGAAACCCTCATAGGGCACTAAACAACTGTAAAGGGTAAGATTAAGACGTCCTAAGCACTAGACTAATCTACAACATATTGTGGCCTAATTTTATAGTGGTGAAGAATCTATTACAAAGGCAGTTTCTGAATCCTGTAACTACATGCTGTACTACAGCATGCTGATTTGAAGAGTAGAGCTCAGGAGTTTCCTCACTCTTTTACTTGCTATTATTTCATCATTTCTTTGACTTGAATATATGGCTTCACATATGTAATCTTCAAGGGGTTGGAAAATTGTACAAATTAACTGTCTGCTTCACCAAAACATTTTGAAATGTTCAATACGAAAAGACAGATTGTAGCTGGAGATAATCATCATTATGATCAAAATAAAATGTCAAGATGTACAAGAGCTAAAACCAAGGATGGCACAATACTGCCGTGCCTACCTAATTGAGAATCTAAATACATTTGCTGCTTAGCACTGGCTATGGAGAAGGAATATCAAACACTGAGCTTGCTGAAACAAGCTTCTTTTCATAGCTCTGCTTCCTTTGATTCATACAGATACAACTGACTGTTTAATCAAACTGCCTCTGCAGCTTTAGCCTTTGCTGGGAATGAGCGATTTGCATGGAAGTTACACACATACTGAACAAACCAGTGATTTTTGGCAACTTTCCTGAGACTAACATATTATGACTTTGTTCATAGAACAGGCTGGGTACGACACAAACCCTAAAACATCTGTTTCTCTCTCTTCTTCAGGATCATTTGCTTTACATCAATACAGAAAACTAATGATCTGCAAACAGACAGGTTGGACACTTTAGCTATTTTCTTTACATTTTACCATCCAAGAGCAGACATTGACTTTTACTTCATTGCTATTTATTCTCAATAACATTTTGAATGTTATGAACGCTGACTGATGCATCACCGAGCCTGTGGCTGTCAAAACCCAAGGAGGTTTGAACCTATTTGATGACTGGAAAAAGGGAAATATAACCCCCACTTTCAAGAAGGGGAAAATGGATGACCCAGGGAATTACAGACCAGTCAGTCTCCCCTCTGTGCCTGGCAAACCCTTGGAGCAGATTCTCCTGGAAGGCATGCTAAGGCACATGAAAAACAAGGAGGTGGTTGGTGACAGCCAGCTGTTCAGCCTGGAGAAGAAAAGGCTGCGTGGAGACCTCATAGCAGCCTTGCAGTATCTGAAGGGGGCCTACAAGGATGCTGGGGATGGACTATTCATCAGGGACTGTAGTGACAGGACAAGGGGTAACGGGTTCAAACTTCAACAGGGGAAGTTTAGATTGGATATAAGGAAGAAATTCTTTCCTGAGAGGGTGGTGAGGCACTGGAATGGGTTGCCCAGGGAGGTTGTGAATGCTCCATCCTTGGCAGTGTTCAAGGCCAGGTTGGATGAGGCCTTGGGTGGCATGGTTTAGTGTGGGGTGTCCCAGCCCATGGCAGCGGGGTTGGAACTAGATGATCTTAAGGTCCTTTCCAACCCTAACTATTCTATGATTCTATGATTCTAAATCCTGCCTGACCAATTTGGTGGCCTTCTATGACGGGGCTACGGAACTGATGGACAGGGGTAGAGCAATTGACGTCATCTACCTGGACTTGTGCAAAGTGTTCAACACTGTCCCGCATGACATCCTTGTCTCTTAAATTGGAGAGACATCAATTTGATGGGTGGACCACTCGGTGGATAAATAACTTGCTGGATGGCTGTATGCAAAGAGTTGTGGTCAATGGCTCAATGCCCAGCTGGAGACCAGTAACCAGTGGTGTCCCTCAGGGATTGGTTCAACATCTTTGTCAGTGACATGGACAGTGGGATTGAGTTAAAACTTAAACAGGGGAAGTTTAGATTGGATATAAGGAAGAAATTCTTTACCGTTAGGGTGGTGAGGCACTGGAATGGGCTACTCAGGGAAGTTGTGAATGCTCCATCCCTCGCAGTGTTCAAGGCCATGTTGGACAGAGCCTTGGGTGACATGGTTTTGTGTGAGGTGTCCCTGCCCATGGCAGGGGGCTGGAACTAGATGATCTTAAGGTCCTTTCCAACCCTAACTATTCCATGATTCTATTTGGTTATATGAAGACTTCATATGGTTACATTTACCCCCAAAAAAAGCTCTGATTCTCCAGGGCATTTCTCTGATTTTCTACGAATGCAACTGCTTGCTAGTGCAGCTGGGGACTTGGCTGCTGGTGGCTCACGCCACCCCTGCGCTTCCTTACTGCTCAGATGACGTGCAGACCCAACCCCTAACACGTGCTTCTTGTGCTGTGTAATTGAAGACATGTTTCATAGCTAGTTTTCTGTTTCAAGTGTCAAGAATAGGTTTTATTTTAAATGCTGCATTACATATCCTCAGCACTGCTTCCCTGGGGCACACCTCACTGCCCTCAGAGCAGCCACATAAATACTGCCTGGTTTAAGTGTTTCAGAGCAGCTGAGGAGAAATCTCCATTACAGATACTTCAATCTGTGCCTCTGGGGCAAAATGACAGGGGACAGATGATTCATGAAAGACAGACTTCTCTGAAGCCATGCATCCCTCAGACAAATCAACCTTCAGCAGTGGTTGCTTTGGAAACATGATCTCAAAGAAGCTGTTCTGCAACTCTTGCTTGCTTCTGCGTGTCTTCTCTGATGTCTGTCAAAAGCAGGGTTTCTTCAAAAACAAGCACAGTTGCCCCTTCTCCTTGGAGCCAAACACTCCTGACTGGCAGATAAAATCATAAGCAATCAAATGAATATCCCTATGTAGTGCTTGCATTTTAGGAATATATTTACACAGTGTTTTAGGGGAGCCTTCCTTTGGGTTACAATTGCATTCTTACATTTATCTCTGTAAAATTCACCTTTCTATTGAATAGATGGTTTTATGCATAAAACACGATCTAGTGATATCCCCCAGCCAGTTTGCTCCAGAAACACAAGTAGTCTCTAGGACACATTCTTGATGACTTAACGGTTGCCTTATACACAGAGAGAAAGAGGCAGTGGGGACACACACAGGACAACAGACATAAATGGATGGAAGCAGATACAAAACATTGAAAACCACCTAATTCATTGGCATATGGCACATAGGCTGGAATCAGACCAAGGAAGACCTGTCAAAATAGTAAGGTTCAGTGTGCCAAAGAGTATGCTTATAACATGCACTAGGTCCCAGGTATAAAAAGTTGCATAAAAAAAGGCACAAAAAAAGGCACAGATGTAGACTCAAGCTTTAAAGATTTTAGGCAAATGCACTAAACTTTCATTGACTCTGGTCTGTATTAAGTGTTGATAAAACCAGAAATAATGATTTCGAGGCATTACTGCAGCTGTTATGCTGGGAAAGCTTAGTACATGTAACCAAGTGGTCCCACATAGACTAAGTGAACAGGGAGACAGTTTAGGTTTAAAAGCAGGCATTTGATCTTTACAGAAATAATTTTTTGGAACCTGGAGCAGAGAGTCCAGCCCTGCACCTGAAGGACCCAAGGAGGTGGCATGGGGAATGCCACCCAAAACAGAGCCTGTGAAAGAGGATCCAGAGTGGTGTCTGCAGTAGATCCAGATCGTCAGGAAGCAAATAGCAACCTACTATTAATAGAAAATAGCAAAAAACACTGCTGCCTATGAAATAAGGAAGGTAAAAAATTTTCTTGATTACGAAAGACTGCATTTGGCAGCTCCAGTTTCCCGTATTTCTTTGCTCCCTCCCTTGCAGGCTAGGGACAAGGTTTTACTTTTTGAGAGGAATCTAACAAGTCTGATTTTGTTTTAAACAGCAAAAGCAAGGAAATAAACTAAGAACTTTGCTTTTAGCTGGAATTTTTCCACAGCAGTTCTGTGTGAAATCCACATGCTTTCCTTTGAATACACGGAGTTTTGTATAGTAAACCTGACCAAAATTTCATTTTGACATGCCAACCTGATACTCCTCCTTTCCAAAAAGGCCAACGTGCAACATCTCACCTTTATGAAATTACTTTTTTCCCCTTGGGGTTCTCTGCTGCTGTGGAGACATGGTTAGCAAGCAAAGGTCATGTTCCCATGTCTGAGCTTAATTAAGCACAGATTCTGTGAAAGTGAGAAAAAACACCAGTTGTGTACAGTTGCCAGCAATGGAAAAACCCTGGAAGTTAGCAAATAGAGATAGAAGAGCAGCTGGCCTACCTTGTAGCTAAAAATTGTCTGTGAACTAGGAACAGAGACCTTGAGAGGAGGATGTGTATATGAGCAGGGAAAATCACCGAGATGCACCTGGAATGTACCCAATGCTGTATATGCCAACCAATCACTACGGGAAGCTGTGTGTACGTGGCAGTTTGACACTATATATACCCATTATTTGAGCACAATAAACGGATCACTTTTATCAATCATATTGATTGTGCATGTGTTCCCTCCGTGCGCGACGACATGCTGCTTTTGTCAATATTATGCACCATGTTTTACTTAGAAATGTGATATTCCTTCCTTATAACTTGTGCCCCCTCTAAGAAAATCGCATGACCTTTTCAGTTATGTGAGGAGTGTGGATCTTCTCTATACAGTGCGGAGCTGATAACCCATGAAATAAGAACTATAGATTTTGTGTATGAAGCTGACTCTCTTTGGGAAGCTGTGCACAGTGGTATTTCCAGAAACAGGAAGGTAACAGAATGATTTACGTACCTGAGCTCGCAAAGGAAGAAACCACCACCACAAAAGAAACAATATTTGTACAGCTTCCTTCAAATAGGGCAGGGACTGATAAAAGAGCTTCTCAATTAAACCCCGCTGTCATAAATCACTGTAGTATCTTTAAGTAACAGCAATTCAGCAGGATTTCTTGGCTCTTTTGATCTCTTATTATTATTATTGTCTTTGCAGAACCATTGTCCGCCTTTGCTGTGGAAGGCTAACCTGAAGTGCCACATTCCCTAAATTCCTATCTCCTATAATACTCTTATTTATCTGCTTAATTCACTTTTTTTTGGATGGATACTTGTCCTGGGTTCAGCAGCAGCAGTCAGTTTTTCTCCTTCTTAGTAGCTGGTGCAGCGCTGTGGTTTTGACTTTCAGCCTGGGAATAATACTGATAAAGCCGATGTTTTCAGTTGCTGGTCAGAATGTTTACCCTGACCAAGGACTTTGTGAGTCTCATGCTCTGCCAGGGAGGAGGAGAAGCCAGGAGGAAGCAGGGACAGGACACCTGACCCAAACTAGCCAAAGAGGTATTCCATACCACAGCACGTCATGCCCAGGAGGTAGAACTGAGAGTACCCGGAAGGGCTGGATCACTGCTGGGGTGGGGTCGAGGTATCGGACGGTGAGGTGTCGCATTCTCTTCCCTTGTTATTTCCTTTATCATTATTATTATTGGTGGTAGCAGTAGTGATTTGTGTTATACCTTAGTTATCAAACTGTTCTTATCTCAACCCATGGGAGTTGCATTCTTTCGATTCTCCTCCCCATCCCTCCAGGAGTGGAGCGAAGAAAGGTGGGGGGGAAGTAGATTGCATGGTTCTAATTTACGGCCTGGGCTTAAACCACAACAATACTGTCAAGCAAGTGTACAGTAAGGTTTTTGGTGCTAATTTTTTTGGGGGTGTTTTAATCTCACAAAGAGAAAAAGTACAGCAGCTCTGAGAGAGTCCGATTAAAAGTCTATGGGAGAGCTTAACAGGGCCATGTCACGGACAGTAACATAGTATTTGTTACTGTAAGCCAATACTTGTTTTCCCATTACTCAGAAGGGTGACATTGAAAATGTATCCTAGTCATTAACAGCTTGAAATCTGTGTTGACAACAGTGTAAACACATTAGGCAAGTCTTCTCATATCCAATAACCTTCCAGAGAACATACTTAACTTCCCAGCCTTAAAACAAACTTCCTCCCCATTAATGTGGCACAAGCCTGCGCAGTGCTGGATTAGCAAAGTGGAAATCCCATCGGCAATTGATGGTTGAGCAAACACAATTAAGCACATAAGAGCTGAAACAATTTCAAATTCATGGACTTAAATTAACAGAACTAAAGTGGTTGAACTTAGCCACTTTTCTCCTAACACTATGTTGTAAAGCATCCACATATAGGTACGAATGCCAGTGACCAAAGTGTTGGCAGCTGATGTGGTTTTGTATGGTGCTGGTACAAGCATATTTATCACTGATTGTATGAGCTGTTTCCCCTAGTTTTTTAGCAATGTGTAAGTAAAAGCTGTGGGGTAAACCCTGTGAGGACTGGAAGTCTTCCTGACCATGAAGGTGCTGTGAATCCACCGCAGCTGGGACAGAGCTTGAGCTCAAATTCCAGGGCAGGGACATGAAGCTGTAGGGATCCTTTTCTCCTTGCCATCCCAGCCCTCATCTTGGGATTCAGCTTGTACCACCACTGCCCTTGCAAGCCACTGGCAAGCTGACTGAGGGAAATAACAAAAACACTACCAAAAAACCTCTCACAGTCATGGATTTTGTGGCTCCTGAACTCTCTGAGGGAGCCTCCCACGGTCTCGTGGGAAGTGCCAGTTGCTGCACGAGCTGGGGGTGGAAGCAACTGGAGGTGAGCTGTGCGGGTGAGACTGTCCTCTCAACAACTGTAAAGAGCTATTCAACAGGCTCAGTTATACCACCAAACCATATGGTAGCCCCTTTCTGTCCAATAGTTCTTCCTTGCAAGTTATTCTGATTTTCGTAATGGTGTCCATATGTCTTCAGATACCTGCGAGTACACTTTATTGAACCTGCACAATACCTGTTTACTGAGGATTGATTGGGAATTATTTGCCAGGGTTAAACCTGTTTGAGCTGTGGGTTTAACATTGTTCAATGCTTTCAGGAAAAGACAAAAGTCTGGCTGGTGCTTCTGCAACAAGTCATATCCCCTTCTTCCTGTATTTCAGTATTACAGTACTAAAAAACTGCTTTTTATTACAAGGAAACTTGTGTTTCCTTCTTGTCCCGCAAGAGCTAACTCTGGTTATTGGATTGAAGTATAAATACTATTATGGTAACTGCAGAGCTACAGAAGCTCTTCATAGCCTAAAACATACCAGATCTCGTGGTCTGTGTGATGCAGAGACAGGCTAGTGGCTTCATTTCTCTGCTGGGGTATGTGGCACAAAATCAAAAATGCAACTTGTCCGAAATTGTGCAGCAATTCTAAGATGGAAAAGGGAGTTAAAGTCAGGTTCCAGACCATGGCTATGTATATGGCAAAAAAACCCAGTAATTACACTTGTAGTCCTTACAGCAAGGACCTGTCCCTGCTGCAGGGGAGCATCTGTGAAGCCTTAGAGTACTGTGCTGTACGTGGGCAAAACTTCTGATGAAGAACATAACAAAAACTCACAACTTCTGTGTTATATATTGAGTTCAAGGGTTTATCCTGCCTACTGACATGCCAAGCAAATACATAACTGCAAAATGTAGGAAACAAGTCTGATTGCTGCATATAGCCTATGGTGTTCTTAAAAAGTCATGAGATGGAGCTACTAACAAGTATTTCAAACCTTGTGAACAAAATATCACTAAGACAACACCCACGTGCACCCAAAGTGCAAATCAAAAACATACGCCAAATTGTGAAAGCACAAGATCTACCCTTGAAGAATTCATAGGGAGGATCAGTGCACAACAGAATACATTGCATGAGAGATGTCTGGTTTTCATGTTAGGATGTTTAAAGCATGACTTAAAAGGTTGAATCAATGATGGATAGGGTTTTTTTCCAAAGGGAGAGGGGAAGACACAGTCTTACCATTCTTGTCTGCTCTTCTTAATATCTAAACAAAAAGAGAGAGAGAGAACAGAATCACTCTTTTTTTTTAATGAGCTAATAGCACACAATACAATTTAGTGGGCAACTATAGTTTGAGGTCTACCTTCCCTCAGATCATTGCTTTCCTTAACTCCTCCTGTGCTACGTGCACTGAAAACCAGGACCATAATCAGAACTGGCTTTTATTTTCTAGTTTGTGCATGGCTTCTAAGGATGATGTTCAGGCACAAAACCTGATACTGTATGGCTACCATGATACTGAATTCAAGGTTGAGAAAAGTGGTTTAAGGAAGCAGAGTAAGGATGAGAGCTGGGAGGATGTGCTGAGCATCTGAGATTGTGAGAAAGACTCAGGGGTTTGTGGGTGGAGGGAACAAAGGTATAAGTCAGGAGAGGAGCCGGACGGCAGGAAGGGATCAGACTGAGTGTGGGAGGCAGTGAGATCAAATGTGTGGTAGCTGGTATGAGGATCTCTCTGATAGCAAGTAGAAACCAGATGCAGAAGCAAGGGGAGAAGGAAAACACAGAGGTTTATAAGCTGGGAAGGCAAAGGAGCATGAGGGTGCCTGCTCTAGATCCTTCCCTGCAATACTTCTGCCATGGAAACTGTGCATGGCCCCAGCTTACCCTCATGGTGTGCACGCTGCCTTTTCTCCCCACTGTAAATGACACCTGCTGGAGAAGCCATTTAAATATGCAGGCAGAGTCTGTAACTCCTTGTGCAAAGTCTGAGAAGAGGATCCTGAGGAGTGCACCCTGTGAGCAGAGGTTGCAAAGCCTTCCAAGCCAGCCCTGCCATCGGTGGCGGGACACAGCAACCTACCCCAGACCGCATGCAGGTGTACTGCCTTGTCTTATGCTGGTGAGATGCTGGCATGCCCGCCAGTCCCTGCTGCAGTCCCACTGCAGGTACCATGACATTAGTCCACACTTAGGAGAAGGGATCAGGCACAGGGAGTGGAACCAACAGAGGAGGTCTTCTCCAGTTTCTTTGCTCTCCAGATGAGGTAGGTCTGCTGTGGCATGGGTCACCATGTGACACTTCAGATATGCGCAGTTGCCATCCCTTGTCACCCTGCTGTGCCTCTGGATGTAGACCCCATCACTACTTCAGCCTGAACTTCAATGGGGAGTTGTCTGGGCAACGCTCCAAGTTTACACAAGGGAAGAAAGCAAATCTTCCAAATATAGTTAGTTTACTATTGTTGCTATGAGTATCAGTAAAGTTTCAAAATGGGCACATATATTTTTGAGAGCTGGCAGCAGTGGAAACACTCTCTCATTTGATAAACTCCTAGTATTATTTAAAAAGCTTCTCCAGCACATGCCATAACTGCTCTGCTCCTAGAGGTGAAACCAAGTGAGAAACCCAAAGACTGAGGTGGCAAGCTCTGTTAGAGCATCTTCATGACTGTGTTCTATAGGGGAAAATTGTTGGGGAGCTAACAGAATTGTTACCCATATCCAGGACTTCACTAATGGTCTCTAAGCTGAACTTTGTATTGGATCAAGTTTACAGCACATAAAGTATGACATTAACTTACTAAGATGGAGCTCAATTTTCAGTATGAGGATTGGACTGTTTAGGAGTTTTAAACTTCTACTCTTAAACTGAAGATTTTATCCTAATGAGAACTAAAGACTAAATGCAGAGCAAATGAAAGATCAATAAAAGTATTATTTGAATAACATAAAACCTGTCTATAATCCTTAACAGGTAAAACAGAGTCCCATATTCCTGGCAATTCTGACTGGATTTTGGGGGGGAACTGTTGTTGGTCTTTCTCCTGTCTCATTGGCAAGCAGCCTCGTTTCCTGCTGAGATCTGATAGCTTTCTTCTGCCCAGTTACACTCAACAAAAGAGAACAGCAGGTGCCCCCACATAGATGCGAGCACTGAAACCCTCCTCCTTGCCACAAAAGTGCCTGGGCTGAGCTGCCCACTGTGTCCGGCGGGAAAGAACAAGGTGTGCTTTAGCAGGGAGATAAATATACCCAGCACGGGCCTGAGCAATATTAACAGGTGACCAGTGACTTGTGCCATGAGTAGCAAGGGTCCATATGGAGCCACATGGGTGATACAGCCACACCAGGTGACGCAGCCCACACCCTGTGCAAGACTTCTATGTGACCAAGAGGACTGGCTGCTCTGGCTTGGCTTATGGGTGGACAGGACAGCTGTAGCAGCAGAGTTTCAACCAACTAGAAGTGCTCTGTAAATATGGGTGAAAGGTGGCAAAGGTTTCTGCAGATGTAATTTTTGGGTTTTATTTTGAAATTAATTTTAATTATTTTTTATGTATCATTATCTTAACTTTTAATTAATTATTTGTCCTAATTTATTTTTAATTATTTTTTTTTTTTTTAATTAAGATGTTAAAATCTTTTGACACTTGATAGGGATTTTGACACAAAACCAGGGAGGAGATATTCTGACAATGAGCAGTTTCGTAACCCAGTGTGCTGAGTTAAACTGTGGAGTTGGCTCAAGCTAATGTTTTTTAACTCTTTCCTGACTACTTTGGGTTCTCTTCTGTCTTTGTGATGTGTGCCTGTAATTCTCTGGTTTCTCTTACAAGTGGTATTTACATACAGAAAAGCTGCATTTTCCTTATACACTTGAACGGAAATAAAAAAGCAACAGAGTCTAATTTAAATGCTTTCTCATGGAGGCTTGAGAAATCGGGAGATGAGCAGATGGGAGCTGCTTGAAATAATTTGTGGTTAACGTTGGGGAAGTTAATGTGGGCACATTAGAGAAGCTAGATGAAGGATCCTTTAATAAAGTACTGATACTGTGGACTAACCCTAGTACAAGAGTTGGTCTTAAGTAGATATAAGTTGGTAGTAGAGCTGGTCTGAAGATACGTAGGTCTCACCAGGGACAGGTGAGATGCAGGGGATACCTTGGAATCTTTTGGTGGGAGTTTGCCTTTTTATCATAACTTGCCTCAGACCAAGGAAATGCTCTGAGCTGGGCATATTTAGACCAAACCTTCACAGCTGCATCTTGGGAGATGCTGAGCCCTTGGTCATGGTCTAGGCCACCACCCCTGAGGGGTAGGATGGCAACTTGCTGGGCTGCCCCTCAAATGGCTGAGGGACTTAGAGGAACATCAACTGTGGGCACCTCAAATTCATCCAGGTCTAACGGGATGGGAGGGAACCTGCACAGTTTGGGAAAAACACTTGCAGCATGAGCAACGCTTCAGTGAAGAGCCCAGAGAAAAAACAACAGAAATCCAAGCAATGTATTCTGAAATGTGACAGTGTTTTCACCCAGCACCTCTCCTAACTGCTTCCAAGTGCTAACGGGCTCTCCTCCCACATGCATGCCATCAGAGGAAGCAAACTCATTCCCCTCATGAACATTTTAAATGCTAAAAACATTGAGAAGGGAAGGAGAAAGAGGAAAAAGACAAAGGGAAAATGAGAAAAGGGAAAAGTGGAAAGAAAAAAGGAAAGAGAAAAGGGGGAATGGGGGAAAAAAGGGGGAACGGGGAAAAAAAGGGGAACGGGGGAAGGGGAAAAGGAAAAGGAAAAGGTAAAAGAAAGGCAAAAAAAGGAAAGGAAGGGGAAGGAAAAGAAGAAAGGGAATGAGAAGAAGAAAAGGAAGGGGAAAGGGAAGAGAAAAAGGAAGGGGAAAGGGAAGAGGAAAACAAAGGGGAAAGGGAAGAGGAAAACAAAGGGGAAAGGGAAGAGGAAAACGAAGGGGAAAACGAAGGGGAAAACGAAGGGGAAAAGGGAAGGGGAAAACGAAGGGGAAAACGAAGGGGAAAACGAAGGGGAAAACGAAGGGGAAAGGGAAGGGGAAAAGGAAGGGGAAAGGGAAGGGGAAAAGGAAGGGGAAAGGGAAGGGAAAGGGAAGGGGAAAAGGAAGGGGAAAGGGAAGAGGAAAAGGAAGGGGAAAGGGAAGAGAAAAAGCAAAGGGGAAAGAGAGGAGGAAGGGAAAAAGGAAAGGAAAGAAAAAAGGAAAGGAAAAGACCCACTGCTCTGCTGTGTTTCGATCCCTTCCACCCCAGGGAGGAAAGCAGGGGGAAAAAAAAACCAAAACATAAAAAAACAAGACACACACCACATGCACCCCCCAACTGCTGGAGGGAGGGTTGCACGTGTTCATGTGAGGGATGCCGCGTACTCACATCGCGGAAGATGCGCAGCCCCGCTCCCGGCTCCGCCGCCATCCGTCCGCCGCAACCGTCGCCGCCCCCCGACCGGGCTGGTGGCGGCTTTGGCGCGGCCGAGCCGCACGCCCCGCCTCGCCTGTCGCTGGAAAAGCACTCAAAAGAGGCTGGGAGGGGCTGCTGCTGGTTTTGCTCGCCGGCGGTGACAGGGCGAAGGGTTTGTCCCGTTCTGCTCCGCAGGCATCTTGCTGCGCCTTTGAAGTGGGCTCGCGGAGAGACTTGCGCTCTCTCCATGGCAGATATTTGGTTCTTGCAGCCTGCCTTTGTCAGGCCAGGTTTTCATCGTCACTTTGGCTGCTTTCCCCTTGAGTACACTCACTTGGAGGAGATCTTTCTGAAACCGCAAGACTGGCCATACAGTGCAGAGGGGTGATGGGGCAAAACTGAACTTCACGTGGCTGATGGAGACATCATGATCAGCTGTACTCTACAAAAGCACTTGGGCTTGAAAATACGGTCCTTGAATATAATAAAGTTGCCTGATCAAAAATCAGGGCTGGGAGGACCTGGGAGTGCTTTTTTTGGAGCAAATGGGGAGCTGTGAGATGGGGCAGGAGCAGGCTCTGCAGGGTGAAGACAGGGGAGGAGGAGGATGTTGGGGTGAGGGGGAAAGCAGTCCTGAGGGCAACTTCTGTTTGTGTTATTTCAGACGTATGCCAGGAGGCTATTATATGGACATCACATAATGGGGGCTTTGTCTTTGTTCTCCTACCATGCACCACTGGCAATGATACATTATACATTACCGTGTTGTTATATATGATACATTATATCATCATATATTGTTATAGATTATATAAAACATAAAAAACGTTAGAGTGAAGTTTCTACTTTAAAACACCTTCCTGTCACCTTCATGTATGAAGAGCCTCAGCTGTGGCATGGTTTGGTGTGCATGAATGCTCCTGATTCTTTCACCTCCCTCCCTATGTTTCAAAAGAAAACATGCGAGAGAAGAGAGAACTGTCCAAAAGGAAAGATGAAGAATTTCAGAGGGTGAGAAATTTTTCTCACATCTTAAAGATGGCTCGAAAAAGACATGGAAAATAATCTCAGGCTATTTATGCTTTTTTAATAATACTGAAAGGCTTTTATTTAATCTGATTCTTAGCATGGAACTATGGGAATGTATTTCTTTACAGAGAGAGAAAAGAAGAAAAATTCCAAAGGTCATCTCAAGAGCCAGAAATATGAGTGGAGATAAGGAAAAGGTTCTTTAGGCTGTAGAGGGGCTTGGTTTATAATTAACTGCTATAACAAAACCTATAATAATTTACATATTTAATTTTATTGACTAATTACTGTCTTGGAATGAAAAGACTTTGGTTGAAGAACCAGTATCTTTCCCCTTTGATTAGTCTTAACGGTCGCTGTGATTGTTTTGTCTAGAGAAATCTTCCTGAAAAACAATTTTAAAAAAAAAAAAAAAAAAGGCAATCAGATATTTTCAGGGAAAGATTAAAGCATAAGAAGCAAAAATAACTCACAGGCCTTTTATTATACTAGGAAGCATTATTTCCATGATTAAAAAAACTAATTTGCAAATCACCGTTGTGTGACATAGAAATTTGAAAGCACAGTTCAAATAATCATGTTTAGAGACTTTAGCTTTCAGGTGCAGATGAGCAAACAAACAAATCTGGGAGTAGAGTGTATGCATCACTTAGTGGTGATACTTTTTTATACCACTTTAAAATTATCTGAAGTAATAATTTTAACAACACAAGCAGATGGAAGCTCTGAATTTCACCGGCTTACTTATTCCTTTAGTGATTTCCCTCTGCGTCTGAGCAAGAGGCTGTGAGATGCAGGACAGGGAATGTGGCCTGAGGTTTCTGTGATGGTGAAATACAGGTATGGTACCTGCTGTCTTGATGGGAGGGTGACAGCTCTGTGAAATCCCCAGGTGAGGTTAGCAGAGGCCAGCACTCAGGGATAAACTCGCTTCTGCAGTCGCAGACCCATGCTGCTTATCATCTGTTATAATAAGGAGAGTTGTTTCATGTGCGGGTAAGGATTAAACCTAAAAGCGCCTGCGGTTTGCCTTGCCATTTGTCAAATCATTAAACTTTTATTTAGAAACCAGCCTACTGCACTATCATCTTTGCTCATGTGACATGAAGTGGCCAGCCAGTATTTAATGGTTTTGCCCTTTTATCTGGGAAAAACCAGCAAATGAAAACTGGTGATAAGAGCTACTTTACACTTTCTGTGCAGTGGGCTGTGCAACAAGAGCCATCAATGCTGAGGATAGATAATGAAACTTACTTTTCACTGAGGAAATGCAAGCTGTCTAATCAAGTTTCTAAATCACTCTGTGATGGTTAGCTATGTGTGTTGCCTCTAAATGACAGGAAAACCGCTATGTAATGCTTATGTCAAAATACAACCTTTCCAGCAGAAGAACAGCTTTTACGCTTGGGAACCCCACAGATTTGTAGTAAAAAGTACTGTTTGCCCTTGGCTAAGGAAATTATCTGCTTTATGGTTCTTTTTTTCACCACAGGAGTGGATTGGTACCTATCTAAAGAATTGAGTCAGCATAATACAACATCTGCATTCAGTTCTTCAAACAAGTTTTGTCATGGTGTGACCACCTGGACTGGTGCTCTGTAGGCCAACCCCAAACCAGTTTGACTATTCATGTTCTGCTCCCTGTAACAGCTCCCTATTGACTTTTTGTGATCATAAACTGTACAAACAGAGAAATTTCAGAATTAGTATGTGTGTGGACATGGACAGTTATATCACTGGCAACAGATGATGGTAGAGGCCACCTTTTGTTTCCATCTTGTGTCTTGCACATGGACTAATCTGACCCAAGTGAGGAGCCAGTATCTTTATATCTCCCTGTTTCCGCAAATGGGTTTACGAGGATGAAGAAGTGAGTCCCCTTCCATACAGCATCTGTGCCAGTGACAGCAAGAGTAGATATACTAAATCTGAAAAAGACTGATGGTGTGCCTGGAAAAATGTTGGGTCAGCTACCTATAGATGGAGTGTGTGGCTATGTCTAGTTCATCGTATGAAAATCACATCAAAGTTCCCAGCTCAGGGGCTGAATTTACCCTCACCCTGATCCCTCCTGGAGCAAGACCTTAGTCTGCCCTCCTTTCCCTCTGATCCCATACGTGTTCTTTAGTGGAAAGGAAACCCAGAAACCACCTGGACTGGAGCCACAGCACAGTCCAATGGCAATCCAGCATAGGCAACTGGGATGCAGGATGTACATCAGCAGAAGAACTTGAATGCAGTCTGTGTGTATCGGAGCTCTTTCCTGAATCACCAGGAAAATAAATGTAATGTAAAGCCATAATTACACATAAGGAATTCGGGGAGATGCTGGTAAGAGTTCCTGCAGGAGGAAACCACACAGCTTGTACTAGAACATTAGTTTGTTCTTTTCGTTTATTTGCATGCTCTCATACATGTTTGAGAAAATCACTGAAGACCTACTCATTCAATACAGTTTTCATGTATGTTTCCAAACCTAATTTTTGTTAATAATTTGGTGCTTCTGACAGCCTCTTCGCAGCCAGTGGGAAATGCCAAACCTGGGATCTCCTGGCATCTAAGGCAGGCTTTAGACCAGCAGCTATGAACCTCAGTCTCTCTTTACCAATCCCTTCTGTCTGCAGGGGATGCATAACACTCCTGTGATAGAAAAAATATCATTATAAAAATAAACATAGTAAAGATGGAACTGTTGTGGGTCAGTAACACACAGTGGTGCATTAGAAGTGCCTAAGTAAACTACATATACATCACTGTACATGGAGTATTAGTTGTTCCTTGCAAGATGTAACCCACATTTTTTTACACACTCTTTCACATAGATCCAATTTGGCATATTTTAGGACAACATTTTAGGGACATGTGAAATGTGTAAGATATGTGATGATGATTGATATACTGCATAGACAGACTCTCTCTCCTATGCACATTCTGTTTGCAACCAGCCCCACAGGAGTGTTTTGGAAGCAAGTATGTAATAAAAATGACTGTAACATGGCATCCGGCAGAGACTATGGCTCATGTTGAGAAAAAGCTTGCTGTGTGGCTTGATGGCTAAGTCAGATAGTTACTTATGAGATCTAAGAAACAGAAAGATCAAAACATGACAGCGTCAGAAGCATAACATGAAACGGCACAGTAAAAAAGATGCACTTTGATTTTCTGTATTTGCATCATACTCAGAAAAAAGGTAGAAGGAAATTGCTACTTTTAGTCTGTGGTTAAAAATAATTTCACGTTTAATCCAAACTCAAAGAGGTCCAGCCCACCGTACCTGTCAGACTCTGATACATGCAATGGTCCTGAGCAGTCTGTACATCCTGGCTCCCTTCCCCTCCAGAAGTGGAATCATAAGGTTGTTTGTATTGTAAAGCTTTAGTTGATAATTATTTGTCAAACCTAGAAGGACAGTTTTCAGTACAGCTGAAGAAGCCATTGCCTAGGAGCCTGGTAAATTTATTCAAGTACATGAGGATTGCTGGGGTGTGTAAATAGTTTCTTCTTCCATACCTATGTATGCTCCTACAAATGCCAACCTATGAGTAACATGTTTTGAATTAAGAAGTATTTGAGAAAAATGTCAAAGGCTTTCTGCCTCACAGCTGGGCTGGAAGTAAGCACATACATACATATAACAGACAGCACAGTTATTTGGGAAGGTGACCAAGACATTGTATGTGTTTCACTGTGAGAGGCATTTTTAGCATTCAGGGACTGATTGTACAAATCACATTAAAATTAATGGGAATTGCAAGACTGAGTTTTCTACATGGGATACGTATCCTCCTTAAAGACTCTTTATTGCACTCAGTTAAAAAATAAACAGACAGTTTATACTTTTTTGGTCTCTCTCTGTGCTCAGTTATATTAATATAAGGAAAGATCAAGAACAGACTTGCATTGCTCTGTTAATATAAGGAAGAATGTCAGCCAAAATGAAAAACTTTATAATTAATTTTTCTGATCTGATTTTCAAGAGTGCAGGTTTTTGTGAATGTCCTCACTGACCAAGTCAGAGAACAGTTTACCTGGATGAAAGGTAGCAAATTTGGAAAGGCCAGTTTTTCATTTGTATGCTAACCAGGAATTCCGATTTACTACAAAAGAACCTGGCTAATAAAGTTATAATTTCCCCCCCACCTTTGGTTATATATTAGATGACTAGATACAGATATTTCTGATGGACATATATTAGCATTTAGATGAGTTTATATTTAGATTTTTATTATTCCACCATAATAGGACCTCTCCAAATCCCTGGCATTTGTGACAAGTAACAAACATGGCAGTACACAAATTGAGAGAAAGTTAATATTTTTGTTGCGGACACTCCTAGAAATCTAAATCATGGATAATCACCCTGTTGTGTTAGGTGCTGAACAGCTGCGGAACAAAAGGCAAAACTCACTGGTGAATTACGCAAATAATATCATTAAAAAAACCCACAGCATAAACATAATGATATTCCTCCTCCCTGCATTGTCCTTAACGCATATGTGCTGCTCTTTACCTCACATCATCTCCTCAGTAGTCAGGGGATAATAAAAGCAAATATTCTGGAGACAATAAACCTACACTGTCCACTGCTTTGTGATAGGCTGCCAGAGTAATGCTTGGGTTAAATTTCCATAATATTTTCTGGGTCATTCAGAGCAGTGAATCTGAATCCCATAAATCCATATTACTAACATTACTGGCTCACAGGGTGCATTTGTTGCCTTGTGGATTGTATCATAAAAAGACTATTTTCAAAAGGTCATTGGTATCTGACATCTAATTAGGGATTGTTCTCAAACTCTTTTGCTATTCAGAAATTGAAAGTTGTTGCAAATGGAATTGTCTGGAGGATGGAGAGAGTTTGTTGGTATTAAAGAATTTTCCAGCTTAAAAAAAAAAAAATAGATCACTGAAAGCTATTCCATAATCATTGTAACATTTGACTGAAATTTGAATCCAAAGTCACAGGATTCTATTACATCTCAGGCATAACTGGTTTCCTTGTTCAGAAGTCCTTTCTGCTTTGAAATTTTTTTTGAGGTAAATAGATAACCATTGATTATTGAAAAGATTTCAGTATTGTCTGTTGTTTATGGGCTCAGAGAACGCTGCCCTTCATTTAGAAATAAGATCTTTTTCACCAGAATATGATAGTTTTTCCTCCTTCCCCATTTCTAATTGGTATTAAATACTATGCTAATTTTAATTTTTAATCTGTTCATGCCGGGCTGCTTTATGCAGTTCTATATAGCTACTACAGCTGTGCCATCTTGTGGTTTGCACAAATCTGGTAATGTTTTATAGCTTGGAAGTTAATCAGAAGTATAACAACTTGTTCTCAGCTCCAGCCAAGGCAGCATGAATCAAATGGCACCCCCAGAGCAATAGTCCAACCACTCTGTGTGGTAAGCTCCACACAGATAGGTGCCCAAACCAAAGTTTCAGGTCTGCAGCCTCCTGCAGACCAGTGGCAGAAAGAGCAAGGACTGTTATTGTGGTAAGGAAATGTCCGGAGGTCTTTCACCTTCAAAATGCACAGATGTCCTACCTGGAGTCTCAATAATTCATAGCAAAAGTGTATATAAGTTTTTATATAAGGTACTGCGTTTTTTCAAAGTAGAGTATTTGTGCCAATAACCAACCCTCTGCTGCTGCATTTCAGCTTGAACTGTGGATCTGAACATTGGTTGAAATTACTTATTGTGGGCTTGTTGCTCTTCTTGTTGCCATTCTTTTTGCTCTACATGGGCTAGGTAAATTTGATTGTAGTTTCAGTTATAACTCCAGAGTAAAGAAACTACTTGTTCTGATGTAGGACTGGCCTCTAAATACCAGCGTTACTAACTGCTTAGACAGCAGTCTCTTGCATTGGAGGAGGAGAAGTGGTTTTACTGCCATACAGTTTGGTATCCTTTGGGCTTCTGTATGTCCAGCTGCAAATTAGAAATGCCTTATGGTTTCTTATTCTTTCTTTTTCCTGCTGCAGGATGGCAGTGTTCAAGGTGGCACTTCCATATGCTGATTGGCTGCTGTCCTAAAACTGCATATGTTTTTGTTTTATTCTTTCTACAGGGAAACAAACCCTTGCTTATTTTTTTTTTTTCCTATTTTCCAGCCGAAACATATTCATGGCCAGTTTATTCCCATGTCTTGCTGTGTGAGCTAAAAAGTCCTTTTTTCTTCACTGAGGTTTGGCCTTGATAGCTTTACAGAGAATAATTGCTTCTTCTTTCAGCCTTGATTTTGCTAGACTAACTAAGCAAATACATTAGTGTTTCTCTCATTAAGAGAAGCTGTGAGGTCCCTTGTCAGGTTTGCCTTTTCTGCAGTGCTTCACCTTTGCTTCTCTTTTTCAAAGTAAAGAACAAGGGGTTTATGCCACCTGTGAGAAAGAGCTCACAAGGCAAGTGTCATTTGATATTTCCTCCTCTTTGCTAGAAGTAGCTCAGATTATGCTTTCCAAGTACCTTTGCTTCTTTGAAAGTAAACCCTTGATCCATCATCTGCCCAAAGGACAAACTCCCAGTCTATAACACAAATCTCATCGAGGTCCAAAGGGCATGGCCTTACAACATATTTGATGGAAGCTGATCACACTGCTGTGACTCCGTGCCCTAAGGTCTTCTAGTTCCTCCTGAATGATATTGTAGTCACCTGCTTTGTTACGTCTGTAATTTCAATTATAAATAATGTTTCATGGTTACCAATGAAAGTTATCTTTTTGTGTTCGTCATTTGCTTCCACCCAACACTGAAACCTACTTTCTTTACTAGTTGAAGGGTGACCGGGCAATGCTGTCAACTAACAGACGTGAGTCTAGAAGGTTTTGTGGTCTTTGTGTGGCCCTGCAGAACTCTTCTGCAAGTTTCCATGCTCAAGGGAAGTGAGAGGCATCACCATTCCTGTGCTTGCTGGGTACTAACGCCCTCCCTGGAGCAAATGCTTGCAGCCCAGGTGAGGATTTCCCCAGGAGGAAGGGCAGGGACTTGCAACACAGGTTCCCACTGGCTGGGTGACAGCTCAGGGTCCAGAGCAGCATCGCATTCGTTTGCTGAGCAGCCCTGAAGCGTCTGATAAACAAACCCCCAGGAAAATATGGGGCTGGGGGGGAGGACTGGAGGAACAGCATAAGTACTGTTACAGAAGATGACCAAACCCACCACAAATCCACAAGGATCTTCACTACTGACCTCCTTCCAGTATAGTCATTTTCCTTTCAACAGGATCAGATTGTCATCTACCCTCTTCCAAACCTCATGAACTTTTATGGTTCTTTTATGAGTTCCTTTATCATCCATCTAACAGATACAGTCCCAAGTGGCAGCACATTAAATGTTTTCCTGAAGTTCAGATAGATGAGACCTGCATTTCCTATTCAGAGCTCTCAGCACATCAAAGATGCTTAATCTGGCATGATCTACCATTGGTAAACACATGCTGCCTTTGATCTCATTTTCTATTAACCTCTCTGGGCTAAAATTATAATAGATGCACAGTGTTTCTAATTAGAAATCAGAGTTCCCACGAGTCTCATTTTTATTTAAACTTTAATGGTTTCCTTTCATTTCTTTCACATTTACTTATACATTCATGAGCATCAATGTGAGTATAAATAAATATATATATCATGTTCCTGAAAAGCAGGAAATTGGAAGCTGGGCTTGCTGAAGTCCATTAATCTAAGGATCAGGTACAGCACAGGCTACAGCCTGAGGAAATCCTGTGCTCACATCTGCCATAGACTGCACTGGTGAAGCCAGAGCAAGAGTATTCCAAAGGGTCTAGAACTAGCGCTCTGCGTGCCCGAGTGGGGCTCCTTGGGCACAGCCATGGGCTGCCCTCTGGTCACAGAAGCAAATGCTCTGCCTCCAACTGGCCCTGCTAGTAAGGCTCTGAATAGCACATGGCTCTCAGGTTTTTATTTTAAATAGTCTGCTCTTGTACTAACTCTCAGAGCTCTGTTATTTTACTCTTCTCATCTGTTGCAATTCTGATGTATAAAGCGTACAAATCCCAAACTGTTTTCAGCTTTCAAGCAAAAAGACTGAGGCTGCAGGCGTGCTCTCGTCTCCCGTTTGAGCTCTGCCATGAGACAACACTCCTCTTTTAATTTAGATTTTGGTTTTTACACTGCAGCCTAATACTGTCTAGTCAAGAGCTTTAGGGAACTTTCTCCAGTTTTTCCCAATTAAAGTGCTAGAATAGGATATTTTCAGCAAACACACCTTCTTCTGTCTCTCAGCCACAGTTGGTTGAATAGAATAATAATATTTGAATTTCTAACTTTCCACATTAAAGTGTTTACTCAGAACTAAACAAGTAAATCATTGAACACGCTTGTGAATAATGCATTTGACAAATGCTGTGAAACATTAAAATGACATTGACAAATATCCAGATCACTCTCCCTTAAAATGTAAAAGGAACAGGAAATTTAAGTTACATTTTTAGGACACAGTTTATAAATATCTAATTTATATTCTGAAGTATAAACATGGTGCCTGTATTAATTTTATCTCATTTTGAGCTCATCTGTAAACAAAACTCAGAATTTTAATCAGATGAAGCATCAAGGTGGTTTAAACAACATCACTTCTTTGTTTTATTGGCTTTGTCACTCCTAGTGAGTTTCTGAAACTGAACATGTTAGAAATTCTGAATCTTACCTACCAAGTCATTAAAACAAGAGATTTAAAGCTGCGCCAAGCTTGTCTCCTATTCCCCTCTGCATGACATTCAGCAATTTTGTTTAGTCTTTAGAAAGCTATGCTTCATGGAAAGAGGTTTAACAGTCACATCTGGTTCCCAGCTTACATTCTTTTCTTTCCTTCAATTTTGAATTTCAATTTCTACAATTGAAAAGATGTGAACAGGTTAAATATTTATGTACAAACTCCACCTGCACAAAGAACATTGCCCATGCTAAACCTTCCTTATGGGTATGAATTTGGGAGTTAACAAGAGTTAGTAGTATTTGTTGTGTAGTTGATCAAAGCGTGAAAGCAGTTAACAGGATGATGACCTAAGATACTTACTAATGGATTATAATGGGCTATCAATTTCCACAAACCACAAATTAAAGCAGGGTAAGTGATTACACAGAGAGCGCTTTCCCCATTGGCCATATCGAGACAAGCATGTGCGCTGTTGCAGAAGTTGGCATGGTCTGTTGGGTGCTCCTCTCTCCTTCATAGCACTGTGGGTTTAACTGGATTATCTTTAATAGCTCAAAGCTGTTGGCTTTGATTCTCAAGGTAGAATGTGACTGAATATCATAGACGATTACAAGAAGGGAGCTTTAATTCCGGTGAATATAAGAAAGTCTGTGGTAGATACAATGCACAAACAAGTGCAAAAAAATGACAGATTTAATCCTTTCCACATCTGTCTTTACTCAGCACTTGATTTGTCAATGTGGATATTCTTAGACAATTCTCATTTCTCAACTGAGAGGGGATTTCATGTCTGAACCCTTTGTATAGATGAGGTTTATAGAGATGTATGACAGCTGTGGTTTTGCCCTTTTTTTTTTAATGTTCGCAGGATCCCAGATGATGCCTCTTTTATCTATAACAGACAAGGTCCTCACAGCCCCAAGGCCTGCATCCAAAGGAGTTTCTCCCTTTAGCTGCCTCTGCAGTGATGTTAATCTCCATGCCAGCTTCCTTCACACAAACCTTCTTGCTTTGCACTGTGTGGACCATCATGGTCCTGACCATCCTTGCCTACCTGTTCAGCAGACATGTGGAAAACAGGAGTCTATCTGGGAGGTGGCATGCACCAGAGGAACATCTACACTGAATATAAGGATAGCTAGCAGATAAATATTGTAAACCATCCTTTCATGTTTTGTAGCTCACAATAAAACAGCCTGTGCTGTTCTCCTTGATTCTTGCATGAAGCAATAAAATGGCCATTTATGGCAGAGTCATAGAATCGTAGAATCAAATAATGGTTTGGGTTGGTAAGGACCTTAAGATCATATAGTTCCAACTCCCTTGCCATGGGCAGGGACAACTTCCATTAGACCAAGGCACTGTCCACCCTGTCCTTGAACACTGCCAAGGATGCAGCGTTCACAGCTGTCATGGTTTAAGCCCAGGCTGTAAATCAGAACCACGCAGTCTACTTCCCCCCCACCTTTCTTCCCTCTGCTCCTGGAGGGACGGGGAGGAGAATCAAAAGAATGCAACTCCCATGGGTTGAGATAAGAACAGTTTAGTAACTAAGGTATAACACAAATCACTGCTGCTACCACCAATAATGATAAAGGGAAGAGAATACAACACCTCACCAACCAGTACCTGGCCCCCATCCCGCTGTGATCCAGCCCTTCCGGGTACCTCAGTTCTACATCCTGGGCATGACATGCTGTGCTATGGAATACCTCTTTGGCTTGTTTGGGTCAGGTGTCCTGTCCCTGCTTCCTCCTGGCTTCTCCTCCCTGGCAGAGCATGAGACTCACAAAGTCCTTGGTCAGGGTAAACATTCTGACCAGCAACTGAAAACATCGGCTTTATCAGTATTATCCTCAGGCCGAAAGTCAAAACACAGCACTGCACCAGCTACTAAGAAGTAGAAAAAAATGACTGCTACTGCTAAACTAGGACAACAGCTTCCTTGGGCAACCTGTTCCAGTGTCTCACCATTTTCACAGTAAAGAATTTCTTCCTCATATCCAACCTAAACTTCCCTGTTTAAGTTTGAACCCATTACCCTTGTCCTATCATTACAGTTCCTGATGAAGAATCCCTCTCTGGCATCCTTGTAGGCCCCCTTAAGATACTGGAAGGCTGCTATGAGGTCTCCATGCAGCCTTCTCCAGGCTGAACAGCCCCAATTTTCTTAGCCTGTCTTTGTATGGGAGGTGCTCCAACCCCCGTATCATGGCCCTCCTCTGGACTTGCTCCAATAGTTCCATGTCCTTCTTATGCTGGGGACACCAGCATAGCCTTAACTAACAGCTAAGATTTACCTTGTGGCTTTATATTGTCAACAATGAGGAATGTATGGGCAGTTGAACAGTAAACACAAGTGCTTATCAGGTTGATCTCACTTGAAAAGAAAACAAATTATAAGACATTTTTAAGCCACTAAAGCAGCCTTTAGTAAAAGAACATCACTAGTGTCCATGGGAGCCTGGGAATAACTCATCTGTTAACTCTGGACTATCTGAATAAAGGGCAAAGATGAGGTGCCAGAGCTGCAAAGAAGTTGTGCACCCTCTCCTCCTCCCAACGACAACATGCGTCATTTGCTACAGGACACATGCACAGAATATTTTGGTCTCCATTTTATAACCCCAGTGTACTTCAGCCACTGCCGCTTTGAATGTCCTCCTTCAGTGGGAAAGCCACGATGTCTGCAGTGTGCATACTCTGTCTAATCATATCTTCTTGCCAAAGGTCAGCTTTCCATATGTGTGCCCAGTAATAAATACCCATAATCTCTGCCAAATAAGCCTTGATTCTTGTGTTGGTATTTGTTTCACACTTGTTTTTTTTCCTGTCCTTTGGAACAGATGTTGGACTCAAATCTACCATAACCAGCCTGGCAAATACTTGTCTATAGTTACCTCTGACAGTTTCCCATCCACACATCTTTTGCTTTGACTTCGTCTGGCCCTGCTGCATCCTGCTTGTACCTATAGCTGAGCATTGTTTCTTAGTTCTTTTCCCTGTCTTTGGGAAAATGGATGCCCAGTAAAGCAAAACTCCATCCACTTCATTTATAAGAGGGGACAAGGAAATTATACAACAGGTCTGCAATGTGACTCCATCCTCTCTTTAATTCCCTATTAACCTCAAGAGAACCAATTAATTTTTTCACTGTGCTTCAAGTACAGCCATTCTTTGGAAAGCTTTTCCCTGTTAACTGAGATATTGTCTGTGTATTTTGCAAATTCAAGCCTTATTCCTGCCTTCTAATTTTTTAGTTAAGCTTCTTTTCCTAATCTAGCGATTGCACTCTGATCAACTTTTAAAAAGCAGAAGGCCTCATTTAGCTAACAGTCACTTCCAACATGCAAAACTTTATTTACAGCCTTTAGTGTTATAGTTTGGCACTAATATTAACCCTTAGGCAACTTTCAAATTATAAAATAGCATATACATAGAGCTGTAATGTCTGTGTTGTAATACACTTTCGTACTGGCAGATGGAGTAAGAGACTCGTACCAACAAAAAGGGGTCGATGGTGGTACAAGTGTCAACATTTGTGTAACTGAGTGTCAGATGAACAGAGTACAGAAAAAAAAAGGATAAAATTAAAAAGGTAAGAAATTGACTGTATGAAAATTAAGATAAATTTTCATTTAGGAAATGAAGCTTCATTAAAAGCTGAACTATCTTGAAAACTGCATTGCCTTTCATGAAATTCCATGATGAAAAGAATTGAAAAGCATTTTAACAATGTTAGTGCAATTAATTTTGATCCTTTTTGGAACAAATTGTCATGTTTGAAATGCAAAGCTCTTTACTACTTAATTATCTTAGGGTAATGCATTTCAAATTTCCTGAAACAGTATCTCTTCCAGAAACTTCTGTTTTAAGGAACTATAAAAAGTTGCTTTTATTCCCATTCAGAATGCGCACAACTTTCAGAGAGTCAGAATTTTCCTATAAAATTCTGATTGCCGAGCAGCTGAAAATAATTGGGATGACGTTATAGCAAAAGGATTTTGAGAGTCTCAGTGGAGACAATAATAAAGTTTAGAAATTAATTCTAAGGCTGGTGTATTAGTGACCACATTCTTCCTCCCTTCTGCCAATGTAAAATCTTATGGGAAAGGTAATATTAATATTTTTTATTCTGGATCTTTCCAGAAAAGGCCAAGTCCTCTTGATCTCTCATTCTCTTGTTGATGTAAATTCAATACTGATATTTATCTAGATCTGTACTGTTGTACATGATGACTGAACATGACCGTGTTGTCTTAATTTTAACACTGGGGACCATCAGGATATCTCACAGATATGTACTGGTGTAAAATGGCAAATATCTACCACTGGAATACAGCACTCAGACATACATTAGAGATAGTTATCTCACTGTTAATTTTGCAACCCACAAGTCACTTCTGTCCCTTGTGTTTTCACCAGTTAAATCTTCTGCACCTGGAAATCTGCTGATTCTGGGAACTTCACTAAAAGGTCATGAGATAGAGTGAAATACTGGCTAGTTCTGCTGCCTATACAGTTTTAACAAATGAGGTTAAAGCTTTGCTTTGTTTCCAAAATAAGCAAATTCAAGCAAGCCTATAGAGAAGAAGGGTTTGATTAGTCTCTGATGATACTTGCACAAATTTCAGTTGGGTTAGCACATCTCCATTTATATTACAGCCATCAGTTTAGACAATTCCCTTTTAATTATCAAGATGGTAACTGATTGTTCATTGTCATATATTATATAGTATTTACTAGTATTAGTGGCCATGTTCTCCCTTTTGTTGGGGACTTTTTCTCTCCTTCACTTAGGGACCCTTTCTTTTTGCACACTTTACTGAGTAACCCATATGAGAAAACAACAGTATAATGGAGAATACTGCTTAGTGAAACAATTTCCCAAGATGGCTTAATATTTGGCAGCTGTACTGGTTTCACTCATGCTTTTTGGGGTTTAAATTCAAGTTCTTGTTTTTCTTTTGTACTTCAGAAATAGCAACTACTAATGAAGTGGTTTCCACAAATAAACTCTTTCTTCTCTTTCTTCCTTTTCCTTCCCTCTTTGACAAATCCTTTGTGTAACTATAACTTCTATCTTAATCTAATTAGTACAAATTAACATCTCCAGCTTGAAGGGTGAAAGTGGTTCTTGCTCAGATAAGGAAGAGAATATGAGGAAGGATCAGAAGATGGGGGCTGAGGTTGAGGCTGCGAAAACCTCTACACCTGGATACAAAATGGTCTGCAAATGCTGCTGTGGAGAAGCCAGCTTCAGAGCTAGAGAGATGGGACTCTGATGCATCAGCAAAATCCCCTGCAGTTAAGTCACTGCATTTTTGAAATACTGGAGTTTAGCAGAGGATGAGTTTGGCAGCTGTTAAAAGAATAAAAGAATTTATATTTCCTTGTACAAACAATTTTGCTATCAAAGCAGGCAAGAGATTTTTATTTCTCTCTTTGCTGTTGTGTGTGTATCACAGGCACTACAGTTTATAGACTCTCAAACTCTCTGTAAACACTGAATTAAAAAAAAATGATTGTATGGTTTGGCAGCGGTTCTGAGAAGAAAGCAGCAGTGGAAAGGCATTTGATGTGCATTTGTTGGCATAGCAGTAAATATGAACAGAACTATGCATGGAAACATCTTCTGTGAGAAGGGAAACAGCATCAAGATACTCTGTTTCACTTAGAATTTCATACTTAATCTGCGGCAAAATTACAGAAATATTAACTTTCTCCCTTGTTAAGGATACGACAAGGCTTCAGGTGTCCTTACTGTCTGGCACTGCTGTGAGACCTGTTCTGCCCACCATTTCCACCTGGGACAGAAATTCTGGTCTCTTGTAGGCTTCAGATGTACGTCAAACTGCTTACAAACCCATTGCTGAGTATTCTGAGTATTTCTCAGAATCTACATTCCTGTCTTTCCCCCCCCATGGCTTCCCTTTCCTATGTCCTTTATCACAAAGAATAAGGCTTAATAATTTTTTTTTGGCAAGCAGGGGAAAGGACATTCCAGGTACTGACTAACCTGAACTAATGAGATTATTTTAAACACAAATGGCAACAGAATCTAAATAAAACCCAAGCACGTCTTTCATTGGATGGGCTGTATTGACACTGCTCTTTCTCTCAGGCTCTCAAACTCTCAGTATTCCTATTTCCTTTTTCTTCAGTTCCCAGCACAAAAATTGTATAAAGCTACATAGCCTATACAAATCTATAAATTTACTAACTTATAACTACTTAGAAAGGGTAAACTTTCTAAAAAGTGTCTAGAGATGGACAAGAGACTAAGGGTTTGTATCAAGGTCTCATTCATGGCTGTCTCTGCTCACCGTGGCCCAAATCTCTCTGGATAATGCAATTAGAGCTGCTAATTCCTGGGGCTTTTCCCAAGAGGGATCCTGGCCTAATTCAGGGGGTGATTGAGCTTCACCCACAGAAAGAAGTGTTAGTGTATATTCACCTGCTGCATCCGATCGCGTGCCTGAAACTGGCACACAGTTGATTACATGCAAGGCACTTTAATCTGTAAAATTTATACTTTTCTATATAGTTATTAACATTTTCCCTCTCCTCCTCACGTGCTAAAGGAAATCTCAAAGGAAATTTTTTTTTGTCTCAGAAGAACCCACATTGCTAGGCTGCAGAAGACCCACAGAGGACAAGTTCTTGACAGGATCCTAGGCTCATATTGTATACAACACAGCTAAAGCCAAGACTTTATTATAATAGGTAAAGATTAATAACATGGTTTCTGGGAAAATCTGATTGGCATGCTGATATTTTGAACATTAAATAAGGACAGATGGTATAAATTATTGCGAGGTCACAATGGCTCCAAGCATATTAGTTTCACTTAGAACCTCTCCTAAAAGGTATGTGGCATCTTCAGATTGACTTACTTTTAACATTTTTAAAGGAGTCTTACTGTGTGCTGAATACATGACAGCTGCCAAGGAGATGGTCTTCAAATTTATCTTTTAGTTTTTGTCCAGTTTTTAACCCAGGAGCTGGCCTGTGTCAGCTGGTGAATGAAAGCTCAGGAAGTAAAAATAGACAAATAATTTTCTGTTTTAACCTCTCTCATTACTTAATTAATATCATAATGATAACACAGTCCTTTTCTTTATTTTTGGTTACATAGGTTGAAAAGTGATGTCTGAAGGAAGCACTGGCACAATCCCATTAATTACTCCCCTTTTCTAGAGCTTCTTGAGAGTACAGGCTCTCTCGCATGATTGCTAAAGCAGCCTTGCAGCCTCCAGCCACATTTTACAAGAAAAGTTATCTCTGTATCTCAGGGTGTATATTTCAGTGTCAGATTCTGCTGTCATGGTAGAGAGTTTTGTGTACACTGTCAGGTGATTTTGTGTGTATTTGTTGACAGCGGTGTTGCCAAGGGACTTGCAGCATCCAAGACGTGTGTGACTTCTGAAAAACCCTCCAAGAGAGCTCCTGTGTGGCAGTCCCTGGAGAAGGCATAAGGCTCAACAGTAAGTTTAAGTCACCTTGGTGTGACAGTAGCAATTTTACAGTCTGCTCTGCACTGCAACAGGACTAATAGTTCAGTTCAGAAGGCTGATGAGATTATTTCCTTTACAGGAGGCTTTTCTGTCTCAAAGTCAGGCTCAGTCTTTAAATTGCATTGCTGCAGAAATACAGGAAATAAAGCAACTGCTGCTGTAGTAACTATTTGTGCTAGTACAATGTATTTTTAAATTTAATTCCAAAACTGAAAACTGAGAATCATGCTTGTGTGGCAATCTGTGCTTTAAAGGGTAGGACTTCATGTGGTACTGCCTGTACACATCAGCAGTGAGGAAGAACCAGAAAGCTCACCTATTTCCTGAGTTCCCCTGAAAACAAAGATCTGCTAGATACTGGCTGGTTGGCTTCCCTCCAGTGTGGTCTTCTTCTAACGCTCACGCATGCTTGTCCTCTCCTCTCTAAGATCTTTGTATGAACTGTCTTCATAATCTCTTGCTATGTTTTTCACTTGCTTGAACTCTAAGAAAGAAGAAATCCCTTGGCCCTGTAGTTTGTCCCCTCAGTTGACCCGATTTTTCTGCTTTCCACTTACAGTAAAGCAGAGATGCTATTCCAGACCACAAAGTGATAATCTTTGCCACAGATGTGTGGTATCTGCAAGTGTCTCATTACAACTGGGCAACACTTTTGCTCTTCTGCAGGACTGCAGGCACAGCAGACCCTGTTGCCACACTGAACATTACCCTCATGTGCTGCTTTCAAATCACAGCTTCCCTCTTTGGTTTTGCTTCCAAACCACAGAGACTGTTAAGAGTCCCTGCAAGGGTAGGAAACAGGTGGGGAAATATTTTGGGGCTTTTTACATGTGGTTTGCTGTGATCTAAATGTTGGCATAGGGGAAAGCAGTTTATTGTCCAGTCACACATGGTATACATCCATTTTCTTCAACCAAAGATGATGTGTTTTAGACTCTTCTTAACAAATAGCTTAAAACCAGCTGGTTTTACACTGTCGGAAGGAAATACAGGCTACATATGTGTCGTGGTTTAAGCCCAGGCCGTAAATCAGAACCACGAAGTCCACTTCCCCCCCCCCCCACCTTTCTTCCCTCTGCTTCTGGAGGGACGGGGAGGAGAATCAAAAGAATGCAGCTCCTACGGGTTGAGATAAGAACAGTTTAATAACTAAGGTATAACACAAATCACTACTGCTACCACTAATAGTAATAATGATAAAGGAAATAACAAGCAAGAGAATACAACCGCTCACCAACCGGTACCTCACCCCCACCCTGCCATGATCCAGCCCTTCCGGGAACTCTCAGTTCTACCTTCTGGGCATGACGTGCTGTGGTATGGAATACCTCTTTGGCTAGTTTGGGGCAGGTGTCCTGTCCCTGCTTCCTCCCAGCTTCTCCTCCTCCCTGGCAGAGCATGAGACTCACAAAGTCCTTGGTCAGTCTAAACATCGCTGTTATCAGCTCCATTCCCAAGCCGAAAGTCAAAAACACAGTGCTGCAAAAGCTACTAAGAAGGAGAAAAACTGACTACTGCTACTGAACCCAGGACAGTATCCACCCCTTATTCCATACCATTCACGTCATGCTCAGATCCCACATTTTCAATATACCATCATTTTCATCTCAGTGCACTGTTATCTTAGTGCACGGACCAATCCCTATAAAGCTGCTGAGTCCATTCAGTCCATGATGGTGGGCTCCATCTCTTGTAACAGTCTTTCAGGGCAGGAGAGGCCCATTGCAAAGTCCACCCCTCGATCATGAGTCCATCTCTATGTTGCATCTCTGCCCTGATGGATGGGCCCATCAGGCTTAAAATAATTCACCCTCCCCTGCAGCAGTCTCTGCAACTTGTCGGGGACTCCACACAGCTGCCTTCCATCTCCGACGCTTCCAAAGCACTGGAGGGGCCCAGTGGATTAGATACTCGCCCATACTGTCCCACACACCGTGACACTCAAGACTGTCCAGCCTTGGGGAAAACCTCTCGATCCTCCTGTATTGTCTAAACCCAGACAAGACCCAAACCTGACTCTGCTTAACTTTCGAGATCAGACAAAATGGCCGTGGGTAGAACTCACTCTGTGTGTGTGCCAACATGGTGATCCCCATCACAATCAGCAGGCAGGTCCCAAGGGTACCCAAAGGCCTTTCAAAACCTTCAGAACTCTCAAATGATGCTGCTGTACTTGTCACTGGGGCTGGTGTAGCTGCTGTGCTTGAAGGCTCTCTCACCACCAGCTCTACTTTTTCCGAGTCCAGATCTTCCTCCTCTGCCTTGCTGGGAAATGCTGCGTGGTCTTCTGCATCCTCCTGGGGCTCAGGCTCACGGGGCTCGGCGGGCGGCTGCTGAGGAATGCTCTCGGCTGCCGCGGGGCTGGGCTCGGCTGTGGGGCTCGGCTCCGCCGCCGCCTCCTCCCGCTGCTCGGCAGCCGCCTCCTTTCCCTTCTTGACCGCCCCCACTTCTTCCACCGGCAGCCGCTCCCTGCCGGCCTCTGGCCCCGCTCCCGCCGCCGCTTGGTCCCCGGGGCCCCTCTCCCGAGCCGCTTCGGCCGCCGCCGGCTCCCGGGGCCGCTCCCCCTCAGCTCCCCGCAGCCTCACGAAGACGGAGGCGAGGACGAGGGCCAGGACAGTGAAGAGCAGCGGGACGGCCAGGTACAAGTCCGCGGCCACGTCCATTCTGCCCTGCTGCCGGAGCCCGCCCATATTACAAGCCATTATCCTAAAGTACAGTGAAACAAGAACCCTAGCCCAAGGCCCACACTTGATAAACACTAACACAGCAAATACCGGCTCTAAGTAAGCTACAGCATACTGAAACTGTGACATCAAGAGAAACAACTTTGAGAGCCAATAAATCAGCATTGTGCCTCGGTCAGATCTGTCGTTATCTCAACCCTTCGTGCCCCACGTTGGGCGTCAAAAAGAACTGTCGTGGTTTAAGCCCAGGCCGTAAATCAGAACCACGAAGTCCACTTCCCCCCCCCCCCACCTTTCTTCCCTCTGCTTCTGGAGGGACGGGGAGGAGAATCAAAAGAATGCAGCTCCTACGGGTTGAGATAAGAACAGTTTAATAACTAAGGTATAACACAAATCACTACTGCTACCACTAATAGTAATAATGATAAAGGAAATAACAAGCAAGAGAATACAACCGCTCACCAACCGGTACCTCACCCCCACCCTGCCATGATCCAGCCCTTCCGGGAACTCTCAGTTCTACATCCTGGGCATGACGTGCTATGGTATGGAATACCTCTTTGGCTAGTTTGGGGCAGGTGTCCTGTCCCTGCTTCCTCCCAGCTTCTCCTCCTCCCTGGCAGAGCATGAGACTCACAAAGTCCTTGGTCAGTCTAAACATCGCTGTTATCAGCTCCATTCCCAAGCCGAAAGTCAAAAACACAGTGCTGCAAAAGCTACTAAGAAGGAGAAAAACTGACTACTGCTACTGAACCCAGGACAATATGTGAATCTACTTTCTTAGGAGCTCTGGGTGAATTGTGAATCCCACACCTGTTTCCAGGGTTGGCAAGCACAGCCTTTTCACTTTCACACAAGAAGAACGGCCTGCTGCACTCTGAAAATAACCTCAAAATTAGGCAGATCAAAGTGTATCGTGACCATGGTGGGTGCTTTTGCTTTTTAAAAAAAGGAAAAATAGAATGTTTCCCTTTAAAACTCTTGTTTTGCTGAAGTTTCTCTTCTTCCCTGGGACTTCTCATTATGTTCCCACCATCAATCATACTCCCCAGTGAATCAGCTCATCCACTTATCTTCAGCTCCATTGCAATTTCCCAATGAGGTTAGCAACAGCAAATTGCTGTAGTTAAGTAATAAAAGCCAACCTTTTTCTGACTTGGCTGTTGCTTATTTTTCTAGAGTGGATACCAATAAAATAGAAAGAGGTCCCTTGAGCAGCACATCTGAGAAGCTGGAATGCTTTTAAGTGTGACAGGTTACAAGAGGTCTTTAATCTCCAGTTCTCTTTAAAATGAACTCTGTGGAGGAAATCCTAAATAATTATTCATAACTAGAAACTTTGTAATGAGTTGCAGCAGAGTTTCAACTACTTTACTGCCTCTGTTGTTGAAGCAGCCTTCCATTACACTGAAGACTAGGTAAGGCTGACTGCTTCTGTTTCCCTGCTCTTCTGCTCATGGAAAACCTCTGGTGTTATGGAGGATAACTTGTCCTAGAGCTATCTGTTGAATCAGATCAAGTCCTCAGCTATGTAAATACTTGTGTAGGGTTTTCATTAATCTCCCTCCTCCAGTTTGCTGTCTGTTTACAAAACTAGTTTGGATGACAGCACAATTCCCTGAAAGTAGGGCTTACTGGAAAAGGTGGAGTGGCAAGGAGGGGGGGAAGACAAGTAACATGGCCCTTAACGTTCTCCTTCTCCCTGGCCATTCTTCTTTAGCCTCTTCCAGTGTGGCACACAGATTCAGACACATGGTGTGAAGGTTTACACACAGCACAGTCTGTACCCTAAAATATGTAGTGAGAAATCTGTAGCAGCAATAAAAGTATATTCTGATTAAATATTTTCTGCATGTCATCCAAAAGATACACAGAGCAGAAAAAGTCTTCTGAGAACATGAAGGAAAAGAAGATGATTGGGAGCAGTCACCATGGATTTACCAAGGGAAAATCATGCATGAGCAACCTGATTACCTTTGATGGACTCCATTTGTAGTTCTGAGATAAAGGAATAACAACAAAAATAGGAAAGGATTGCTCAACCTTAGCTAAGTGAAATGCTAATCAAAAAGACATTAAAAAAGAAACAAATGCTTCATGGATTTCAAATGCCAGTGCAATGAATTATCCTGTATTTGGTATGTCTAAAAGGTAACTTTGTAAAAAGCTTCTCGCATCTCTTGGGAGGCTACTGGGATTGACTTTATCACTACACACTGAGTTTATGATCAGCTGTCTTAATTCTGAAGCAATCTCCATGGGTATTGCCTAAGAAATGTAGTCTGCTTTCTGCCCTGTAAGTTTTGGCCAAACATGCAAGTGGAGGAGTAGTGGATTTTGAAGTAACATAAAGCATCTGAAGGGTTGAAAGTTTAAAGTGCATGATAAATTTTTAAGGAAGGGGCAACTAGGAAACAAGAGAGTGAAATCATGAAGATTGGAGGTCTTGTACGGACCCAAGATACTAGATCTCTGCTCTCAACAGAAGCTCAACACCTCACATCCATTTTTCTTGCCAGTCTTCTGATTTAAGGAACTGCAAGAAAGAAAGAAAAAAATAAAAACTACAGGAAAAAAACCAATAGCTACTGCAAAACAAAACAAACATAGAAACAAAAGCCAAATAAAACCTTTTTAATGACACGGATGCAAATAAGAAAGATGTGATCCTCCTCTGCACTTGTCAACCTCTACTAGCACGTAACGTGTAAGCCAGACGAGTTGTTCGCATTAGTAACACAATTTTCCTTAGAATTAGCAAAATAAATTCTATTAACTATATTGAACTGGTCTTCACAGTTTGGGATGTCTGCACATTTGACATCAGTGCTCCTGAAGTTAGTACAAGTACAGCAAGTACAGGGACAGCAAGTACAGTTTGTCCATGAATTCAGACTAGAGCTAATGTATGTCTCTGTCATTACTGGAGTGTGTATGATACAATTGACGAAGGTGATCTAGAAGAAAACTGCTTGCAACATCTGCTTTGTGAGGAAGTAAAGGCTTGTGCAGGAATCCAGCAGTTCTCTTTTGGCACTGTGGACCAAGGTATGTGTTACAGAAAAAGTCTATAACTTAACAGGTCAAGAAAAAAGGCACCACAGCCTTTTGCTTAGGACTGAAATAAGCTATTGTGGAATGGAGAGGCTCGTAATAGGGCATGCCACGATCTTACCCAAGCCATAATTAGCAAATAGCATATAGTGTGTTTAAGAATATCATGAATATTATGACTATCTGGTCTAGTGGAATGTGTCCCTGCCCATGGCAGGGCGGTTGGAACTAGATGATCTCTAACGTCTCTTCCAACCCAAACCATTCTATGATTGTACAATTCTATGAAAGTACATATATTGGGTTTAGCAGTGTAAGTTGGTCTGCTTTTTGTACTGAAGGATAATGTTAGCATCACACACTGTAACTATTTGCTCAAGTTATTAAGTCAAAGTCAACTCCAAATGTATTTTAATGATTGTTGTTAATGATTTTTTTCCTTGACAAATAATTACTTAGTGGAAATTTTTGTGCACTTTAGAGGAGGTGAAGTAGACTTTGCACTTTAAAATGTATCTATTTCATAGCAAAACTTTTTGTCTTGCTAGAGGTGAGACTAATCTGGAACACCTTAATGCATAAAGAAGAAAACTAGGAATAACTTCAAATTAAGGCAAATTTTGTGCTGGAGTGGTGTTGAGTTGCACTCAGAAGTCATTAAAAATCATACATACATGTCTACATAATAGCTCTTCAGTATCTTTGGTATAAAATTAGTCCTGCCTTGTTGAGAAATATTAATAACACACATAAAGCAGAACAGAAATAGATTGTAATGAAGAAACATAGCTGCTTAAGTTATCCGGTTTCCAGTAAGGAATTCAACAGCAGTGCTGCTGTAAGGATGGAACGGCATGTCAGCTGGTCATGGCTCAGGACTGATGCCTGCTGCCCATCTAGCAGTAAAGTGATAAAGCAGCAACAGCTGCTAAAGGGCACGGAGAAGTTAATTTGAAGAGATATGCATGCCTGAAGTAGCTGGTGTAACTGCTTGAAGAAATACTATACGCCTGCTACTCCATGGCTGTAGCAGAATGCCAGAAAGGAGACAGAGAAGAAAGGATAACAGAGCTGAATCTCCTATCATTCTTGACTAGAAACAGGGAATAAATGCAGATGTTAAGTGTTAGCACTGGGACTGTACAAAATGATGAAAGCTAACACTTTCCCTGAGGATAGATCAGGTGTCTGTATATCAACATACCATGTTATTTCATGAAGGAATGCAAACAACATTGAAAGAATGATTTCGGAATATGTTAAGGAAACTGTGAAAAGCATAAAGTAAATTTTTGGAACTTCTGTTGCACAAATTTACTTTTTAAAAATATATGATCCTCTAAATTTTTTAAGAGAGAAAAAGAACTCACAAAAATCTAAATTTGTATAATAGGAACAAACCGATTTCAAATCCCAGATTTGGAGCGAATTCCCCTTCTGTCTAACTTAACCCTTCTGCCTTACTTCTGATCACAAGAAGTAAACAAGCAAGCAAACACTACATTCAGGTTTTATAAAGAGAGCAGGTTCAATGTTGGAGAAAGCTTCATTGATCTTTCAATTAAGAAGAAATTCTCTACCTAAGTTAGGACTTGATGCAGTGGTTCACATGATCAGTTCTGTTACTTTGGGAGGAATAGTAGGGAAAGACTGTATTTTGAGTCTGAGATCATCTTCCTGGGATATCTGATATGCTGCTGTTGTGTTTATTGTCTAAGGAGATAGCTGGGTTTGCAGACTGCCTGTTTGGTGTGATGATTTGGAAAGCAGTTTGGAGCAGATTTAGTCAAATGTACAGTGTGTTGGATTTAATGTATGCGTATTTTATAAAGGTAATTTTAAGTGCCTCATGGGACAGACAGAGGCAATAAATGCAACACAAAGTGCTTATATAGTGTTTTGAGGATGCAAAGTAAAGGAGAGCCAGACAGTTAAAAAAATTGTTGTAGCCCAGTGAAAACTATTGAAATTGAAACTGTTAGAATGAAGAATGAGCAGCAATGGTATAGATGGCTCAAACCCCCAAACAATGACCTTCACAAACAAACTCTAAATCCAGGTAAAGACTTGAGCTAAGCAAGAGATGAGCTGTAGAGCCTATCAATGGTAACCTCTTGATGCTTTCAGATTTTGTGGATGTCTCTACATGAACATGTCTACCAGTAACATGTATAACTTTTCAGCTGTTTATAATATTCCTTTGGGTTTTATTGGTTGCAGAAAGCACAATTTTGCCCAGGATACAGTCAACAGAGGGCAGACCAAAGTACCTACTTACTTGACTAAAACCCATGTGTTCCTATGTCTTTGCAAGATCAGGTTTGCAAACCTTTTTCTGATTTTATCTAACAATACAATTTGAACCAGGTTTACTACATAACTGCACTTTAAACATATGCTTTTGGGTATCAATGTATAAGCGGTTTAAGTCATTCTCAAAGTCAATAAATAGTTTCAACATTTTGAAATATTTTTAAACACAGCTATTATGACTCTATTGAACGTGGTTAAGAGGTGCAATTTGGGAATGCTTGTATTCAAAAGTCCAAATTGCCAGGCATCTGGACTCTTACTTGCCTAAGCTGTGTGCCCTATGGAGATCTGCTCTGTACACAGGTTTCATGTTTAGCAAACACACTAATCTTAATTACTGTGTGCAAGGCTGTCTCTTACAGCATTAGAGGTTCCTCCTTTTTGTTGGGGAAAAGCTGCCCTCACATGCAGAAAGGGGTGCATAGAGGTTGCCTTGGATAGAGTGGTTCTGGGGCTGATGGGAGCAGAGTCATGTACAGACCCTGTACTTCTACCCTGTTTCTCATACCTTCTCATGTATAACTCCATTTAAGTAGTACTAAAAGATATGTACAGCACCCCTTGTTACTGGGGGAGCAGAGAAATGGGACTGAAAAGAACACACAGCCCTTTTTCATGTGGTTTCCTGTCAACACTAATATTCTTTAAATCCTGTCAGCCCTCGCTATCACATCTGACCATTTATTTATTTGCATTCTGTGTCTATCCCTAAGCTTCTTGATGTGAAACATACGAGTTCCTGAGGGCACACTAAGCTTGCTGAGGACTACTGAATACTTCAAAAGAGAGGACACTCCAAGCCTTTGGCAAAATATTTATTTCAAACCTAATGAATTGCTGTTCTTTCAGCTACAGTGTGCCCCATCTCAGCTGCTGGAGCAGCGGTGCAGACATCAGAGCCTAGAAGAAGCAGGCAAGAAGTGGAGATTCCATTTTGCAGTCTTAACACATAAGAGGTGAGACTGTAAACAGTTTTCCAAACTCAGTCATAATCTGCCTCTCCTTTAAACTACACAGCAGAGGAGAGCCAGGCTGCCTATATAACTCTGCCTTTTGGGGATTCTAGTTAAGATGCTCTTTTGCCCGGTGCTAGGGCCATAACAATTAGCATGGGAAGTAAATTAGGCTTCAAATCATGTTTGCACCAGTGTTTCATGTAAAATGTGAATGTTCCCTTAGAGGAGGTTTGTAACTCATCAGTTAGTCTAGCTGGAAACTAAGAAAAATATATGATTTAGTAGATATGCTACAATAAGGATTGTAAACATGTAGACCCAATATATTCATGCTTTGTTGCAGAAACAGTGCCTGATACAGTGTAAGTCAGAGAAGTGTTCTGCCATTGATTTTAGAAGCTGAAATTTATTCAGTCCTCATCCTTCTACAGAGGCATAAAGACTTGCTATGTTCAATGCCTGCCGGCAGTTACCACATTGTGGTTTCTCAGTTAAAGGAATAACAAGATGGGAAAGGGCTGCTAAAACTTTGCTATGTAAAAGCTAATTATAAATCAAGACAACACGAAAACATAAATCCATGAGCTTCTTTCTGATCTTAGACTGCTGTAACTGAGATCAGTGGCCTGCTTTGTACCAGCAAACTTAAACATGTGTTTGTTTATCCAAGGCACAAACTCAAATACAATATTGTGCTTCAGTGCTCACTTGAAGCTAACCTTAACGCTGCTTGATAAAGCTTAATAGTAAAACTCAGTCAAATATTACTGTGGTGTTAAAAGAGAACCTTTGGATTTTGGGTTAACCTTTAATGTTAAATATTTTTACAAAAATCACTGATATAAAAATATTAGGAGAAACTAACCTCCAATCCATAACCTGCTAGGACTACACCCTTGCCATGGAATTAGTGAAAATGCAGTCTACTTTTCTTTGCTTTGAAACTTGGTCTAGTAAACTTTATATATATATATATATATTTAAAAGTGTATATATAAAAGTGTATAAAAAGAGACAGATACAGCTTTTACAAAGGGAATCGGCTAAAATGCATTGCAGATGTATCAAACGGAATGTGACGGTTTGTTGAAGAATATCGAAGTACACTGCTAGAAAGACACAGATGCATGGGAACTGATGAAAACATGACACTAAAGATATGGTAACATTGCCATTTTCCTAAACCCATGCCACTAAAAAGTGCCTGAGCATGGTATATATTTAGTCACACTTCTTTTAGTCACTTTTAAGTGGTCTTTTTTCTGTAGCTTATCATTTCCAGGGTCTGCAAAGCTAGTCTAGTCGTCATGTGCAGTTTTGTGACTTCCAAACTTTAGCCTACTCTGCATTACACCAACAACCCGTAACTAATGTGGTCTTTTGGCAACAAGGCAGTCATTTCATGGAATAAAAAATTGGCGGAAGTTTCTTCTGTCAACCTAAGGATATCCTTTTGTAAGGAAGAATCCCATGTGGGTCTTTAAGATGAATTAGCTTAAGTTTTCCATGACTGCAACAGTTCTAAGCAGCTGTAGAAATACCAAATATATAGCTGTATTTTTGCCTTATGTATAGGGATGATTAAGGTTTCTCATTTACTGTTTCTGGGCTAGGACAACTCTAAGGAATATCATGTAAGACATCATAAATCCTCAGTTCTACTGAAATGAACTTTAGATGTGTCACTATTTATATAATAACTAATGGTAGAGTGATGTCTCAGAATCTTCCCTTTAATGTAAGTATTTCAGCACATCACTTATTGTATTTAATTTCTGTTCATGCCTTACACATAGCTTTAAATAAAATCTGCTTGACATGGTTTTTGTAAAATTATGTATTAAACCATATTTTTTATGTATAAACATGTATGAACATAAACACATTCATATTCTGAATTATACAAATTTATGAAAGTATATAAAATTCAATGTTTTTAGCATGATTATATGGGTCTTATCTGGGAGGCTGGGACTATAAATAAACTAATGAAGTTTCTAGTCCTGTATGTAGACACCTAATGAATCAAGCTGTAAAATAACACTGTCTGGATTCCCACCCTAAGACTTGTAGTACTCTTTAATGGATATATTTATTGAGTTTTATTGACTCAATAAAGGACATGTCCTTTTTTTTACGATTGTGTCTTTTATTTAAAGATCTTTTCTAATCTAGATAGCTCCAGGTGAAAGCAATGCAAGCTTTGTTCCATCTTGATTGATACTTGTCCAAAAAATTAAAACACTGAAGCAATCCTAAATTGCTAGTAGTGCCATTTCTTATCTTACATCTCCTGTTCCTGAAACAGCAACTTCAGAACTACCACCTTTCACTCGGAATTTAACCAATCTCATATAAAGCTACCTGATAGATTATTTTTCCTTCAGCATACTTCTCATTCACTTTGATTAAACTGTGAATTAACACGTGTTTAAAATAACTACCCAAATCAGTGGTGCTCAGGCTCTGGCACCACTACCAGAATAATTTCGCCAGCCATTATTATGATCTGCCAGAGTAATTTCTCTGGTCATGGCTTGCTCCTTGCTAATATCCTCCCCCAGATGCTTGCAACTCAGTGTTAAACAGCAAAAAGTATACTTCCTGCATAAGCAAAGTGTATTCACCTTCCTTCATGTGGATGTAAAGGAATGTATGGCAAGGAATACTGCTGCAGATAAGATGAAAGTACTTCTAGTGACAGCCTGCTGTCGCCAAAGAATGACAAACTCCTGACAAAATCAGTCAATGTTGCAGTGCCCACCAAAGGACCTTCACATTAACGCTGATAGAATTAAACAGCACAAGCATCTAGAAGTACCTTGGAGTTACAGCCTTTAACATCATCTTCTCAAAAAAGTCCTGCTTCTTCCTCCCAGAGAGCAATTCAGAAATGAGTAAGGCAAGTTTACAGAACCTTGCAGAATATTTTGGCTCCTGATTTGTGGCTTAATCACAGAATTACTGCACAGTTTGGGTTGAAGAAACCTTAAAGGTCATCTAGTTCCAGCCTGCCCTGCTGTAGGCAGGGAGACCTTTCACTAGACTGGGTTGCTCAATGCCTCGTACAACCTGGCCTTCAACACTTCCAGGGATGAGGCATCCATAACTTCTCTGGGCAATCTGTGCCAGTGCCTCACCACCCTCACAGTAAAGAATTTCTTACATCTAATTTAAATCTATCCTCCTTAAGATTAAAGCCGTTACACTCTGACCTATCCCTACATGCCCTTGTAAAAAGTCCCTCTCCATCCTCCTTGTAGACCTCCTACAGGTAGTGGAAGACTGCTCTAAAAACTCGCCAGAGCCTGGCTGACTGAGTCCAACTCTCTAGCCTGTGTTCATAGGAGAGGTGCTCCAGCCCTCTGATCATTCCCATGGCCCTCCCCTGGAGGACCCCTGAAGTGTGGTCCAGTTGCATGGGCCTAAATGAGCCATGTCTTTCATTTCAGTAAGATGACCCACACAGTTAGTTGGGTGTGTTCACATGTCAATATTCTTTGAAATAAAAAATGAGACAGGAGAAGCAGAGTTTCAAAACACAAAATAGCGTTGTTCAGTTGCTCACGCCAGGTCAAGAAAATATCCTGGACCTACAACACAGGCCTGGAAAAAAAAGTTCTTCAATATCGACAACAATCTATGTCATTATGAGAGCATCTTTCTATAGAAATGCCTTTTCTTGAAGCAGAACAGTCCTCTGGCTGTTACCCTGTGCCTCTCAGGTTTTACATTGGTTTATTGACAAATACCAAAATTATATATAAAGAGAGGTAAGAAATCAGTTCAAATGATAGATGAGTTTAATGAGAAACTAGATAACTCAGGAGCAGTTTCAGTTGATGTAACCATTTGAACCCATATGTACTAGACCTGTAATTTTTATCCCCATTGCTTCAAATAATTTCTGAAGCTAACCAAGGCAGCAGTTCTTTCTTATAGAACAGGTTAGACAACATCTGCTGGAGATTATTCACTAAATCAACTCAACTAACCTACCTGAGCAAAAAAAATAAAAGCCAACAAACAAAAATCAGTGCTATCTTTTGGAGCACAAAATGTTTGTCCAGGAGCTGTGTACTCAAGAGCTTGTCTGTTTTTCTAAGTGTAGTGATTGGTCTAGGAGAAGATAACTGCTTTTCCTTACAGATCTTACCTTGCTTATATCATCAAACCATTGCAACCGCATCACACATAGTACGGGAACATCTTATCAATCACTGACTAGTAAGGGTGAAGGTGAACCATTTAGTCCAGCATTTTGTCCAGCAATGTGCCAATCTGGCACATTTTCAAGGATGTTGTGAGGTTGGTTTTTTTCCCCTTGAGATAGTAACAGCACATTGGGAAAGCTCACAGGCACCAGCTGACACTGCTCTCAGCTCTGTAGCTGTATCTGCTATGTGTAAGGGAAGGGCTTCCAGCTCCACCCCAGTCCTGCTGAATTCCTGTGGCCTCACTTGGATGTTTATCCAAAGATGCTTCAGCTCTTACTCCGCATCACGCTAAATCTGACTGCCTGTTGTTTTTCCTTCCTGAGCTATTGCTCTAAGGATCTGTACAATGCCAGGATTTGCTATTTTTGGTGAACCTAGAGATTTTTAAGGGAACCTAAAGATATTTTAGGGATGGATGAGATCAAGAAGTTTCAGCCTGCATACTCTTAGAGACTAGAAAAGCATCTCCACCAGCTAACTAGTTAAAATATTTTTATACTTTGGAGTGTAATCTCAGGACTGTCAGTTAGATAGACTATGATGTTCCTCTTGTAAATATGTTTTCTGTGATTACAAATAGAGAACCCTGAGGCTTTTAGGAGCAACAGCAGGCAATTCATTCCAACAAGGTTATACACTTTAAATACAGAAATGTAGGGGCAGCATAAAGTGTGGAACTCTGATAGACATTTTCACTCAGGCTTTTTCATATTCTGTGAAAACAACTGCACTGAACAAAAATACACGTAAGCTGAATCCACATCAAAGACATACAAAAAACAGAATATTTTGTCTCGTTTTTCTACTCAACTTCCAGCCATCCCCAGTTTGCTGAAATGCCTTACTGAATGTACAAGCATGCCAACCACTCTCTACAACCCGCAATGTGGGCCATTATTATAATTACAATAATATTATTATCGGATGTATGCCCTGCCTGTGTTTGCATCATAAGTAAAGAGCACACACAAAATCAAATGCTCACACTGGGATACAAGTGACAGCAAGAAAGCAGATTATGCTGGAGATATTGATCTGCAGGTCCCTGTTGTACAGTGTCTCCCAGGGTTGTTTTATTCTGCTGTGGTACTCAAAGACATCTGTCATTTTCTTAGGCTTATTTGTTGGACTACCCAGGTTATATCATTTCTAAATGGCATCTTTTGCAAGTGAATATATCTGCAGTATACTCAAGGTATTTTCTTCATTTTTTTCCAATCACTCTTTAACCTTTACAGCTCCCACACAGTCTTGTTTTATATATGCAAACAAATTTCGTAGTGGAGGAATGTAACTCTACTGGAACGCATGGTACGTTTAAGTGTTGTAAAGGAAACAAAACACTTCCTGCACTATACAGCTTCTGTCATTAGTAACGCCAGAGCAACAGCCACCTACGAAGCTGCTGAGCCTCGGCGAAGCTTCAGAGAAAGGCCCCTTGTGAACGAATCTCCCGTATTCAGGCTGTTTCATTCTAGCAATGGCTGAAAATTCAAGCTCAAATTGTCCGAAAGCGTGCCTGAGCCTTCAGGCATGTGAGCTAAGCCGTTGGGTGGGTCAACCCGCCGCGATGCGAGCATCTACTCAGAAACGCCTCAGCCACCCGCTCCTCTGACACAAAATCACCGGCTTCCTAGCGCGGTCCCTCTCCTCGCTGCTGCCCGCGACTATGAACGAGGGCTGCCGAGAACGCAGCAGAGAAGCAGCCAACCCACCACCGCCTTGCTACCTCAGGCGCAGGCGAGGCGAGAGGCGCGCGCAGGCACACCCGGCTCGGGGCGGGGCCGAGCGGGGGGCGGGCCGCGGCGCTGCCGCCGAGACCCACAGCGGGGCTGGGCTGTGTTGTCGCTGGAGTAGAGTCTCCTCCTCCGCTGCGAGCGGAGCTCGGGCTGCCACATCGGCACCGCCGCTCCGAGGACGGGTTTCGCGGAGCGGGAGATTAGCGCGCCTGGAGATGGAGCTCCGCTGCTGCCGCCGCTGCCGCCCCCCGGGACTCGCGCTCCGCCAGGGCCGCCGCTGCCACTGCCTGGACGGAGAGTGCGGCGTTGCCGCTGCTGTCTAACTCTGAGGGGGGAGGCAACTCGGAGGCCGCCGCGGCCGTCCGCCTGCCGGGCCCGCGCGGCGGCGGCGGCGGCGAAGCGCGGCCCTCACCTCCCCGCCCGCCCCGCTGCCGCTTCCCCGCCCCCGCCCGGCCCTCGGCTGGGATCCGCCGCCGGCAGCCGGGCCATGGCGGGGCGATGAGGGAACAGCCGCCCCTGCCCGCTGGCTGCCTGCGGAGGCGGGAACCGACGGGGCTGGGCAGCTCCGCGGCGGTAGAGCCGGGCGGCGGGGCGGGGGCATGTGGAGCGCAGGGACCGCGGCGCTGCAGCTCCTCTCCCGGGCCGTGAAACAGGCGGCGGTGCAGGGGGCCCGGCAGGACCTGGGCCGCTGGCTGTCGCGAGCCGCTGGGACGGCGGCAGGAGGCGGCGGCGGGGATACCGTCGGCTTCGTCCCAGCAGAGGCGGCGGAAGCTGAGGGGCTGCTGCTTCGGCCATACGTGGAGCAGGGCGGGCTGCCGCCTGCGGAGCTGCTGCTCTGCCAGCTGCCCGAAGCGGGCGGCGGCGGGTCCGGGCTGGCCGAGGCCCGGGGCTGGCGCTGCTCCTGCTGCCTCCTGGGCACCTGCTGGTGCAAGAGCTGCCTCAGCGTGTGCGTCCTGGCAGCCCTTTGCTTCGCCTCGCTGGCCCTGGTGCGCCAGTACCTGCGGGACCTGGTGCTCTGGGCCGAGAGCCTGGACAGCCTGGCAGGTGTGTTGCTCTTCACCGTGGGCTTCATCATCGTGTCCTTCCCCTGCGGCTGGGGCTACATCCTGCTCAACGTGGCCGCCAGCTACCTCTATGGCTTCTGGCTGGGCATGGGGCTGATGGTGCTCGGCGTCCTCGTGGGCACTTTTGTCGCTCATGTGGCCTGCAAGCGGCTGTTGGCCCACTGGGCGCGGGCCAGGATCCAGGGCAGCGAGACACTCAGTGCCATCGTCCGCGTCGTGGAGGGTGGCAGTGGCCTCAAGGTGGTGGCTCTGGCACGGCTGACCCCGATCCCCTTTGGGCTGCAGAATGCTGTCTTCGCGGTGAGTTCCCATGTGGCCAAGAAAGAAGCTCTGGCTGGAAGGATGGCTTGCAGCGTAGTGGCCGGTGTCACTGGTGGAGGTTGCCCTCTTTCCCGGGAAGAAACCTTGGTTTCTTTTCTAACAGCATTAAAAGTAATATCCCCTTGCCTGCTTTTGCTAGTGGCTCTTCTGTGCTTGTCGAGGGATGTCAGGTTTTCAAGGTGCCTTGTTTGGTGTCATTGTGTTAGAGCTGCTGTGTTTCAAGACTATATTCTGATGTTGGAAAGAAGCACCAATGTGCTGGTTAGCAAAATCTGTGGAGAACACAACGGTTTTTAAGTGCCTGTGTTTTTAAAGTGGTTAGAGTGGGAGGAAAAGTTGTATTTTTAAGTGGTCATGTCAGATCTCTCTGAACTACTTCACATAAGTAATTACATTAGAAAGAAAGAAATTGACAAAATTTCTCCTCTGCTTTGTGTTTGTAGCATACATTTGGCAAATCCATACATGGTAGGTCCATGCGCATCAGGGAGGCCACATTATCTTGGGCAAAGGAGGAAGATGTAGCCTCAGAGCTGAAAAGAGACTATACCACATTGGTATTGAAAGTTGGTTTAAACTTGTATTTGACAGGGTGTTATTCTGGCTTTTCTTTCTACTTTTAAATGACGATTGGTGTGTTCTTTAAGAGTAGCCATGTAAAATTTATAATCTTACTGTTCTCTTGGTCATCCTAAAGGAGAAAGTAGAGTATGGAGGGTCCCGTTTTTGAGCACCATCATGCTGATGATGACAATTTCAGACCCTCATCTTTTCCTGAGTGCTTTGTTTGAAGGTTTTGGTTTTGGCTCTGTGTTACGCCTTAGTTGTGTCTGCTAACTCTGTGAAATCAAAACAAAGCAAACCAGATGGTGAAATATTTTAAATGTTTAACAGGATCTCATAGGTTATTTAGTGTAAGAGACCCTCTAAAAAAGTGGTTTGGTCTGCCACTTTGTTACAGCACACTTTCCTTTCCCCCTTCTGCAGTCCTGGTCCTGTACCCTTCTGAAGTGCTTTCTTAATTCTGACAAAATCATCAGATTGAAATGCATAGGTCACTGAATACTAAACTTTTTATTTAAGAAAAAATCCACACAATTTTTAGGGGTTAACATCCCCATCAAATAGTTCAAGTTGCTATGTATAAAGCTATGCATGCTGAGGCATTCGTCTCAAGAGCTGCAGTCTCTGTCCGTAAAAGCGGTAGCAACTTATAATTTCTTTTTAAGCAGGTCATTTAACTATTTCCATGTAATTGAGAAGAACCTCAGCCGTTTTATTTATTTTCCTATATTACTGCAGGACTGAGAAAACTTAGACCCGTGCAGCTGGGAGCAGAGTCCCCCCAGAGCCCAAGGTCCCGGTGTTGCAGATTAGGCTTCTGCTGTAGTGTGACCCTCCTGAAGCGGGGAGAGCTGTTGTGCTCCAGTTGTTCACAGCTTCTGGGTGTCACTTGAAGTAGTCAGCAGATGTAGAATAGTATTGAATCTCGAGAACTGGCCAGGGAATTACTGGGTTAAAAAGATTTTCTTCCTGGCAAACCATTTGGTTGGAAACACAATTGAGCAGAGTATTCAGGCCAGTGCAATATTAAAATGATGCTGTAAATCAGCATTTTGTATTCTCTTAAGTACTGCAAGCTAAATAATTTTCTTTCCAAGGGGAAGGTTTCAGTGTTAAAATAACAGATAGGAAATGAGATGAAACCAGATTCTTGATACGCCAAGTAACTTGGACATTGCCTGCTAAAACTAGTTTGGATTACGTTCATTACTCCAGATTTACTACTGCACAGCATTGTCAAATAAAGCACAGTGTGTTCAAATTTTAACTGAGAACATTTAATATGAACTGCTAGATTACTGAAAAATAAAGATGTTGCATGCAAATCTGGGAATTCAGGGCAGTTTCTCACTGTTAGTCAAGTGTAAACTATGTATATAATACAAAATTCTACCTACACAGGTCAAGTTGTTAATTTCTTTGAAATCTGATTTATTTGAAAACTTAAGTTAAAATTTGCAAAGGGGTTTGGGGTGCCCTAACCATTTATCCATTACCTGTCCTAGCAGCTTTAGCAATGAATTTGAAAAAGATTGCTCTTAATAGTGGAGGAGAGACCAGTGGCCTTAAGAAAACCTATGCGTCTTTAATTTTCCAGCAGTCTGGTCTGTGTATGTTTTCTGTGTGCGTATGCGTAAGTAAACAGGAGATACTGAGAATGCTTAAATGAGAGGGAAGGGAGGAAGCGACACATGAAGTCCAGGGCAAAACGTAACCTTGATGTGGGAGTGGTCATCTGCAGGGCTGGGATTAATTAATGGATTTCCACAAGCACTTGTTCAGTGGTGTGTACCACCTGCTGAAGGGATTGAGGAGGTTGAATTGCCAAGGCGTGTACAATAGGGAGGAAGAGCTTCCTAGCACTTGGCAAGTGATGGAATTATATTATCTGAAACAGCACAAGAGGAAAATTAACACAAGTTCCTTCATCTTTCCCCAGCCAGACATGAGCGTCTTGTTTCTTAAGTTCATTCTGCTGCTCTTTAGGAAGGTGCTGATAGTAGGAGCAGTGGGGTAAAGCATTTACTTGCCTTTATAAAGACCTAGAAACTTGTTAACTGAAAGCATTTTTGTATTTCTCTTTGAGTGGGTTTTGCTTAATTGTTGTTCCTGTGATGCCAGGTTAGCCTCAGTTGCTGGGGTGGGCTGATAGCTGTTACTGGAGTGTTTGCCCACTCACAGCCGTCTTCCCTTGGCAACTCTTGAGTGTTTTGAAGGCAGGTCTATAAGGAGTCTTGGTATGCAGGTTATCACCTCCTTCCTACTAGTAGGTCCCTTGAGCAAGATTTGTGCAAACTGATTATTTGTAGTGCCTGGTGTAGGTTAGGTCAGAATTTATCTTTTTTTATTTCTTCTCCTCTTTGAGAGGAGTATCATGTGTATGAAATAATCTGGCTAAAAAAAAATCTGGAGCGTTCAAGTGAGCATCTTCGGTTCCAGAAATGCAGTGTGAAATCAGACATGAAGAAATGGTACCTACTTTGCAAGAACAGGCAGGCTGCTTACTCTGCTTCTTGAAAAGTTGATAGCTATTTTTTGTCTTGTTTTTTATTTACTACTTGGTGGCGTTGCAGGTTTTATTCTTCCCCCCTCCCACAACACCTCGAACCTCACCCGCCACCCCGAGGAAATGAAAAGCATCAACACTGTCCTTTGCTCTCAGTTGCTAAGCCTTCCAGATCTGAAACACACGGATTTGTAAGTTGAGGGGAGAGAAATCTACTGCAGTCCCTAAAGGCATGTGAAACCCCCAACAAAGTCCTGACACAAGCATTTATTCTTTGATAGTACTGAACCAAAGTTGTGAGCTGCAAAGAATACACAGAAATTCTACCAGACAAAGCCTGTTCAAGTCTTACTGGCAGATTTTCTGGCTAATGATCTTGCTACCAGAGCAGTTAGGTAGTTCTTAATTTCATTTAAATACGTCATTATGGCCCATAGCACAATTATATCCATGCATACTTTGGTATTTCACTGCTAATTTTTGCTGGCTTGAGCTTTCACTAGAAATGGACTTCTGGTAGCTTCTGTTTGACAGAAGCTGTGTTTGTCTGGCCACACAGACCCCAGTCTAGCAGATTTGTAGAATAGGTCAAGTTCATAAAAGGAAAGAAACGGAAAGCTGTAAGTTTTATTGCTGATTTCTCCCCTTTCTTAGGCAGGGACACTGTCCACCCCTTGTGCCTCCTGGGGGAAGGAATACTACTGTAGGTGTAAGCCTTGCAAACCAGGGGTTAAAAGGGCATCTGCAAGATTCCACCCCCCTTTCCCTAGCTTTCATTTTAATGGAAGCACAGGTTGCAGTTCAGTGTGTTCATTGGCAGCCTGTCCTTTGGAGCCTCTCTCATGGCTCAGGAAGTCCAGTTGCTTCAGGACAAATCCAGGTGTGCATATGTGTTGCTCTGCAACCAAAGTTTCCTTAATGTGTGTACAGAAATGAGAGAGGTGCCTGGAAGCATTAAAACAATCTTTGGGAAGTTTCCCAGCTCCATTACATGTAATGACAATGCCCTACTTAGGAAATCTTGCCTCAGCATTAGTATTTCAGAGACTTTTAATAGCAGCTCCTTCATTCCCTTGGCAATATGATAAATTTTGGTTGTGCATTCTCACTGCATGGCCCAGATTACTATTATGTTCAGGGGGAAACAAAAAAAGTTTCAAATCATTGGTCAAATGTGAAGTTCTGACATAATTGGAGAGGGGCTTTTTACAAGGGCATGCAGGGAAAGGACAAAGTAGTGGCTTTAAACTTAAGGAGGATAGATTTAGATTAGATGTGAGGAAGAAATTCCTTACTGTGAGGGTGGTGAGGCATTGTAACAGGTTGCCCAGAAAGTTGCGGATGCCTCATCCCTGGTAGTGTTCAAGGCCAGGTTGGACGGGGCTTTGAGCGAGCTGGTCTAAGTGTAAGGTGTCCCTGCCCACGGCAGGGGGTTGGAACTAGATGATCTTTAAGGTCTAACCATTCTATGATTCTATGAATTATGTAGAGCTTTTTCATTATAAACCTAAATTAATCTTGTGTAGAGAGGAAATGTATTATTTGTGGTGCTAGTATATATTTCAGCCTGTGGGAAAAATAATTTGCAGCATGAAGTTTTGATTTGAGTTATTGGATCTTGTTCCAGTGAATCAATCTTTATGCTTCAGTGCATTTGCCTCCTCCATTGCCCTTCCTCCCAAAAACTTTCCACTGATGGTGCTTAGACCTCTGAGAATTCAGCACTGTGACTTTCATAGTAACCGAAGTTTATTTTAAGAATAGCATGATGAAATGAGTAACTTTGCTGCTATTCTCTTGTCTTTGACATTGTACAGAACTGTCAAGGTCAGTAATTTCCGTGTGGGCTCCCAGTGTTAGGGGCTGTTCTTAATTAGAACTTGTTTTATGACTATGTGATCAACTGAATTGTCTGGAAAATTCCTTAGCCTGCTTGTTTCAGAATCACCCTGTTTGTACTCATTTTTAACCTGTAGTTTTCTCCTGTTTCTGTTTTTCTTGAGTAAATATCCTTTGGCCTCTTGGCTCTTTCATTTAATATTTCCTAATGGCTGCGGATACTAATTTAGCTAGTACTGTGTATTTTGTTCCCATGTAAACTGTCCACATATTGGCTGAGAACAGAAATTCCAGCAAAGAGAGGAAAATATTTTGATGCATTGATAATGTTTTTTTCCAGATAAATTAACAAAAGCTGTAACTGTGTACTGTTTTGTTCAGTAATGAAAGTGTGATGTAAAACATCTTGGGTAGAGATTCTTAATGATACCCATACATCTCAGGGCAGATACAGATAAATATCACTGATGGAGATCACTGATAGATACACGTATCTGAATGAGATATATAACTTCCTTTGCAGAGGCCAATTGTATCTGCTGTTCTGTTTACCTAGATGTTTAATACAAAGACATTTTAAACAATTGCCTCTTAACAGTTGCCATACATGTAAAATGCAAAGCAAATAGGCTTTTGCTTTAGACCTTCACGTTTGATAAAGTAGTTTCTTCCTGCAGGCAAATTCTCATAAATTGTAGGGCTCTGTTCACCATGAAGAAATAAACATCTTGAATGAACAGTGAAATTGCATCCTTAGTTAATGACTTCTGCACAGAGATGTTGTGTAAAGTAAGTTGAAATGCAATAAAACCTAAGAACTTTTGAAAGGCTGGATGAAAACTAGCCCTATACTGTTTTGATTCACACACAGTGGAAACTTTCAGTGAAGGAATATAAGAAATTCTTTCATTATTTTGCATGGGAATGGCAGTCTGGCTGTTTGTGCACATAGACTGTGTTGGAGCTGTGCTCCATTTCTTATGCTTTCTTTTACTCAGATTACAGATTTGTCGCTACCCAACTACCTGATGGCTTCCTCAGTTGGACTGCTTCCTACTCAGCTCCTGAACTCATACTTGGGCACTACCTTGCGTACCATGGAAGATGTGATTGCAGAACAAAGTGTTAGTGGCTATTTTATATTCAGTTTACAGGTAAGTTAAAAGAATAGCTTTCGTAGACCTTGGTAACAGTAATGTCAGTTTCTTTATGACTCCGTGGGTAAGGAGTTACTCTTGGAAACAATCATCTGAGTTTTTTTTTTTTGTATCCCACTGATTTCTCACCCATCTACTGTACCAGTGGGATTCAAAGCAGGATTTTTCTTCTGGAGACAGTAGACAAGTTTCCTTCCTGTAGCTTTGTCTCTTCAAGTCATTCAGTCTCTGCTTTGGAAACTGTATGCCCATAGGAATGTGTGAGACACAGAGATTTGTCTTTCGCACTGTACAGCCTCAAGTAAAAGGTGTGGGTTGCGTTGGTTTTGAGAGAATGCGTGTCTTGGGGGTTAAGAACTGTTATCTGTTGGCATAACAGATCCCTAGTCTGAGATAACTGACCTTGTACAGGCTGAGCCAAGCGAATGTGGCATGTGGTATTGAAAAGTAGTGGATATTAAAAAGTGTTTAATTTATAGCTGTTATTGGTATTTTCAGTGGATTGTGTAAAACTGAGCTGACGTTTCTTTTTTCCCAGCCTTATTGACCTAGATACCCAGAGATACTAGTTTCCAGTGTACTGTTTTCTTTTGATTTTGTTCTGTTAGCAAAGTTTAATTCTCTCATACCTCATATGATGCAAACAGAACTTAGTGTTCTCTTTTCTGCCACTGTTTTGTCAAGTTTTCTTCTTTTGCCCTCTGCGGTAATCTCCTGATGAATTTCAGTTGCGTCAGATCCCTGCTACACAAAAGCCAATGTGCCACCAGCTGTGAAGTAGCACATTCAGGGTGCATGGACCCAGCACGTGTGCAGCGGTCACTGTCAGCACTGAACACTCCCAATTTTGCATAGGTATTCTGGATGGAAAGTGTTGTAGAAATAATATTTTCCTAAAGCCAACATCAGAATATCCTAATTTTTCAAGTGAGTAAATTCATGAAAAGTATATAGTACCTTTACTTAGCTGATGAAATAATTTGTCAGTAAATCTTTGGGGTAAGCGTTAAGTCTGAGACCATTACAAGGATAGAGGTCATGAGTATTTCAGAACCAGGTTATATACTAAAACTTCCTCTCACAGTGTCAGTACTTCAGGCTGTGTTTGGCTGGCAGTTACTGTGTTTTGCAGACTTTGGTACTGCAGTCATTTATCTTCCTCCTTTTTTACAATTGTAAAGCTGATGTTTAAAAACACTAAGTTGTAAAACTAAGTCTAGGAGGACCATTTTAATATTCCTTCCTTCCCAACTTCTGTGTTCTTAAGTGGAACATTTCATTTATAGGCTTCATAGAACAGGGTTATGAGTATTAAAATGCCTTTTTAAATGTGGGGTAAATAGATAAAGGAAAAAATAAATGGTTACTTGATAATCTTTAGTTTCAGTTGTGAAATGTTATTTCCAGACTAGTAGACTAGATATGTAGAGTAGGTATGCTAACAACAAAGCTAGCATATCAGAACATAGCCATTATGTCATCATTATTCATCTAGGGAACTAGGCTACTGGTAGTAATATTTCTAAAACCAGTAAAATTTAAATATTTGGATAAGCTTTTGGCATAGGATTTTTATATGTATTCAGAATTTTGTGTCCATAGTCTCCTTTTGACTCTTAGATTGGCCAGCTTTTGAACTGTATAATTTGAATTAGTGAGAAACATCTTTTTCACCACAGGGATAGGAGAGGTGGTGAAACCTTTATCCTTGGATGTTTTCAACAACTGACGGGACAAAAGTGCTGAGCAACCTGGTCTGATCTTCCAGCCAGTCCTGCTCTGAGCAGCAGGTTGGGCTAGAGACCGCCACACTTCTCCTCTGACTGTACTTGTGAATCATCTTACTTGGGGATATTGTAGCATCTTTTATGCCATGCCAACAGATGTTTTAAGTGATAGTCCTCAAAGAAAACATAGCCCTACTGATTAATAATGAAGTTCAGGTGTTTGACTCGAAACTTTAGGTTCTGTTGTAAACAATATAAACTTTGTTCAGTGGTTTGTTTTTTTGTTCTTTGTTTTTGGGGTTTTTTTTTGTTTGTTTGTTTTCTTTTTGTTGGTTTTGGTTTGTTGGTTTTGGTTTTTTTTGTGAAGTTGCAGACTAGTTTCATAAAATAGTCTTTAAAAAGGCAAAGCAATTCTTTCAAAGGCACTGTCACTATGAGGCAGCTTGATTTTTATCTGAAGACTTTATTATTTTTCTTAAGGAGGATCTCATTTGTAGAACTTAACTGATGTTTTATTGAAACCAAAGGCCTCCTTTGGGGAGTGCAGTGCATGCTGTTGTCATTAAATGAGTAATTTCTAAGAAAAAATTGTTCAGATTTATTCCTGATAATTGTTGTGGTGGAAGTTTAAAATTCTTAGTAGTAAAATAAAGAGCAAAAAACCTGAACTAAGCCCTAGTTTTGGACAATATTTCCTGCTTAAAACAAACAAAACCCACACCACCAACATTCTGTCCCCCTCCCCGAGCCATTGTCCAGAAATCAAGTTCTTCCCATACAGACCGCTATAAGTTGCTCAGTCCTGTTTAGTCTTGATAGCCAAGAAGCACAGTGATAATGCTGCTCTCTGCCCTCTTCCACACCAGAGGAGCAAGGACAAGAAGCTTTATTTCCTTTCATCTGCATTATCCGCTGTCTGCTATTTTGCAAGTTGCTGATGCCCAGTACAATTTTGATCTATTATTCACTTGGTACATGGGAAAAGAGCCCTTTCAACTGACAGAAATACACCACGTTGTTTCTTTGTGGAACTATTTTTGCCAAGAGAGAAAGTGAAGGGATTGGTTTTTAATAAGTATTTGGATGTCAATAGAAAGAAAGAAAATACATTTTCAATTTATATCAATATTTAAGGTCTGTGTAATGTCTATGTTCTGATATGCTGTTATGTTGTTATGTTGTTAGCATGTGTAGGTTTAGAGCCGCCCATTGTTCAAGTTCATCTCCTATCTGATGTCTTTACATGGAGTCAACAGATGCCTCCATGAATCTTCGCATCAGTGACTTTTTGGTTTGTTCAGAACAGTTGGTTTGTATTCATGCTTACAGTTTATGTAGCCTACGACACTCTTTCTTGGTTTTTTTTGCAGGTTGTCATAAGCATAGGACTCATGTTTTATGTCGTTCACCGAGCTCAAGTGGAACTGAATGCAGCTATTGTAGCGTGTGAAATAGAAATGAAGACATCTCTTGTTAAAGACAGTCAACCAAGCATCAGTGGTTCAACCACATACTGCAACAAAAGGACAGTAGCATTCTCTGGAGGAGGTGTCAATATTGTGTGATTTCAAGTATTAATAAAGTAAGGTTTTGTGAACCTAAGCTATTGCCTAGAAATACCTATGGACAATTCAACTAGTTAAAAAAAAAAAAAAAAAAAAAGAAGAATTTACCAGTGGTTATAGGTTGTACTGTGGCACAAACCAACCGACCAGCTCTTTAGTTGCACTTGGGGTGACTTCTAGCAAGGAAAGAAAGATGGCAAAGTAACTTAAGATATAAATGCAAATTTGGCTGCACCTTTGGTCATTTATTATGCCTGTCATGGCCTGTAGTCTGCACTTTAGGTTTTTTTTCCTTTGCTCCTGTAAACTGAAAAATGCTTCTATAAACTGAGAAAAGTAGCACAGAGGTAAATATTTTTCTGCTTAGCATTATTTATAAGGCTGAATAATTATATGCAGTAGAATTTTATTACTGATAAAGATGAATGAGAAAGTATGCAATTCAGTGTATGTTATTCTTGAATGTGCTTTTGCTTTGGAATTGCTTCCAGAACTTGGAGTGTATTATTTACCTAATGATGGGACCATTTGGCTTTTCCTTAATTTTTGAGTCAAAAAAAAAAAAAAAAAAAAAACCAAAACAAAAACAAACAAAACAAAAGCCCTATACAAAGTTTTGGTTGAATGTATTTTTGTAAGTCATTAAAAATGTTGCAGAGCCATGCATACGTATTCATACAAGCTTAAATCCTACATTGTGGGACTGAAGTGCTCTTAAATAACATTTTAAGTTACACTGTGTAATATGCAAAGTAAAAGGGAAAATATAGAAGTTATAATAGATTGCAGTGACTAATTGAAGGAGACTTCGTGACCTAACTGTTGCATTGGTTTTGCCGCTTTGGTGATTGTAACAAAGGGCTGTTCCATGTTAGTCCTATTTGTAGTATTTTTAATTGTTAAACGGAGGGAGTTTTTCAACTCTAATGACAGCTCGTAATTGTGCTTCCAGAACAGGGAGCTAAATCCCTCCTTTAAACAGAATGATGGGATACTGGCAGTACTTATTTTACATGAAGGTGGCCTTTATTTTGTAAGTGAATCCCCCTTCTCATTTGTAAGTGAATCCTCTCTCCCCCCCCACCCAAAAGCTTTAAAAATTCACTTTGGTTGGCATGTTTTCTTCTAAAAGTTTTACATTTTTTTTAAAGGATGCAATCTATTATAAATTTCATCAGCATGAAGAAGTGAAAACTGGAGGTTCTCCTTGGAAAAATAAATAATCCAGTAATGGAGGAGGACAGTAATGTCTCTGAGACTCAGGAATTCTGACTCCTTTTTTGCAAGATAACACTGTATTGGATAATGCTTCTTTTACGTGTGCTGTGGACTGTTTTTCACTGAGTTTGAGTAGACTGGTTAACCCAATAGTAACGTGTGTGTGTGTAAAAGGAAAACAACAATAACGTCTGAACATGATGTTCTGTATGTGTGAGTTTCATGTAGATACACGTACCAAGGTTTAATTGCTCAAACACACACAAGTCATCTGATGCAAAAAGTGATGTATTGCCTATTTTGTAGTTATTTTGCGTAAGTTTGTAAGGATGCTTTCAGTCTTCAAGATTTGTGTTATTTTCTAACAATATGATTGTGCCTCCTTTTTGTAAGGCTGTTCGTAGGGTCCAAGCAGTTTTGGTGTGTTGAGAATAGCAAGCCTTCAAGGTTGTTGAGAAGCAGAGATTTGATAGCCTCTAGCAGTCTTACTGCGAGGACGTACGGTACTCATGTAACTTAGCATCTGCGCCTTCCCTGGTAGTGGAAGTTCAGTTTTATTCTTTAAGTATGTATCCTTTGCAGACTGCTGTTCTTGGGCCTTGAGACCTAAAGAACCGAACTAGTTAAATGAAACAACAAAGTTCAGATTGTCTCCTTTTTGCTGTTTTGGGATTTGGTACTTTTGTTTGGTTGGCTTGTTTTTGAAAAGGCAATCTGTGTATACCTGGAGGTGTTCATTTGCACATCTCTGCCTCTGACAGCTCCTGTGTGAAAACGAGAGCCAGATAACTCTTTGATGGCGTTATTTGTCATCATAATAGAATTGAGCCCTGTCTTAACTAAAGGTTGGTTGTTTTTTTCTTTTTTTGTTTGTTTGTTTCTTGGAAAGAACAATCCTTCAGTAGATGAACTGACCTGAACTTTGCTCCGTCTTGCCAAATCAACAACAGTATTTCAAAGAGGGTATCTCTTTATGTGCATTTTTTAACTAACTTAAGGTTGTGTTGATTATTTGAGAACATTTCCCAAATACGTATTTTGAAGTGCTTTTATTTCCATCACATTTTGTAACCAGAGTAACTTCACTATGTGAACACTTTTGTAGTATGGAATTAGTTCTTAAAACTTTTGCATTTTGCTTGATACTTGTAATGTTTGTGTACAAGTTAATGGGAAATGTGCATTAAAAGGAATTTTTCTGTACCATGCCAATCATAATTTTATACAATAAATTCACTCAAATTTCTTTAAAGGAATATGTATTAAATGCTTAAGTTGCTATGAAGGAGTTGGGAAGACAGTTGGAAGGAACTGTTGTCTACATGTGCATGCAAAGATAGTTGTCTACATTGAAGGAGTAACAAGTTAGTACTTAAGGCTGATTTCTGGGAAGGGGGAGTTACAAGGGAAAGATACTTGATTTTTATTAGATTTTAAAATTCATGCTTAATTCTGTTAAATACTTTGAAGGTTAGGTACTTGTAGCTGCCTTTTTGATAGAAGAATATGCATAGGGATGTTTATGAGAAATGTGCTACCGAACCAAACAACAGCTGTTATTTTTGAATGTACAAGTAATGTGATTTTTTTTTTTTTTTTTTTCTTTTGGATGGCTCCCTGCCCTAGTGCAATTAAAAGGTAAAGGGTATTAATCTAGTTTAAGTAATGTGGCAAATGAGCTTCATGAATATTTTCTGAGTTGCCATGATGGTGAAATTTCTACATCTTGTATACAAAATGTACCTAAATCACAGGTCATTCATACAGAAGAAGGAATCTCTCTCAGCTGTGCGGCACCAGTTTTGCTTCCTCTTCTTGTGATAAGTGCAGCTGTGTAATAAATTTGTCAAAAGTTTACGTTATACAAAGCACCTGGGAGGAAAACCCTTTTTTTTGTCCAAGAGCTTTATATACTCTTTTCACACTGATTATTGCACAAGAACTTCAAGAAGCATTGCTGAGGTGAGGTTCAAGAATGGAAAAATGGCTCTTCCATGGTGTGTGGCTAGTTTCACATATTGGATCCTTTGTATTCGCTTTAGCTTTCTGCCCGAGGCTGGTATGATTTGGACTTTGACTGGCCAAGCTTACTGGAGTCATCTGCGGCCTTGCAAATAATCTAGGATACGATGCTTAAAATGAAATACTGTAAATGTGTTCCTATTTACTGCTTGGTCATTCTTAATGACAGAAGCAAATAGCTTAAGTAGCTCTGACAGGCTTCCTCACTATAATAAATTCAAAGTTGGCACCAGTCCCATCTACATAAGAAGATGGTTTGGGCTTGAGGGAATAGGAAGTCAAGAGCAGAGGAGGAGGTGATGTAAATTCTGCCTCCGCTGAGGAAAGTGTCTTGTCTCTGTCCTCCCTAGTCCTGCAGGATTAGTGATATGCCTGGCAGCACTGAGCTGATGGGTCTAACATATCCTGCCTTCAAAGACATTAGGGTTTGTCTCAAACTATCCTCTGGTATTGGTTTTTAATTTATTGGTGTTAAGAAGCAAGAAATAGCAGTCTGAAGTTTAAATCCTGTCCATTCCCTCCTTCCTTAGATTATTCTGGCATACTGCTAAACTTAAAACTACATTTTAATGCAGTCTGGTGTTCATTAGTGGAAGTTCAGTCTTGCTTGCTAGCCAAGTGACTAATGGTTGGATCTGGAGTCTCAATTCTTTTGGAAAATTAGGTGGGCAAGTTTTCCTGTTGTGAATGCAACATTCTCTAACTTTCCTTCTAGTTATTTAAGACTTTAGATATATTGTGAAATAAATCAGGTAAGGTTATTGTACAGGGGGTTTGTGTTATTAGCAAGATAGCAGAAGAAAGATTTGCTTTGTCCAGATCCTGAGACTTGAATATTGGGTGTCATCCTTCTTAGGAGATGAGACTGTTGCTAGGATGTAGCACATGTAAGGAAGGTGAGTCAAGATAATTAGTTGTCTGCTTTGGTGAAGAGAGTGTAAAACCTGTATCGTCAAGTTAGCATGGCATGTCCTTTTTATACAACCTACAGCAGTTTGGCATTGGTGGCTGCAGTGCTTTGCTTCCCATCCCTCCTTATCTGCAGGAGGGACAATCTAGAGAGTCGCAGGTCTTTCAAAGCTAAAGAGGAAGAAATAATAGTCTGAGCACAGCAGGGACACTTTGAAGAGGTTAAAATAAGATTGCTGTAACTGAATACATGCAAGTGCCTTGCTTTCTTAATTGCTAAATCCTTTGACAGCATCCACTTTCCACAGAACTGCAGCTGGGTGGCCTCACCTAGAGGCAGGTCATTGTTTTCTCTTCTGGAGAATTTTAGTATGCTTTGACTCTCGGACCTCTTAACTTCTGAAATAGTCTTTTAACAAATTTTGTTGATGTTTCTCCAATCAGAATGGTTTAGTTTGTCGCAATAACAGGGTGAGATTGGCTGGGGTGCAAACATGTATGTACCAAGTGGTTTTTGTCCATGTGCACCTGGCCCAAGAAGGAACTTCCATAGGGCAATGTGCATGAGCTTGATTTTGCTGCATGTGAGGTGCTTTCCTCTGTTCTCAGTGAGGTAAAGCTGTTTCACTTGAAGCTTGTGGGTAGGCGGGTAGGAAGAAGGAAGGAAAGGCCTGTGGTGATGGACTATTCTAATAGCAGATTTTCACTCTCTGCCTTAGAAACATGATTGCTTAAGATCACAAATATTCTCCATTTAGTGTGAGAAATGGTGGGCGGGTGAGGGAATAGACTAATGAATTCTCTGTGATTTTTGTGAGGGAGTAACAGTTTGCTTCAGTACATGATGAAGTGCCCAGATGATAGAGGGGTGTTTTTTTTTTTTTGTTGGATTTTTGGGAGGGGGTGGGGTGGGGTGGTGGGTGGTATTATTGGAAGCAGCTAATGCTGAAATGGCAACGATACGAAGTTATTGCTCATTCTTTTGAACCTTAACTTCCTGTGACTGTTCCAGATGCCTTTTACATCTATGGGAAATAGCATCTCAGAAGCAGCTAGAGCAAGAGCTGTAACTAAGAGCATCTCAGCTTCTGAGGGCTGCTGAATATGTTACCTACCTCTTCTTCCAACACCTGCGTTTATACCTGAGGCTAGCAAAGTTGAAACCAGAAGCAATGGATAGCTGTCATCAATAGAGGAACATCGTTGCTGCCATTTTGATATCTTATGCAGGAGAGGTGTATAGCAGATGGTTTGCCTGCCTGAAAGCCTTCATTTTTGCCTTGCTTTGCTTTGCCTAGCTGAGGTGGTGGCTGAGTGAAAAAGAGCTGTGTACTTGCACATCTGGGGAGGCAGAGGTTGCACAGTTTAAACCAGAGGTTACTCTGTGTCATTCGTTCTCACACCACTTTGAGTAGCTTCCTTTCCCTATGCTCTTAAAAAAACCCAACCAAACCCAAAAAAAAAAAAAAAAAAAAAGCCCACAAACAGACAAAAAATCCCACCAAAAAAAAAAACCAAAAACCACCAAACAAACAAAAAACAAAACAAAAACCCCAGTACCGCCTAAGAAACCTTTGGGACTGTAAAATTCATACCAGTAAATTAATATCCTGTATATACTCCTGCGGATGTAAATTGATGTACAAGATGATTTGTGTTCAGCCAGCTGTAGTAATCTCTTCTGTGCTCAATGACTCCTGCATGAAATGAAGCTCTCCAGCTCTTGAGCTTGCTAGGATGCAGTCTTTTGGAGGCCATGAAGAGATCTCTTTGCAGCTCACACTATCAAATCACTGATATCCAGTCATCTTAATGTTGCACCAAATTTTAGGTGCAGCTCCACTGTCACAGGAATTGGTACTTTACAAGCCTTGTGTGTTGTCTGTTGCATTTTGTGGGAAGGCTGTGCTGGCTGTAACATCATGTGTGTCTTGTCCAGGTTTTGGCAAGAGTGAAGTTACTTGTTGAGATTTTTTTTTGGTGCAGTGAGTTGAACTGTCTTTCACTGGATACAGCATGCCTCTTGCCTCCTACCCCGCTATCAGCCATGATGGTTGACTGGATGTTGTATGGTTATCACTTAATTTGCAGTCAAAGAGGTGATTCTGCTGTGCAATGCATTGGTCCAACACTGAACAGGGGGTTTCTGTGGCTGGCTCCTTTCAGCTGAGCAATCTGTCTTCTTTTCCAGCTACATCAGTCAGTCTAATGAAATATGTTCTCTCTCCCTTATGACAGTACTCTTTCAAACAAGCCTTAGGGTGGGAAAATGGCAGGGTCTGGAGGAAGAACCCTCAACTCCCCAGAGTCCCTGTCATGTCCACTGTGTGAAAGAGTGTTGTGGTAATGAGTTCTAAAAATGTTTCTATAATCAGTTTGAGACTGGAATTGGAAACTTAGAGGAGGAGGGGGAAAGTTGCAATTAGTGCAAGACTATTAGTATACTTACCAGAAGGTAAAAATCCTGGCAGCTATAATTAGACGAGGTTATTCTCCCGTTTTCAGTGAATCATTCCTTAGAGAATGGATTAAATGTACTTTATTTTTTAAAATCCCTTTCACTTGTTAAAACCCAAGTAGAGGGAGGAGAGGGAGTTACAGAAGAATGTATTAACAATGCAGAAAATGCAGACTCATAAAGATTACTGAATATTAACCTTGAGGCAAGGCAAAAATTTGTTTTTATATGTGACAGGTATGTTGGTACAAATCTCCTTTTCTTCATTATATCCACTCTGATAAACACTAAAGCAAAGGTAGCTGTGTAGTGAAGCATAGATATATTAGTATCATGTGGATTGTATTGTTTTGGGGAAAGGTCCTTGGGATTCAGTTTTTAGGGGTTATGTCCAGCACTGAAGTACCTAATGTCCTCTTCCTGTGCTCCATGCCACTTGTGTGTCTTAGAATTGGCCAAATGTATAGCATGTATAATATGCTATAGCGTGAGCCTGAGCAAATAAACCCACCCTGTTGTCAGCATCTCTTACCAGATCAGAACTTGAATAAAGGAAAGTTGGGAGATGCACCTGTATTTTCTGATAATGGATATTCATTGCCTTTAATGATATTTACACTGTTCAGGTAACTTAGATGGAAGCCCTGTACAGGTCTAATGTATGATTGTATTTACCTAATTAAGAAATGAAATTTCTCCTAAAAAAAAAAACAAACCCTCAAGGTTTTTTTTAAGCATCATCATATGTAAGTTGCCAACTTCTGTCTCAAACAAGTGAGATCATATTGATCAGCTGAAGCTCCTGAAAGGCTGTTTGTCTCCATGTCGTAGCATTATAAAGTAATGAAGATTGGAAGGGATGTCACCCAGTCCAGCCCCTGCTCATATCAGATTCGGTTTTGTCAGATTGCCCAGGGGCTATGTGTAGTTGAGGCTTGAATATCTTCAAGGGTGAGGGATCCACAAGCTTGAGTGACCTGGTCCAGTCTTTGACCAACCTTATAGTAAAAGAAGTTTTCCTCCTACTTGGTCAGAGTTTCTTGTGTTGCAGTTTGTGTCCATTGCCTCCCCTCCTGTCACTGAGCGCCTCCAAGAAGAGTCTGGCTCTGTCTTCTCTTGCCTACCTGTTAGGTAGGCAAACACAGCAGCTGAACAGGAGCTGGGAGCCATGGCTGCTCCCTCATGTCTTGCCCTGCAAGAGGGCAGAGGATGCTGGCACGAGAGCTGGTGCTGGGGGGCTGGCACTGTGATGGGGAAACTTGGCTTGGCAGAGAACAGAAGTAAAAAGGTTATATTCATACATGCAGCCCTGCAGGTCAAAGAAATGCATGGTTTGTTGGATATGTTGTCCTCATGTGGTTATAATGAAATGCACAGGCTTTGCATATTTATTTTGCAAAACGATCATGCATGAGGAGAAAGCTGTCTCCTAACCCTGAGCTGGCTAAGTTGCAGCTAGAAAACAAAGAAAATTATGAAATCTCAAGTGACATTTCAGACTAATTTTGGTTCTATCTTGCTGCTGAATATGCATTTTTGCTATTTTATTATGTAACTTAGACATATCCTCAAAACTCAAATTTTTGAATTATTGTATTTAATTGCTTAAATGAAGTACCTACATAATATATTATTTCATTCCAAATTTTTCTTGTAGATGCCATTGAAATTATGAAACTGTTCTTTTCAAAGTATCAGCTTTAAAAGGTAAAGGTATCAGGTAAAAATAATACCAGAATATCAGCTATTCAGAGAAGTGTTCTTCATGGTAGTAAGCTTCTACAATAATGGCAATTAATGCAAATGTCTAAACTGTGATATTGAGTTGCTGGAGCAGGTCCGGAGAAGGTCAACGAAGCTGGTGAAGGGCCTGGAGCACAAGTCTTATGAGGAACGGTTGAGGGAAGTGGGGCTGTTCAGTCTGGAGAACCGAAGGCTCGGGGGGACCTTATCACTCTCTACAGCTACCTGAAAGGAGGCTGTAGTGAGGTGGGGGTCTGTCTCTTCTCCAACATAACAAGCAATTAGACAAGACGAAATGACCTCAAGCTGCGCCAGGGAGGTTTAGACAGGATATTAGGAAAAATCTCTTCACCTACAGGGTGGTCAGGCATTGGAACAGGCTGCCCAGGGAAGTAGTGGAATTGCTGTCCTTCGAAGTGTTCAAGAACTGTGTAGATGAGGCCCTAAGTGACATGGTTTATTGGTGGACTTGACAGTCCTGGGGTAGTGACTGGACTTGATGATCTTAAAGGTCTTTTCCAACCTCATTGATTCTACAATTCTATGAAATATTTATTTTAAGTACTGTGCAATTGCTGTGAGTCATTTGCAGTCCCAGCAATGCTTTATCTTTTCTATTGTTTAAGGGTAGTGTATATTTAGCAGGACAACAATGCCACCAACACAAGAGAAAAAAAAATTTGTTTTAGCGTATCGAAGAACACTGGAAGTCCTGTTATATGTAATAAGTATTAGATACCCAGAGAACAGTTTTCTTAAAGTACTTTGGTGCCTAAAGGATGCGTGAAGCCATGTACCAAGGATCTCCAAAGCACTTTAGTACCCAGTACCACTGAGCGTTGCTGATGTTTGCCAGTGCTTCTGCGGGTTGATCTGTGTCTTTGCTTTCTGACCTGCAAGCATCTGTATTACTTTGTCTTGCCAAGCATTCAGTGAGGCACAAAAGGATCAGAATGGGAGTGCTCTGGTATGTTCTGCAAAGCAGCAAGTTCCCTGATCCAGATTCCTACTGATTTCTGAGTTGGGCAGCACTTGGGAATCTTCACTGATGATGAATCAAGATACTGTGATAAAGGAATCATGTGTCTTGGAGAAGGGTCTGTCTCTTGCTGAGTTGCCTCAGGCATACCTGCCTCTAGTTTGGAACAAAAGAATTAAAATTAGATAGACTTTTCTTGAAATCTTGCCAAATCCTAATCTACCTAGATGTCATCATTTAAATACAGACTGCAAGACAAGCTCAGAAGTACATTAGATGTAACATAAATCATGAGTGAAGGATGTGACTGTACTGAAACAAGGGAGAGTGAACCAGACCTTCTCCCTACAACATCTTAAATTACTCAGCCTAAATCATGTGAGGGTTGTGAGCTGGAACTGCAAGGTAACGCAAAGCCAAAGTGCTGCTTGCTATATATCGTTTCACTTTGCTCTAGGATCTCTCAGTGTATCTGAGATGTGTATATGAGATCATCTCACAGTGAGGTCATTCTGAAGAAGGTAATGCTGATGCATTTTGCTTGTACTCCTTGTACTACATACAGGAAGAGAGAGGAGGCGTGGAACAAAGAGGTTAGGAAATCAGTTCATGTATATATATGAGACTGCAGATTAAGTAGGCTCACAGCCTTGTGATCTCAGGCAGACAGGCATTTTGGACTTCAAAATACATTCTTGATCTGACCAAAGAAACAGCAGCAGAGCAATTTTGATCTGCAAAACAATTTTGCACAAGGCTTTTTGTAGGATGCTGTTTCTGTGTCAAAAACAAGTCAAAACCCTCAGATTCTTGTTCTTGTAAAATCAGCCTGAATGTCTTGGCCCATGAGAGTGCTTCTGTGAAACTAGCTCTGAGATGCTGCACTTCTGTCTTTGCAGTGAGGATCATCAGGAAGACATGCTGCCAAATCAGGCTTGCAGTTGTGTTCAGTAGCATCCTAGTTTTGCCCCTCAACTCATTTGTTTTTCTAAAGACATTTCTGATTCACAGGAAGTGAAGGGAAGCACTCATTATTTAAGGCCATACCACTAGTTGCCAAAGACTGGCTTCTATTTTTGCTTGGGATAAAGTTGTTACATGGAAAGGCTGAAAATTTACAATAAGAAAGTAGTATCAATAAGCAATAAGAAAGCTTTATTATCTTGTGCCAATGTTCTCACAATATTAGCTTCACATGGATTCCAAGAACTCTGTGTTATATTTAGATTTGTGTCCTCTGATGTATAATTAACAGTTTGGGGGCTTTATAATAAATTAAAATACAGATGGCACTGACTCTGGAACTAGCTGGATTATCTCTTTGTAAGAGACTGGATCCAGAGCAGATAAAAGCAAAACCTGTTTTAAATTTTAAATATAATTAAATCTTATATAAATGTAAAGCTATTTTATCAATATGTTCATGTATAGATGCATTAACTCTCTAATTCCTGCTTAAAGGCTTAGTAAAATGCTTGGATGAAAAAAACGGTATGCTAAATATTCAAAACCGGAGAGATGAGAGAATTCCACCACTGTATCTGACATCTCCCCTTGTTCTGGATAACCAAAAAACCTTCATTTTCCACATCTTCATGAATTCCAGAGTTTTAGATCTAATAAATCTAACAGGATGCAGGCACATTGCTTAAAACATATTTACATTCATTTTCAGAGATGGCAAATAAATTCAACAAATATTTAGTCAATATTAATAATTCATAAAAAATAATCATAGAAAAGAACTATCTGTCTCTCACTTCATCCTTCCTCCCCTTTGAATATATATGGATGAATTTCCAAGCAGCATTTCTGGAAAATGTCAAAGTTTGGATTTAATATAATTAAGGTCTGAACCTAGCAGAGAGGTCTGTACAGGAAGGTAAGTTCATGCATTTTTGCAGAACAATGGCTTAATAAAGTAGTGTCATATCCCCCAAAGAAGAGTCTTATGTTAAAGGCTACATTAAATGAAATATATTTTAATCATTCCACCATTTAAATACCATTCCTTTAATAATCAGAATAATATTCACAGGTGAGAATTGCATAAGAAATAATAAAAAGGTATGTTGATTTGTTGTGAGCTGCAGAAGGTGAATCCCTCTATCCGCCTCTTGCAGAAGAGCATCTTACAATCTAGGTCAGAATGAATTAAAAACCCTACTGATCACTAAAAATGCAAGGAAATTTTTGGGTAGGTAACCTACATGAAGACAGTCAGGAAGCTTTTTGTACAGCCCTCATTTTGAGCATCTTTCTTCCACCATTTCCTATCACGAAATGGGTTCTTTGTATTGATAAGGTCAATATCTGTTAAAGACTCATTTATTTTGGGTTCTTTTCCCTTTTGTGTTTGAAAGAGGCAGGGATTTCTGAGGATTAGGAATCTTTTAAACTCCCATGGCCCAGGACTTGCTCTTCAGTGTTAAGCTGCTGCTTCTTTCATGGTTTGTTTAGCCTTTGTAATGCTATTCTCCTGGCTTTTCACCAGCAGCAGAAGAAAAGGCAAAGATCTGATCAGCTGCCACATGCATGCTAAATATGCCTGTAACTAGAAAACAAACTGATGTGATATTGACCATGATTTTTCTTCAAGAGGGATGCTTTGGTATAGAAAACTGCTTTATATTCTATCTGCTAGCTTGACCTATTTGGGTGCATGTCACTAATGATCTTTGTTTAGAACTAAAAAGCCACCTCTGGGTCTTATTAGAAGCCTCTTCATGTTGATAACTATGTTTGGCAAATTAATGAGAGATATTGATTAGTGTGGTCAGGAGGGAGAATTCTTGTCTGCAGTTTGTAATCTCCCTGACCACCTCTTCCCAAACAGGGATTTGTGCAGGAAAACAAATGACTATTGACCTTGTGGTCTGTGGTAGATGCAAGAAACAAGGAGAATTTGAAAGAACAAGTTTCTTTTCTTCCCTTTCATCTCTTCCACTAATGATTTATTTCCACTGGAGATGTCTGAAGAGGAGCTTAGGACAAGGGGTAATGGGTTCAAACTTAAACAGGGAAAGTTCAGGTTAGATATAAGGAAGAAGTTCTTTACTGTAAGGGTTGTGAGGCACTGGAATGGGTTGCCCAAGGAAGTTGTGAGTGCTTCATCCTTGGTGGTGTTCAAGGCCGCATTGGACAGAGCCTTGGGTGACATGGTTTAGTGTGAGGTGTCCCTGCCCATGGCAGGGGGGTTGGAACTTGATGATCTTAAGGTCCTTTCCAACTCTAACTATTCTATGATTCTATGAACAGTTCATGTTCATACAGCTAAACCCTCTTGTCCTCTTAAAACAAGGTGGACATGCCCAAACTAGATGAATTCCTCAGCCATATCAACTCCCAAACCCACCTTGGAAGCTTTTTGGAAGAGCACCAGGTAGCCTGGAAAGACCATTTCTATTACTAGGTTACACGTAGGCCTGCAAAACTTGGTCAAGCTGAGGCAGATGAATCTAAAATGGAAGAAACAGCTGCCAGGCAAGGGGATCCTTCTCCAGCTGTGGTTGAGGGAAACCTTTTCTACTCTCTGGATAGTTACCAGGTTTTTCTTGCCAAGTATTACAGACCCTTCTCCCTTCAGGCTGAATATCTCTGTGCCAGCTCTTAGCCATCTTGTGTGTCCACAGTTTTCCCATTAGAGTACAGATTCCTTCCTCTGGGGTCAAAGAGCATGCTCTGAGAACTGGTCAAAAAAAGGCAGATCTGAAAAGAAGCCTGGTTAACTAGCCTACAGAAGAGCTGACGGAGTGTGTATGCTGCCTGGTAGAGTGCGCTAGAAAAGAAACAAGCACAGGTTCCTCCTGCAGTGCTGCAGCCATACCACTGTAATTGCAGCTGAGTGACACCACCACCCCCATAAGCTGCACTTGTATAGGCTTTCTCCTGCTGACTAATTCTTTATGTCTCATTGCTTGGTGAGCTTCAAAAATTCAGGTCCCCACAAAACTCAGATGTATTGATTTACAACCAGCGAAGTCCACCCTTCTGGTAAAAGGACAGACACACAGTGGTGATGCTGTGCTGACAGCAGGAAATCTGAGGTTGAGTCCCTCATGTTTTGGGGGAAGTGTCTCTCAACTTTAGTTCCTCATCTGTAAATATTGTTTCCTTTTTCTTACGTGCTTACTGTTGTGTGCTTGTGACAGTGTGGGCTTGCTCACGGTGCCAGCAGCTACAGAGCCACTACGGAGGGATCCCATAGCTGTAGGAGGACTCTAGGCACCATGAGAATTACAAGAAGTAATCACCAGCTTTATGTACCTCTCTAGATGATGGCGATTGGGGGATTTGCAATTTCTTAGAATATATAGAAAATTCTCAGTGGAGGAGTAAGAACTGTATTTATGTTTCATTCCTTCAGTGTGCAAGGAACCTTCTCTGGTTTTAAGTAAAGAAGGGATTGATGCCAGATGTTATTATAAGACAAAATGCTTGTAACAGCAGGAGACTGAACTCAAGTAAAAGGATGGAGAAAGCCATGCTTAGTCCAGCATGATTGTGATTTGTCATGTGTTTGTGTTTATACAGAGAATTAAATTGCTTGTCTATAGCTATGCAGCACTGAAATTCTGCAGATATACAGTATTTCTATCACCTCAGAAAGGAGGCAGTAGGTATAAACATGTGCTATGAAATATTCAGCGTGCCTTCCTACTGCAGAGCATTTGAAAAGCATGCTGTTAATGTTGGTGTAACAGCATTTCATTTGATTTCACACTCAGTAGGGTTTGTGCTAGATGAGGGTGCTACATGGACAGCTGATGTCTGTCAGTAGCTGACTTGGGGACTGAGAGTGGTGAGCAAAGGTAATTGAAAGAGTAATTAGATTCTAATTAGTAGCTGTTAAGGCATCTGCTTTCTGTAGCTTGTTTTCCCTTGCAATATTATGCAGTCTTCCTGGATGACAATCCACAAACAGATCTAATAACTGCTGTATGTTTCAGACAACTTCAAGCTTCATGGTTCCATGTTTTGTTGACTTTTTGCAAACTAAAGTATTTTGAGTTTTGGCTGTGACACAAGAAGCAGGTAATGAATGGTGTCAGCTGTGTGTAAAGCTGAATACATATATTGATAGTACAAGCACCTCTCACACTGTGGTATTGTCTTAAATAGTCCCAGGAAAATGAAGTGAAAATGTAAATAGCTGCCCCAGTCTCCCTGATTTCCCACAATCAAAGCATATGATGTGTGCTCCTGAGCACAAGGTGCACTTCTTACTATCTGCAGGCCTGATCCTGTGCTATCTCGCCCGCCCTTTTCTGACCTTTCTACATGCCATGGTAGTATCTGGTTGACCAGCCTGAACTAGTGATTTCTGCCAGACATAGATGGGTTTTGACTATCTGTAGACTCTAAGGAGAATAAGACAATCATCCTGGGAGGTCAGCTCCACAGTTATCTTACTACCTGAGCATGTGTGTATAGTTACACTGCAAACTCCAGTGCCTGAGAAGCAGTGTCTTTGTGCTTATATGGGAGAAAAGGTATGTTTTATATAAAACACGTATCCTTCATAAAGCTGTGAATATTTCTGTTTTACAAATGTCTGAAACTGCTTTAGGTTCCTGCAGCCCACACTGACTGATAGTGTACCCCTGAAGCCCTCAGGAATACCAATCTACCAGCCAAATACCTTTTCTGACTGCAAGCTAGTGCCCTTACGTTAGTACCAATTAAATCAAGTCCGTGCAAAGAAGGAATATGCTTAGCCCTCATGTACAGAGTAAGCTCTAGTATCTGACCTGTTGCACTGGACTCAGCTCTCATATGCCTTCTGCAAGAGTTCGCTGCAATGATCCTTAAAAACAGTTACTCTGGTTGAGCTCTCCTGACTTTAAGTGTTGTGTTGTTTTGGTTCCCAGCAGAGGCAGAGGAAATTAAAGTACAATTCATAGAATCATGGAACGGTTTGGGTTGGAAGTGACCTTAAGGATCACCTAGTCAAATCACCCTGTTGTGGGCAGGGACACCTCCCACTAGACCAGGTTGCTTCAAGCCCCATCCAACCTGGGCTTCAACACTGCCAGGGATGGGGAATCCACAGCTTCTCTGGGCAACCTGTGCCAGTGCTTCACCACCCACATAGTGAAGAATTTCTTCCTATATCTAAATATACCTGATTAATCTGATCATGTAAAAGGTGTCTACTTCAGGATGAAGTGAACTAGTCCCTGAACTGTTCTTGCTGTTCCTGCCCAACTCCCTACTCTCTGCTGGACTATGAGGGGATCCTATGTTGACTTGGCTGAGATATATACTAGGCACAACCCACACCTAGCTCAATGAATCCCATACTTCACTGTCTGGAGCTTCAAGATCTGGAGAGTAAGCTTTCTAATCAACATCAAAGACATGAGATCACGGGCTTACCTGATGACAGCACAGGGTAAATGTAAATGGAAGTAGAACCAGTCCTGTTCTCTCTTCAATCTGACTGATTCAACCTAATATCTACCTACATTCCTGAACCCTGTCATTTCTGTTCATAGCTT